>NC_045426.1:592435317-592777817 GCF_902635505.1 Sarcophilus harrisii | reverse complement strand
GATCTTTGGTGAAAAAAATGATGAATTTAATCTGAATTCTTCCCTGGGAAAAACTAATTCTGTCTCTGTTTCTGTCTCTCTCTCTGTCCCTCCCTCCCTTCTTTCTCTCCTGAGGAGAGATCCTTCTCTCTTTCCCTTCCTTCCTCTCCTCCCCTTCCTTCCTCTCCCCTCTCCCTCCACCCTCTCTCTCTTTTTCCAGAGGCAAAATAAAAAAGCCAGGCAAAAATACATATGGTTCTAAAAGAAAACAAATTCTTTAATGCTTTTGACATAAACTTAACTGTGCTAATGGGAAGAGGCTTCTGTTTTCAAAAGACAATTCATTATATTCTAAATCAAATAGTTCCCTCACAATAATATTTAGAATGAAATTATTTTCACATAATATCCCCCCCTTTGCTGCCTCCCCTTGGAACAGTAGATCTTTTAAAAATGGGCAATGAAATACCATGTGTTTGAATCAAGGTAAAAATTTTTTCATTGTTAACAAAGTTGGAATCTCTTGGTTCAAAACCAGTCTTTCTTTTAAAAGATGTTGGGGCCCTGAAAATGGACAAGAAGATCCAGGATAGAACTCATTATGGAAAATGAAATATTGTCTACAACCTTTATATGAAACAGCATCAGCATATAAAGACGTCAGGGGTTTTATGATTAGTTCAGGATGTCACTTGGTTTATTCATTTTTCTTGAATTCTGACATCATAAGAATACCAATTGAGTACTTAAGTTATCCACCTGTCATTCTTCATCCTTTCCATATGATAAGCCTATTTTCTTTTTCAATCATGCATATTTCTGATATCTTTTACTTCTATTCTTCTTCCTATTTCTTCATTAGTTATATGTTACAACCTGCTCACATACAACATGCATTTCTCCTTTGCTTTCTATGTTATACTTGTTTTCATTTTTTGAGAGGTTGATATATTCCATGTCTGACAGCTATCAAAAAAACTATCATACTTTCCCCAAAATTTTCTTAGTGACAGACACAGAACATTGAGCTAAATAGACCACTCTGCTCACTATATGATATTTAGAATGCATTTATAGGTATTTTTTGAGAAATATTAATTTTCTCTATTACTTTTTCAAAAAGAAAACTATAGTTCTCTCTGATGCACATGAAATTTTGTTTAGCAACAGTAGAGGAAAACCCCAAAAATACCTCCAATGATAACACGGACTGGGAAGTCAGTTTGGTCAAAGAAATTTCCAGTTATGGTCAATAAGGTGCCTCCTTGAATGCTCCCTTTTGATGGTGAAATCTTAGTGACCTCTATGATGGAAAAAAAAGTTAATTGAAAGGCATTCAGACTAAGGAATACATTCTTGCAATAAACCCAATGATTCCTAAGAACTCCTTTGCCCCATTGGATCTAAAAAAAGCTCTCTTAGAATGTAAAACCTTTCTGGTTTGGGTAGCACAATGTGTGATTGTGGTCATCAGGAAGGCTGAGGTTAGTGTTTCTCTTGAGTTCAGAAATTCTTAGCTATAGTGAGATAAATCCATTAGGTGTTTAGGCAACTACAAACATCAATATAGTGAGTTTCATAGGAGAGTGGGGTTAGGGGGAAGAGGCAAATAAGATTGCCTAAGAAGGAACAAACCAGCTTACACTGGAAATAAAGTACAGCAAAACTCTTGTAACAATCAATAATAGGACAAGACCCATGCGTAGGTACCAACATTAAAAGTCTGGGCAGAAAAGAAAAGGAAGAGGATCAAGAGGAAGAGTCATACAGTAGGTACTTAATACATATTAATTGGCTGATTGACAAGAATTAAGCAAGGCATTCTCTTTTTCCACTTGTAGTTAGAGAATGAATTTGAGTTTTCTGATGTGGGTGGGAGTAATTAAGCAGTACAGCATACTGATCATCTTTTCCCACAATAAGTTTCCTGCAATCAGGTTTCATATTTCTTCACATGCTAAAGTTTTGGTTGTTTTGTTTTGTATTTTTTATAAATATCACTGATTTTTATTTTCCTTGATTTTGTCACAATACTATGTTAACTTAGAAAGAAAAAGCTACATACCTGCATATGTCTGAAACATTGCAATTTTATTAAGAGAGGAGACAAAATATGCCGATAACTGTGGGAAACTCCTGTAAAAGAAAGAGCAAATTCCTTGAAAATTTACCTTCATTTGGGGGGTGGGTGGGAAGAATTTTACTTGAACAGGGAACAAATAATAATTGTGTTAGATTTCTGAGTTAATTTCATTACTTAGAAAAATACTAGGATGAATGATAAGTTTTTTTAGCACCTGGAAAGACTGTGGCTTTTGCTCCTTCCTGAGTCTTTTTAACTGATTCATAAACTATTCCAGTCCATTTCTTTTCTCTTCAATTCTCCCATAACTATTTTCTCTTATTATTAGGACCTTGCCTCATATTTTATTGAGAACACTGATACCATTTGCCATTTTTCTTCTCTACATCTTAAAACTTGGCATCATTTCTCCAATCTGAAGATGAGGTGGTTGTTTTTCTTGCCAAGAATATCACCTTCATGCATACCCTTGATTTCATTCCCTCCCCTTATTTTTCAGCAAATTTCCCTGACAATCATTCCTCTCTCAAATCTTTTTGTGAGTTGTTTTTCAATTGTGTCTGATTTTTCATGATCCTATTTGGGGTTTTCTTGGCAAAGATCTGGGTTTTTTTGCCATTTCCTTCTCCAGATCATTTCACAAATGAAAAAAAACTGAGGTCAACAGAAGTAATTTGCCCAGGATCACACAGCTAGTAAGTTTCTGAAGCCAGATTTAAATTCATAAAGATGAGTCTTTTTACCATCAGGCCAGTCCTGGTCTGAATGTAAGATATCAGGTGATATTTGAGAAGAGCAGGGTATATGAAACTATAACTTTTTACCAGTAGCCATTTCTTTTTTTTTAATAGCTTTTTATTTACAAGTTATATGTATGGGTAATTTTACAGCATTGACAGTTGCCAAACCTCTTGTTCCAATTTTTCCCCTCCTTCCCCCCACCCCCTCCCCTAGATGGCAGGATGACATGACCAAATAGTTATTTTGCTGTACAAAAAGAATTGGACACCAGAAGCCATTTCTATCTCAATGTCAGATAGTGTCAGAGTTGGAGTTGGGAAGACTCATCTTTTTGAGTTCAAATCCAACCTCAAACACTTACTAGTTGTGACTCTGGGTAAGTCATTTAACTCTGTTACCTTCAGTTTCCTAATTTGTAAAATAAGCTATAGAAGGACATAGAAAATCACTCCAATATCTTTGCCAAGAAAATCCCAAATATGGTCATGAAGAGTTGGACACGACTGAAAAACAACTATTTATATATTTATTATATGCTATGGACTTCCAGATCACCCTCTTTCCTTCCAAACTGATTCAGTACTAGGTTTACAATCTTTTTCTCTACCTCAGTTCCTATTCTTTATGATACTTTGGTCCCTCAGTTGCTTAAACTCAACAATTCCCATGGTTTCTATTTCAAGCCTACTATAATTATACAAAACATTTTAGGTACATATTCTTACTCAGTGGTACCAGGTGCTAGAGTTCTTGGCTATTATAGTAAGTGAACATGGGAACTGTATCAACCTATATGTTCATATGTAATGAGATCACCAGTGCCATGATGTTTAATAATTCTATGTCTGAAAAAATCAAGTTCAGCAAATTGAAATATTTCTAAGACCTTATAACAATTTTGAATTTGTGAATATTTTAGAATATCATGCAACTGAAAACTAGTCTTAATTTTTTAAAAACCAAAATGACTAAACAAGTCATCTCTTGACATTTTGTGATTGACAATTTAGAGGAATGGCTAATGATTTTCTATAAAATCTCACAGCTCTAAAACAAATTTAGAATTTTTGACTATTTAAAAATAGCTAAAACTAATATTGACTTGGCTTAAAATTATTGAGTGCATTGAACATATTAGGTTCCTAATAAAAGTAGATACATAGAAATAGATTCAAATTAAACTATAAGAATCACAAAATGTTACATTGTGCCCAATATCTAGATGAACCAAAATTTTTTTTCAACAAAGTGTGGATATCAGACAATTTATAAAAGTAAATGCTGTGTCCATGTTTTATATTAAATTATCATTTAATTTGATATTAAATTTATAAATATAAATTAAATTTATATTTATATTAAATAAATATAGTTGTATTGTATTAATATAAAATTAAATTTTATATTAAAAGCTTTAAAAATTTTTTTGGAGTGGGCCATGTCCTTCATTTTTGTAAATCATGATATAAATATAAATCATTACTAAGTTTGCATTTCACAGATAAAGTTCATTATGAAAGCTGTATTATAATGAAATAACTCACCTCCCATAATCACTATCTAAGATGAAGCTGACATTGTGATGACCTGTCAATTAAAAATGAAATACTTAACCAAACTCTCCACCACTATTTCATCTTTTTTGATAGAAGAAAAATAACTATGTGCATCATCAAATTAATGAAAAGATAATAAGGAAGATAAGTAAATCAGAAAACAAAATCATTTAATGAAAGGAGAAAATAAAACTAGAACATGCATAAAATAAAAATATGTGAAGTAAAAAGATAGAATAAAAATGAGGAATAAAGGAATAATTAAAACAAGTCCTTTTTTTTAAAGGGCTAACAGAAAAATAGTCAAAATAGAACAGAAAATACAGTTGAATAAGAAAAGAATGGCCAAAATATGGAAATATAATCATAATAATAAAAGATGTAGATAAAACAGATTATATGCAGATTGAATTGAAAAGTTGTGAAAAGATGCCAAAGAAGGGAGAATAATGAACACAAAGACTATATATATATATATATATATATATATACACACACACATATGTTGTGAAAAGATTCCAAAGAAGGGAGAAAAGATGATAATGAAGTCAAAGACTATATATATATATATATATATATATATATATGTACATGTGTGTGTATATACATATATCATCTCCACAATTATCCTCCACCCTTTCTTTCTTCATTCTATAACTACATTTTCCCTGTTGCCTACAAACTTATACTATATATATGTATATATATATATATATATATATATATATATATGCATTTAGAAGAAAATTAAAGAGACAGATTGAGACAATGCAAATACTTGGAGTCATTTAAAATAAATGATAAAAAAAAATTTAATACTTACCAATATAGGTTCCAGTTATTTTACAAATCATGGTGCCCATGTCACTATTTTCATGATCTAGTTTTAGACCATACCTAATAAAATTTATATCAATAAATATTAATATAAGCATCATCTCCTAAAATGGGTCATTAATTCTAAACTACATAAAAGCTTTTCCCAGGTAAAATTATATTAAAAACAAATTTTATGTAACTTCAAAATATGCCCTGGTCTTAGTTGAAGGTTTACATATTCAAGTAATATTTACTATAATGAAATTCTTAAAGCATAATGAATTAACAGAAATATCTCTAAAAGTTAACTCTAAAGAAATTAATTTAAATATATATACATGGTTCTAGGAAGAATTTATTTTTAAAATGGTATTTTTCACCCATATGTTTAATTTTTAAAACAATATTTTTCATATTCCTTATATGAAAAATCTCATTAATTTTTGAAAAATATTTTCATATTATTATCCACATAAATATCATCTTAATTTTAAAATGAAATTTTTACATATATGTAATATAAAACATTTTTCCAAAAGTAAAACAATTCTCTATATGGTTTCAAATGTGCAAATTTCCTGGGTAATGCTTCATTTTTTATTGATATCAGACTTGTCTACATAATCTATATACATCTAGTTTCATAAAACTTCCACTCATTTATTTACAAATACTGTATATAAAGTATTAAGAGAGTTGTGTGAAATATTAAAAATTACTTTCTTAATTAAAAACATTTTCTACTTTAAGATTCATTAAAGTTATTATTCTTTTCTTTCTAAAAGTCATTTTATATTACTTACAAATTATCTGATTGAGGTATGAGAAGCTCACAGGGCATTCCACCAACATAAACCCTAAACATTTTTTAATTGAGAAAAAGGACAAGTTTAATCTGATAAATTATACCAATTAACAGTTCTCCTTGCATCTATCTAATCCCATCTTTGTAAACCTTCTTTCATTTTCTGCATTGTCTTTCATAATGTTTTCAGTTTCCTCTTATCTCACTTAGTGAAGAAATCACTCACCTATGTTGACTGAGTCCACTATAAATTGGTTATATAATCCCCATGAGGTCCATAAAGCTGCAAGACAAACCTTTTGTCCATCTCCAATTAATTCCCTATTGCACTCTTTGCAGAGACTGTTCAAAACACTCTCAATTCTTTTATACCAGTTTTCTTCCCTTCCTTTCAGTAAAGAACCATGCCCCCATACCTTTAAAAGAAAATCAAGAATATTTACTACAAGTTCCCTCATCTTCTTTCTGCCTTTTAAATCTCAAAATGTTAAAAAGAAAGAAAGAATAAAATAACCCCTTTCTTTCATCCTTTTCTCCAATTTGATGAAGAGGTGGTCCTTCTCACCAAATTGAACTTATCTGCATGTACTTTAGATTCCAATTTCTCTCAAGTCTTCTGGTGGATCATTCCCACAATCATCCTCCATCCTTTCTTCATTCTATATCTACATTTTCCCTATTGCCTACAAACTTAATGTAAATCTCCTTCACTCTTAAAAACAAAAAATAATCATATTTCACCATATTATCTTCTCTATTATCCTATATCTCTTTTTCCTTTCCCAGTCAAACTCCTAAATAGATACTCTTTTAATTGCTCTAGCTGTTTACACATTCTATTCTTTCACTTCTCAAAACCTTTGTCATGGCATCTAACTTCACTATTCAACTAAAACTATTCTCTCAGGAGTTACTAACAATCTCTTAATAAGGAAAACTGGCTTTTTAAAAATCTTCCTTCTTTATCTACAGCATTTGACTCTGTGATTTTTCACATTTTCACATTGAACATTTAGCATGTTCACATTGAACCTAATGACCATTCTTTGAGTTTGATCATTCAACTAACTTTGAATCTAATTGTCCACATATGATTCATCTCTCTCCATAGTCTCCACAAGAATAATATGAGAAATTTTATTAGGAGATATGCTAAAACTGTAGACAAATTTTATTCCCAGCATTTCCCTCATCAGAATTTAGTAATTGTTTTTTTTAAGGAAATTATGTTGGGTATGATTCGTAGTTGATGAAGCCATCTGGCTCCATGTAGCCATTGCTTCCATATCTATGTTATTTGCTAGTTAATATCTGTATTTATTCTCTATTCATCTCCATTACTTCCCTCATCATAAATTTCTCTTCTACTCTCACATCTGTTTTTAAATGAATCTAGATCTAAACTCCTATATAAAAATTAATGAGATATGTCTTGCTCTTTACTACTTAGAGATAAATTTAAACAAACAAGTATAAAGATAACTCCCTTGTTTCAATGAAAAACTTTTTCCTCTGTCTTTCCTATTGTAAAAGTCAATGAAATTCCTCATTACCTCCACAATTTCTACAATGATCTTTAAGATACTTATCTATGATAGCATAATTCTATTATTAGTTTCTAATTACTGCTGTGTGATATGTGTGGTAAGTACAGGGGGCAACAAAAAAGGATTTCCACAAAAAAATGAAAATAACAAATAAGAATGCAGCAAGAACAAAAGCAAGACAAACCTTCTCCCAATTCATGATGGAAATATGACAGTTAAAAAAAAAACTAGTACCAAATCTATAATATCCAATTTTCTTGAAAACAAAGGTTTTTTAAAACCCCTATAAACGCTTAAATAGCTAATGCTATTATGTTATATCTTATATGTTATACATACCACGTAATATATTATAATATATTATATATGATGTTATCATCAATGATACATATAATAATATGTTGTAATGATTCTTAGATGCAACATAATATAGTGAATTAAGAATCATACAATTTGGGGTCTATTCCTGATACTAATACTAACTAGCCACATGACACTGCAATAATCATCCTGCTTCTCTGAGTATAGTTTCCACATCTGTAAAATGTGTAGGCTAAATAATTTCTGAGTTCTCTTCCAGCTCTCAAATGCAATTATACTAATTCCCATTATTGCTATGATACTGATTTGGTTCCAAGTTACTTTGATTAATTTCATTTTTATTTTCCCCAGTAGTGACAAATGGAGATGATGCAGATGGAAAATGAGGACAACTGGCCAGAGGCCCCAAGTCAATTGCATTTATCTGACAATCTCAATATTTTCATTTCTGCAATACTGCTGGGACTTATGGTCATGTTAACTATAGAAACATCTTAATATCAGAGCAAGTTAGAACCACAAGATATAGCAGCAATTTTCATTCAGTCTCTTCATTTTGCAGACACATTTAGTAATGTCATACACATTATTGATAGAATCTTACATCTTGTTATTAGTTAAATGGATGTTGCTAGATGAAATGAGTACCTCAAAATCCTAACATTTTTTCCGTTAGAGCTCAAAGCAATGTTATTTCCATAGACATCTGTGAAGATTCTGCCTTGGATTGTTATTATTGAGCCTAGAAATAGAAGGATGAGGTGGTATTGGTTAACTAAAATAATGTATTTCAAATATATATTTGGGCTATAATATAAAATATAATATCACAAAATTATAGACAAAATGAATTCGTTAGCTGTTTTATAACTGACCTGGTAATCCAGTCAAAGGTGTGATGCTCCTTATTGTTGGAGTTCTAAAATTTTTAGTCTGTAAAGCAACAAGAATACATATAAGGCACTTTATCTCTGGCAGTCCCTAAGCATTACATATCCAATTATATATAAAACTAACTTCATTATAAAAATTGTCCAGATATTTTTATGTTAATTGATTATGCATATAAATTGAAATGTTGTGTTGAAGTAATTAAACTGATAATTCTAACCCTTTGAATGTATTTTCATGTCAATTATTATTTAAGACTACATGTGACTTGAATTTTAAAATTGAGTTCTCTACTTTGTGTTTCTATGCAGAGGCACAGTTTCCCTGAAACCCAAGGCCTGAGAATATTCATAGCCTTGCTCTGCCATTCTTATTCAACAGCTTCACCTCCTTTTAAGTTCATTTCATCCAATATGGCACAATGGAAAAAGCACTGGCTATGGAGTGAGATCAGCTAGGTTTAAATCTCACTTTGTGCAGTGTTAAACAAGCCACCTAACTTCAGTTTGCTTAGATGTAAAATGATGAGTATAGACTTAGATGGCCTCTTATGACCTTGATTATCACTATAGATCTAATTAAGCATGTGACTATCTCCCAATTCTTATTTGTTTATAAAATACTCCCCACTTATGTCAATGCTTCATTCTATATAATATTCCATATAATAATTGCTAAATTGGCTTCCATTGGTCTTTCTGTGCCTTCTGACGCTATTTTCTGCTTCTTGATACTTTCTCTTCTCTTTTATTGTCATTTTTCCTTCTTCTAGTTTTCCTCCATTTTCTTTGACAGCTCCACAGTCTCCTTCCCTGATGCTTAATTTTTCTTGCTCTGTCACTCCTTATTGATGGTTACCCCTAAGACTCTCGTTGGTCTTCCTTCTTTCTTTTTCTATATTCCCTCAATGATCTTATCAATTTCAATGGTTTAAATTTTCACATACAACTCCCAATTCCCAAAGCTATACATCTAGCCTCAATTTTTCCTCAGAGTTCGTGTCTCAAATTTCTATACCTTCTGAGAACTCTTTCTTGATGCTTTAATTTCAAAAGAAACTCAACATATTCCAAATTTACTGTATCTTCCCCTTAAAATCTCACTCTCCTTCTAAATTTACTACCTCTGATGATGCTTCAACTGTCCTTCCAGACACCCACACTAAAATTTGGAATCATCTCTGACTCATTCACAGCCTTCATTTATATATACATATATATAATCAATATGTTTCACATCTGTCTTCCTTTTTACTTACCATTCCTATTGCTTCTGTTCAGCTCCTTTTTACTTTTTACTTAGCTTCCTAATTAGTCTTTCTGCTTCCAAGTTCTCTCATCTCTATTAATTTTTCATGTTGCTGCTAAAGTAATCTTTCATATATATAAAATCATCTTTCCACAATGCAAAAACTCTTCAATACATTCTCATTGCCAAAAAGGGCACAATAAACAATAACAACAAACAAAAACAACAAACTGCCTAATTCTGGCATTCAAAGCCAGCCAGAGTTTGACTTCAATTCATCTTCCTCATCCTAATTAATGTCTTACTATTTCTCTTGGTAGATTGAATTTTCCAATTGGACTAGTAATCATTTTCTGATCTTATACCGCCCTCTCCTGGTTCTCAGCTTTTCTACAGGCCATCCTCCTATGATTTAAAGCAGATTATCCACAGTCTCTCTATTGAAATTATTTTCTTCCTAATTCAAGGACTACATCAGATATCATTATAATCCTTTCCTGGTTCCTTTCCCACTAAATATATCATATCTCACAGTATAAACCCATTTGATATTCTATTCCCTTTTTAATTTGTATTTTTTAAATTTCATCTTCATGTGTACTTCCTATGCCTAAGAACATAACATCTCCTGGTTTACCTGGAGATAAGATTACTAAATTATTGTCAATAAATTTTGAAGAACTGGACAAAATGAAAAGATTGAACATAGGCAAGTGTCTCGTTTTTTGTTTGTTTGTTTGTTTTGTTTTTTAAGAGATAAGAAATGGAATCACAATGTAGGTTAGTGAGTTGTCATTTTCCTACCAAATCTGAGGCACATTATTTTGGGGGCATTTAAGAAGAAAATAATAATCAAAGAGGAAACAACATGATTTAACTAAGAACATAAAGAAGCTTTCAGCTACCAATCAGTTAATCAACAGCGTTTACAAAGAGCCAATATGCCAAGTGAATCACTGTCCTAGGAACTGGGGAATAAAAAGACAAAATCAAGTTCTCCCTGCCCTCAAGGAGGGGAAAAACATATACCTAAATATCAAATACAGCAAAATGCAAGTTAAGTGGGGAGAAGGGGAGGAGCAATTAGAAGAGAGCATGAATAGAATGAAACAAATTTTTAAACCTTTCTAAAGAGCAATCTGGAAATATATAATAAAAGCTATGAAATCTTTTATATCTATTGTTTATGAGAATTATTTATAAGAGTAAAACATCATATACAATCAAAATATCTAACGACTTGGCAATATCTGATCAAATTGTGATAAATCAAATTGCAATAGAAAGCTATTGAAAAAAACTAATCTTTGATTTCAGTGACAAAAAGGATGGATTAAAAAAAAATTCTCTCCACCTATGGATACCTGCTATATATATTTTAATAGCTTTTTATTTATAAGATATATGCATGGGTAATTTTTCAGCATTGATCCTTTCAACACCTTCTGTTCCAACTTTTCCCCTCCTTCCCTCCACCCCCTTCCCTAGATGGCAATACCTGCTATATATATAACAAAGTCTTATAGAGTTGCCTTGAATAAAATGCTGTATTATTGTGAAAAGAATACCTATCGATGTCTTTTTATTTGATCAAATTGATGTTTTTTTTCTTTCTAAGGCAGTGGTAGCAAAGTAGAAAAAGTATTGGCTCTGGAATCAGAAAGCCTGGTTCAAAGTCCATCTCTGACACTCATTACTTGTGTGAATTAAACAAGTCACTTGACCTCACTAGGTCTCAGTTTCCTCATCAATAAAATAAGGGAGTTACATTAGATAGTCTGAGGGATACTTTTCAAGTCTACAGCTAACATTTTATAATACAGCAAAGGAATTCCTCATGAGAAAGTTCTGCCTGCTAAGTTCAGGTCCTCAACTATTTTGCAAATTAGAGTCTTAAAGATTTGCCCAAAGCACTAAGGCTAAAATAACTAACCAAGAGTCGCAGACATAGTAAAGGGAGAGACAGCACCCTTACCCAAATCATCTTGATTCAAAAGCTATCTATTATACCACACTGCATCTTAGGAAATATTTACAAAAATCTTAAATTTTAAAAGGAAACATAATACTTTATTAATTACTGCTATGGAAAAATTATTATAGTAACAAAGGCTAGAAAAGAATTGGTAGTAGGGAAAAAAACACTTATGTTTAATTTTTTTAATTTGCATCTCCTAGACAGACCAGTATTATATAAAAGGGGCAGATTCTTAAAATATTCAGTTAATTCCTTGTAATTATAGCTTCAATTTAAGGATGTGATAGGACCAATACTTATTATAGTCTTGCCACATGGACAAAGTTAATGTTTTCTACAGGGATCTAAAGCTGTCTAAAAAATTTAATTGGCCCAAGAGACCAACTAGCCAGCTTTTTTTACAGCTTTTCAGACACTTGAGGAGGTAAAAAGTTTATCTTATAAGGAATCAGAGAACTTCAGATTTGAGGGAAATCTTACTGCTGTATGAGTTCACATCCCCTTCTTCATTTGGACATGAGTGGGACTATGGCTACCTGAAACATTGCTATACCTTTTATGAACAGCCATTTGTGCTCATGTTAAGCAAATTTTCTTTTTTATTAAACTTTTTAAATGTATAGCTTTATTTGAACATATTCTTAGAAGCAATGATTTAGAATGGGTAACTCAATAGGTACCTTTAATCTCTATATAAAATATTATGAAGAGATAATGATGATTCATATTTATTATTATTATTATTATTATTAAGACCTATAAAGATCTTTACATCTTGCAGAGTGCTTTCCTAATAAGAATCCTATGTGAGATAAGGAATAAAAGCTTTATTATTCCCATTTTTCAAATAAGAAACTAAGGCTAAGAAACGTTAAATGTCTTGACAGTATCATACCATGTAATAGAATAGCATGTAATGGAATAAGGACTAGATTCCAGGTTTTCTGATTCATTTTTGGTTCATCTGAATATAGAAAATAACAGTAAGAAAGAAGAGAAGGGAATAAGCATTTAAATAGCACTTACTATGTGCCATTGTACTTTATAAATATTATCTTATTTAGTGCTCACAACAACCTGTAAGAGAGATATTATTATCCTCATTTTATAGTTTGGGAAACTGAGGCAAATTGAAGTTAAATGACTTGTCTAGGGTCACATTTGAACTCAGGTCTTCTAAATGCAGAATTGCAGAATTATCTACTGAGCCACATAGCTGCAATGATAAGAAAAAATCTTCTATAATATCACTTTCCATGAAAATAAGGTCTTCATTTGTTAATATTTTAAAAAGGATTTACTCAATATGTTTCCTACTAACTTTTAAAAAAAGAGATGGGATATCTACATACCTGGAAACTACATGCCCAACTGTTGATATGGCCTCTACAGATATTATCATTTGTGATAGAAACTCCATCTACGCTGACTTGAACTGAATAAGTATCTTCAGGCATTGCTCTAGAAAAATGAATTGAAATTACATATAAGATTTTAAATTTAATATATAATATTAATAAAATAATCCTCCCCAACCCTAAATATTTCCTAAAAATATCAATAAATTTCCAATTCTTTAAATAATATTTTAATGACAGACACAAGTCTCCAATCTTGTCTTAATTCTACAAGTTCAAATAGAGACAAATTTCATACTATTATCTCTTTTATCTGTTATGTAATTATATTAAATCTCTTAAAAACTCAAAATGATCATTGATAATATATTTCATATTGAAGTTAATATGCATAAAATGATGTAGCACTTATATTTCCATATCATTTAAAGGTTTACAAAATGCTTTATGCAATGGGGTAAATATGATTTCCCTGTATTCTATGAGATGCTGGGCCCCTTCCAGGGACCACATGGTCTCTGCCCTCAGAACTGAAAGATGAGGCACCTTGGCATGATGCTAAAATTTTCTAGTCCTTGTGATGGCAGTGGGAGTAAGGAAATATGTTTTAAACGGCCATTAAACCAGGGAGAATTTAGTGGACTTAAAAGGCAAAGATAACCTCTGCTCTCATTTTTTTATTTCTTTGCCCAGAATGCATCAAGAGATCTCTTTTTGAGAATTCACACACACACATGCCCATGTGTATTTGTGTGTGTATATCTGTTAGGGAAGAGGGAGGATCAGAAAACATCTTTCCCCTTTTTCTAAACTCTTAAAGAAGCTGCTCATATAAGGCAGCTGGGTAAGTCTGAGTCTGGATCTTGGACTTTTAGCAGATTCATACTTCTTCCTAGTCTCATAGAGACTCATAGAGTAGCTCATAGAGTAGCTCATAGAGAGCTACAAACATGTAGGGGAAGAGATTATGTGCCTGAAGCCCTGGAGGATCCCAAAGAGGGGGATCTCTGTCATAGTCCATGCTATCATGTACAAACTTTCAACTCTTGCTCTCTTACTCTCATGATCTAGAGTTATTGTCTTCCCAGAAAAGGTAAATAACTTTCCCAAAGGGATTCACATAATTAATCCAGACAGGATTCAGGTCCAGGTTCACTGTTCCCCAGCTCTAGCACACTTTTCACTAACCCATGTTGCCATGTTTTACCCTCATCTCCTTCCTCTACCATCACCTTTCCCTACTCTATCATTCTGAATGTAATTAATAATAATTATAAATTTACTACCTTGAGATCTAACAATATCCTTCATCAGGGTTTCTTGACTTTTTTTGCGTGTCATGGACCTTTTGACATTCTGGTAAAGCCAATATCCCTTGCTCAAAACAGTATTTTTACATGCATAAAATAAAACACATAGAATAACAAAAGAAAACAATTAAAATATTTTATCAAAAATATTTTTACAAATAAGGTCATGGGGCAGCTAGATGGTACAATGGATAAAGGAGTCCTCCTGGACCTGACCTGAGTTGAAATCCTGCCTCAGACACTTAATATGTCCTTCCTGTGTGACTCTGAGCAAGTCATTTAAGCCCTATGCCTTGCCAAATAATAATAATAATAAGGTCATAAACCTTATGTTAAGAATTCCTATTCTGCATTTTTACAATATTTAAAAATAATCACAATGATATTACAACAGTGATAATGCCAATTATTACACAGAAGTTTAGACTGACAAAAATGGTAATGTATATGAGTTTTCTATGTTGATATTTTTTTTTCTAAAGATACCTAGTGTAGCAGGTTATATGAGTTGAATGACTTGCATCCTTTTCAACATCACAAGGAATTGACCGAGAAGCAGAAACAAAATGAACACTGTTCCCCAACAGCTCATTATCAACTCCATAATTAAACTGGTTTGCCTGAGCAAAGCCTGAAAGAGAAAGAAAACTGATTGATTAATACTATGAATTAATACTAACATATTTTCATATATCTAACAAGTTTTCATTTAATACCGAATTACTTAATTCAACAAAATATTTATTAAGCACTTACTATGTATAAGGATTTGTATTAGTAGGGGTACAAAAATGTGAATGAACATAGTTGTTAGTTCATTTTAAGTTGCTTACAATCTAGTGTGGAAGATTGGACTAAACATGTACACAAATAAGTGCAACTAATACCAAGTAGAATGTGATAGAGGAAAGAGAAATCCAGATGAAGAATTCTAGGAGGGAGAAATTTCTATTGGGGAGATACTTGGAGGAGATGTTTCCTGAGCTAAATCCTCAAGAGAGAGAAGAATGTCAATAGGCAGTTAAGAATACATTTCAAGAACGGAAGACAGACTGCACAAATGCATGAAAACAGAAAACAGTAGGATTAGATTTATAAATTTGAGCATGTCCAGAGGAGGGCAATCAAAATGATGACAGTTTGTCTCACACAATAAGCAGTTGAAGGTACTGGAAATGCTTAGTCTGGAGAAGGGAAGAATCAGAACAACATGGACACTATCTTCAAGTATCTGAAGGGCTGTCATGTAAAAGTGGATTAGACTTGTTCTTTTGGTCTTGGGAGAGGATCCAGGAGCAATGGGTAGAAGTTGCAAAGAGGAAAATTTAGATGATGTTAAGGACAATTTTTAACTTTTAGCTATCAAAAAAGGGAGAGAGCTGTCTTGTTAGCTTTCTTCTCAGAGATTCTTCAAGCAAAGTCTGGATGTTTTAGTGGGGATTAGTCTGGGATATGGGTTGAACTAGATGAGTTTGTTCTCTTTTAACCCTGAATTGATTCTGTAAGATAAAGAACACCTAATAGTCTAGTTTGGTTGAAGCCTAAAGCTCATGTAGAGTGTAATAATGGGAAAAAAATTGGAAAGGATAAGGATGAACCTATGATTTTATTGATTAATGGAATTCCTTCCTCTTGCACTCATTGAAAGGTGCTTACAATACTAAGGTTGAGTGATTTAACCTCAGTAACCCAGAGTCACATAGCCAGTATATGTCAGAGGGAGAACATGGATCCTGGTCTTCCTGGGTTCAAAGCTATTTCTCTATCCTCTCTGGAAAGGCAGGGTGGAAACAGACTATTAAAGGGACTCAATACATTTATACTTTATATTATAGATAATCCTAAGAATTTTAAATAGGGGAATTATATGATTGTACTTGTGCATTATGAGGACATTGTTGCTGTCTCTTTCAATAGTTTGGGAACTTAAAAGTTTTACAAAATGATTGAACAGTTTACGGATGCATATAACAATAGGTTTTTATTATGGTATGTTTAATAAAAATAATTAGAATTTACATAGTCCTTTAAAATTTTCAAAGTGCTTTACAAATATGATCTCGTTTGATTTTCACAACTCTGGCAGATAATAAGGATTTGAGGTTGGATTGGAACTCTGGCCCTCATTCCAGGTCCAGTGTTCTAGTCATTGTGATACTTTATTGCTTATTTTAACTTACACAACAGAAGACTTAAAGCCAAACTTGAGATTCCAGGATGAGGCACACAGAAGAGCCATAGAGACAAACTTAAGATAACTCTAGCAAGAGTGTCAGAACCTTAGGTATGATGGGTATTCCAGCCATGTTAGGAATGGGGGAAGAAAGGTGGGATGTTCAGCATTAATCCTACAGACTTGAAATACCTAGTTCTGTTAACTCTCCCATCATTTATTGTTAAAGTTTCATCTCCTCCACATTAGGGTAGTTTGCCAATGTCCTCCCACCTCCACAGCTTATGAGGTAGTCAAGGGCAATTGATTTCATGGAAAGGGGGTGAGCTCTTCACTCAGTTGGTTCTGATCAGTTTACATCCACCCTGTCATGAATTGAGTAAGAAATATTAGGAATTATTAAGTAAAAGTATGGAATATAAGTATGAAACATGAACATTATAGAAGTTTTTAGAAAAAAATAAGGAAAAGAAGATATTAGACAAGAGGAAGGAACATATCTGAAGCAGAGGTAGTCTGCTACGAGAGGCTCAATTAAATAAAAGAGGCGTTTGAAACTTTCTGAAAGGAGATTAGAAAGGAATGAATTCTATCCATGGGAGTTAGCTTGTTCAAATGCAGGAAGGATGGAGTGTAAAGTTCAGGAAGCAGTTAGTACATAGGGAAAATTCTGAGAGAATGGTAGGTCATATGAAGCACCCATTAGTTGGAACATTGTGTTGCCCAAAGTGAGAATTCCAGAACTGCAAAGGTCAATTCCTTCTGGACCTGTTCTCTGGCAAGGCAGATGGCAAAAAAGGTCTATTTGGTGAAAATAGGAGTAGAATTCAGTAATAATAATATCTAATATTTATAGCATACTTCAAAAACATTGTTTCTATTTGATCCTCACAACTCTTGAGGTAGGTGCTATTATCTTCATTTTATAGAAAAGTAAACTAAGAAAACAAAGATTAAGTGACTTGGCCATAAATCACGCAGATATGTTTGCTAATCTGGATTCCAATTCAAATCTTCCTGACTTCAAGTCCAAAACTCTTTCGACTATTTCACTTGAATCATTACAGCCTAATTTTGCAATCATCATACAAATGGGACCATACCACAGGATTAGCTTTTCTGAAAACCATTTAGGAAAATTGATTGAAAAGGGAGATATTGTAAGTAAGGAACAATTAGAAAATTATTGTAGTGCATCAGGGAAGATATGGAGTTGAAAAATAATTAAAATTTGTAAGAGCTCTATCATAATGCAGTTCTGCCTTCTTAAAGGACTTTAAGCTCTAACAACAATCTGATGTGTATAGCTTTCAAAAACTTCATGAGCTAGGCTTTATTCTATGCTTTTAAGCACTGTTTGGTAAGAGAGGCTGTTATATTAGTCAGGCCTGTTGGCACCTGCCTTCGAGCCTTTAAAATTAAACCACTCCACCTTGTTTACTGCTGTGGCATTAGTGATATCACTAATGAAGATGGGAAAATCAGGAAGAGGAAGAGCAGGTTTTCAGAAGGAAATTAGATGTCTTTACAATATTGTTTTACAACATAAGTTTTAATTAATTGATTGATCTATCTATCTATTTATTTATTATCTGTTTAAGTGTTAACTGTGATTTCATAGGAATGGGGGAATACCCAGTGAGCAAACTCCAAGGTACCACACTAGGTAATAGAGATGGGTATTTTAGCCTGATCTGTCCCGACTCTAAATTAACTGCTTTTTCCATTGTATCCCATTACTCTATCCATTAGATTTCAGGCAGAACCGAGATGGGAGACAATTAATGCTTCTTGAATAGAATTGAAATTACTTGCTTACTGAAAAATTCCTACAATAAGACATTAATGTCTATTTCAGTTATAAGAATATGGCAACTCAGAGCTTGATCATCCATGTTCCTTGACTATTTTCTTATCGTTTTGTAACTTACTGCATCTGCTAGGTGATCCTGATCTCTGCTAATATGGGTGAAAAGCCTGAAATGCAGAGTGAGAAAAAACAAAGTCCAGAAAATCTGAAATTTTTCTCTATCCTGAAGAGAGGAATAATTTGGAGTTTACATTCTATA
Organism: Sarcophilus harrisii; assembly: GCF_902635505.1. Taxonomy (NCBI): domain Eukaryota; kingdom Metazoa; phylum Chordata; class Mammalia; order Dasyuromorphia; family Dasyuridae; genus Sarcophilus; species Sarcophilus harrisii. Next base: position 592,758,939 of record NC_045426.1, on the reverse strand, counting down.
TTTGTCTTTTGTCTAAATCTGATATACTTAAAAGTATATGTCTATTTAATTTATTAGTACTTGGTTTTATTGATAGTTTTGAACCTGAGATACCTCTACAGTGAAATTATTTGGCTAACATAATAGAAGAGTTTTTTAAAAGCCTCATACAAACTACTGCTGTCCTTTTGCCAGTTTTTGCTTATCTTCAGCATTCACAATGGGTTTGAAAAAAGTGAAAAGATTTCTGCTATTCACTGGGGCATGGAAACTTTTACTTGTGCTGTTGCTAAGAAAACATTTTTCCATTTCCTTTTCTATGTGGGTGCAAATCCCATCAATGGCATAGTAACATAAAATCTAACCTTCAATGAATGGAATTATTCCAAAAGTAAAAAATAAAAACTCTAAATTCCATGGGAAACAATTATTGGCTTTGAATTTTGTCATACTAGGAATAGTTTGAAGATTTTTATAAAAGGAAGGACTAATTTGTTTCTATCATATAGAAAAATGAAAAAAGCCCATTAAATAAAACCTGCATCACAATCAATAAGATGTTTAAAGGTCTTTTGATATTTTAGTTATTAACTTAATACAGTAGAGCAAAGGATAAAGTACTAGGCTGGGACTCAGGAAAACCAGTTCAATACTAACTTCAAATATTTACTAGCTATGTGATAAGCCATTTAACCTCTATTTGCCTCAATTTCTTTAATTGTATAATGGGGATAATAATAATATCTATCTGTCAGGATTACTGTGAAGATTTGATGATATGATAACTGTAAAGCATGTAGTAAGCACTATGTAAGTATTAGTTTTTATTATTATTATTATTGTTGTTGATAATAATAATGAAGACTTTTCAAGTTATTTTTGTTTTATTCACATAGCTTATCTCAAAGAATTTATTGAAATATAGAATGGTATACTTTTCCAAAGATAACCTTAATTAAAATGTAAAATTCCAAAAATGGAATTAAATGTGAAGTTACTATGGATCAAACCCAAAAGCCAAGAATTAGAGGAAGAAATATGTTGATACAGCTGAAGTTTTATTTTGAGATTTCTGAGGTATAAGGTTCTTTGGGCACTAGGTACTGAAAACCACAGTCTCTTGATAGCAACATGATTGATGTTTCATTCCTATGCTTTTATTATAGGAAAATGCCAGTGAGAGCTTTTATTATAGGAAAATGACAATGGCATCCACAACAGATATTTAAAGAGTATTTTCCAAAGGGTAGAATAAGTCAAACTAGATATAAAAGCTATCTTGTTCCCAGACTATTGAGAGTTGTCCAAGATTAGTTTGGCATTTTCAGACAAGGAATGGTTGAGTGATTTTTGCCAGGGCATTAGTTCCTTAATGTTTGATACTTTGTTAAATGATAAACGACAATTAAACACAAGGTTTATTATTTCAACTGGCAATTTACCATCAGTCAAAAAGCATTTATTATTTATTATTCACTGTTCCAAGCATGTGTTAGGTTCCCGAGATACAAAAACAAAGAATGGAACAATTATGACACTCAAGTAATTTAAATTCTAACAGAAAAGACAATAAATAAATAAATATGCATATTTGTACATATATATGTAAATATGTATTTGGAATAAATATAAAATATAGAGAGAATCAAATATAACAGTTAAATATCAGATAGTTTCAGAGGGTAGAATAGTACCACAAAGATCATAATGTTTGAGTTGCATCTTAAGGGAAAAGAAGGATTCTTTGCAGTGGGAGTGAGAAGAGTATGTATTTCCGATTCCAGAAATAAGCAGTCCCAATTGGAATTTGGAAATAGAAGGTCACATGAGAAGAAAAAAGAGAAGACCAGTTCATCTAGATCTCAGATTGTGGGAGGGGGAGTAATGTTCAATGAGACTGAAGAGATAGGTTGGGGCCAGATGGTAAAAGGTTTTAAATGCTAAACAGAGGAGTTTGTGTTTTATCCCAGAAGCATTAGACAGTCACAAAATTGATTGAGAAGAATGATATGGTCATATCATGGTGCTTGAGAAAACCTGCAGCAGTAATGTATAAGGAGACTGGAATGAAGAGACTTGAGGCAAGGATAGCAAATACAGATCCGTGGCAATAGTCTAGGTAAAAGACGATAAAAGCTTAAATTATGGTTATAGTTATATTAATCAAGAGAATGGGTGAGATGTCAAAGACATGGAGGTAAAAATGATAAGGTCTGACAAATGACTGGATATTTTAAGTGAGGAAGAGTTAGTAGATGTCTAAAATCAATGGAAAATAAAAAATGAAATTATTAAGAAAAACTGACAGAAACTAGAGTAAGGGACTGGGACTGGATATATAAATCTGCAAATTATCCACATAGAGGTGACAATTAAACATATGAGTTCTGAATAGATTGCAAGAGAAAGAATGTAGAGAGAGAAGAATAAAAAGATTAGAATACAGACTGAGACGATGCTTACAATTAGTGGACATATTACAGATTATGAGTCAAAGGACATATAAAAGAAACTATTAGACAGGTAGGAGGAGAACCATGAGAGAGTAATAATAGTAATAGCTGCCATTTATATTGGCTTTTAAGATTAGTAAAGTGTTTAACATATTATTTTATTTTATTTTCATGACAATCTTGGGAGGTAAGTAGTATTATTCTTCCCATTTTAGAGTTGAGAAAACAAGTTAAGTGGCCTGTTCAGGATAACACAGTTAGGAAAAATGTGACACCAGATTTGAACCTTGATCTTGACTCCAAAAAATTCTATCTGCTGTGCCACCTGAAAACCTCTAAAAGGCAGGGAGAAAGTATCCAGTAGGAGAAAGGTGATCAGGTGTTAAATTCAGTATCAAGAAGCATGCCAAAATATTGAAAGGAATGAATAGTTTAAGGAGAAAAAATAGAGACATTCATTTTAGATTCATTTGTTCTGGGATTTAGTTGAGAAAAGAAGAGATAGAGGACAACAATTGAAGGGAGTAGACAACAAGTGGTCTTTAATGGATTTTTAAAGATGAATGGGACTTGGGGATGTTTGAAGACAGTAGGTTAAAAACCAGCAAATGGGGAAGGGGAGAAAAAGACAAAGAAAGAGAGAAAGAGAGAGGGGGGAAGGGAAAAAGGGAAGGAGGATGAGGGAGAGGGAGAGAGGAAGAAAAGGAGGGATGGATGAATGGAGGGAGGGAGAGGGAGGAAAGGAGGGACACAGAGAGACAAAGACACAGACACAGACACAGACACAGAGGGAATGATTGAAATGAGAGCATGGGTTGTTTATTTTCATTTTATTCCAAGTGCTGAGCACATTTCTGAGTATAAAACAATGATTTAATAAATGCATACTGTAGTTGTTATTGTTATTGTTAGAGAAGATGGCAGGATCAAGGTCACAAAAAAGTATTTGTTTTGGTGAGAACCATCTCATTGTCAAAGACTGGGAGAAAGTAAAAGATAGGGTAGATCTTTTGAGAAAGAAAGAAATAAAGCGAGCTCAAATTGAATGATCTCAGTTTTCTCATTAAGTCCTGGAGATGAGAGAAAGTAAGGAAGAAGGTCTTTAAGGCTTGAGGAGAAAAGTAAAGCTTCGGAGTAGCTAAAAGAATAGACTTTGAAAATGTATCTTTAACAAATATGGCTTTTCCTAATTACTAACTCCTAATAAAAATAAAGGAATACTATATAATTGTCAAGGAACGAGGGAGGGGAAATTGAACAAGAACTAGAATAAAGAATCTAGAAATACCTTATACTGCTTCAGACCTTTGTAGAATCATTAACTTATACTATTGAAAATCATTTGAACCTAGTTTATATTTATTTCTTGGTGAGAATAAGGGGTTACAGCTGGATAGATTGTATTACATTTACACTCATACAATGTTGAACACTGGAGTAAGGCCTCTGGCATTGAGGGAGACCCTCTATGGAGGATTTGTGGAAATCACACAGTTAAAAAGACATAGATGGGCTGTCATTTGTGTTAGGGGAGGATCACCTATACCAGTGAGTCTGTAAATCCATTGAAGTATGCTTGCTGGCAAGTCAAATTAATAAGAATTTATTAAATGGCTACTATGTACCAAGCACTGTGGTATGTGCTAAGAATAAAAAGAAAGCAAATAAGAGTTTCTGACCACATCTCAATTATCCCTTTCTTGTCTCTGCCTTTGTAGGGATATAAAGAAAGATAAAACATTTTTAAAATCCCTGCCCTCAAGGAGCTCCTAGTACAATGGTGGAGACAATATGCAAACAACTATGTGCAAATGACTTATACTGGATAAAATGGAGATAAAAAAAAATGAAGGGTGCACACTAGCATTAAGAGGGATCTAGAAAGGTTGCTTGCAAAATGTGTTATTTATGATTTCTGAAGAATGCTAGGGAAGAGGAGGGAGAGAATTTTAGCAATGGAGGACTGCCAGCGAAAATACACTGAGTTGAAAAATGGAATGTCTTGCAAAGAGGAGTGAGATGGAAGAAGAATTCATAAAGTAGGAATGAGTTAGATTATGAAGACTCTTAAAAAGGTCTTTCTATTTAATCCTGGAGGTAGTAAGAAACCACTGGAGTTTACCGGATAAGAGAGTGATGATCAGTTTAGTGATTTAAGAAGATCCTTTACCATAGCTGAGTAGAGGATTATAGTGGGGGAGATGAGGCAGAGAAAACAATTAGAAGCTATTACAATAGTCCAAATTTGAAGTAATGAGAGCTTTTACTGGGATGATGACATTTTCAGAAGAAAAGAGGACATATATAATAGATGTTATGAAAGTAAAATCAACTTGGGAACTGATTGAATATGGAGAGAGTAAAGGACAAAACCTAAATTGAGGGACAAGAAGGATGTACTTGACAATAATAAAGAAGTTAGAAGGGGAAAAGAGTTTTGAGGGAAAGATAATGAATTTGGTTTTTGATGTGTAGTGTTTGTAACTAAATAATTAACAATGTCCTGCAAATGAAGATAAAACTTATAATAATTAAGATTCTATATTAATATTAAAGAAAAAGTAGGATATTTTATTAAATTTTAATTTTTTTCTTTTCCACCACCTAAATCACATTTACAGATCAGAATAATATTAATTTTAGCTTTCAAAGAGTATAGAATTGAAAAAATGAGGAGGGAATATTAAGAAAGAAAAGCACATGTCTACTTGCTTCTAGGAACCATTCATTCATATAGCAGATTTTTCCTGGAAGCCTATTATGTGCTTGTATCGTACTATTCAATATGAGAGATGCAAAAAAAGGACAAAGAAAAGATTTTGTTCTTCAGTAAAAAAATGGAGTTCAAGAGGTTAGATAGTCATGGTGATATGACAGAGAAAGAGTGAGCAGTTTGGGGAAATTCCTTTTCTCTTTTTTCTTTCAACCCTCCCGTGCCCCCCAAAACAAACAAACAACAAAAAAAAACAAAGTTATTATTTTTATTTGGCATGAAAAAAATCCCACATTACAAATGAAGCAATAAGTATGAACTCTTTACTTATCCATATCCAGGCCTTAGATCCAAGCAAGTAATTAAAAACAAGAACTTAGTTGGGTCAGTTCCCAGGAATTCTTGGAAGGTTGTTGATCAGAAGGATAAAGAGTGGAATTTTACTTTGCTAGCCAGGTAGAGAGAACAGTCAATCAACCAATTAATCAAGAAGCATTAATTAAACACCTGTCATGGTCCACATATTATAATAGGTACTAGGATACAAATACTCCAGACCTCAAGGATTTATATTCTAAATAAGATAAAAAATACACTGACTAAATCTTAAATGATTTAAATATGTATCATAAAAATGAATACAGATATAAATGTATATTTATATGTTAATTTGCATTTGTGGCATTAACCATGCTCAAGGAATACACTCACAAACATAGTACCTTAAAATAAGAAACTAACAGACAAAAAGCAAACATACCTTCTCCTTTAATAGTTAGTCGTGTTGCTCCATTTATGCTGCCATATTTAGGTAAAATTTCCGTAACTTTAGAAATAGTCTTATGGCCATCTGAAAGGTAGTCAAATGATAATGTAAAAATATCAAGCACTAAATTTCTATCATTAATCAAATGTCTGGTACCTACATTGTATACTACAACCATTTAAGAGAAAGAAGCATTGAGATTATAGAACTGACTTGAAAGCCAGCTAAATATTATTTCCAGTTTTATTAGTATTTACTGTGAAATTTATTTTGACTTAATAAATAATAGTACCTAATGACAAATAAAACAGTTCCTATTCTGACATTCTAATGGACATAATTCTTCATTATTATTCTTAATTGACAAAGAGCAATTATTAAATGATATTTAATTTCACATGACACTGTTAGACAAAGCATCTTACAACTATATAACATAACATAAAAATGTGAAGAATTTAAGGATAAGCATGTATTGGAGTAGGAAATGAAAAAATTAACTATGAGGTTTCAGTTAAATCAGGGTAAAGTTAGAGATCAACTTTGCCCTCACATAATCTATTGTATAATGAAGATAAGTCTGGGCAAACATCTGCAGAAGAAAGGAATAAACAAGTTTTAAATTACACACACACACACACACACACACACACACACGCATAAAATCAGAGCTTCACAAAAATGAATTAGTCTAGTCTCTTTGAATTTTCTAGTTAGAAATCTTATCTGAGGTGTTCAAGGGAGAAGAACATGCTTTAATTTAATTTGATTTTTTGAAGGCTATCTGAAATTTCATTGGTGAAGGAAGAATAACCCAGTATATGCAGCATGAACTTCTAGTCCTTTAATGTTGTCAGAGACATGGAGAATTTAAATGACTCAGTATAGAACAATATGTTTCAGAAATATTATTTGAATACAGTTCTTCTTGAATATAAACCTGTGTATCTACCAAGTTTTTGTATGTACTAAATTTTACCTGAGTGCTAGATAACAGATCTGAAAAAAATCATGGACATTGCCAATGAAATTAAAAGAAATCAAAAATCTAGAAGAAACCTGTCATTAAATAACAATAGCAACAAAATCAGCAGGTTTCATAAAAGTAAGCTCAGCATTTTCAAAATTTGCAAATGAGAATTTAATGTATGAAGATCAAGTAAAAATGTCACCAGTACTAGTCCTTATTGTAATACTATGCCAAAATCATAATTTAGAGAGAGGGATAATTTCACAAAATTCTGAAAGAAAATGCAAAAAAAAGTATTAAATGGTTGGAAAATGGGATATAAAAGAGTAAAGAAACGATAAGTAGTTTGATATTAGAAGGCTATATTGACTACAAATATTTATGTATTTATCATATGTGTATATGTATTATATATGCACATAGATATATTGAAACCATATATATATACACATTATATATATTATATTAAAGTTTTCCATAATAATAGCCAAAAGATTTAATTTGGTGCTGAAAATTCTATCTTCCCCCTCCATGCCCTATACACTTTCCTTCCTCCTTTCCTTTAGAACTCTGGAGCTGTTTAAAATATATTTATTTCTTCAGATAATGTACAATCAAGGATAGGAAACCTAGTACTTGTGACTATATCTTATCTAGCCCCATAATGTGTCTCAAATTTATTCTTTTACAGTTATCTGGCCCTGCACTTCATTCTAATTTCTTATCATCAGTCTCTTCCCAGACCTCTCCCTGGTAACAGTCTGAGGACACCAGGCAATCTCCCCTGATAGTAATTGACACACCTTCTCATTGCTCTCCAATGCCATTGCTAGTTTACCTTTGTGGGGCTTAAGAGGCCTTTGGAGGTGTGAAGTGTACAAATATTCTAGCCAAACTTACAATTCCCCAGTTGCTCTAACTAAACTAAGGTTAAACACTAAGGGAAATTTCAAATAAATCAATTACTAAAAAGAAACAATTAAAAAAAAACTAATATAAACCGTCTCTGATTTGAGCCTGAAGTATTGGAAAAAGTGCTGTGAAGTCAGTCTGCCTCTGATGCTTACTTTCAGTGTTGTCTTGAGCAAGTCACTTAATCTTCACAGGTCTAAGTTTACTTGTAAATACAGGTCTGCTACGTCTTTTCCAGCTCTACATCCATAATCTCCCGCGCTTCACACTCATTCCTCTCCAGTAGATACTGCTCGGACACCTACAAAGTTGGTGACCAAGGTAATATCTCAACTGCCCTCCAGATCCCCAGCCAAAGCTTTCTTTTCTATCTTTTCTGACTTCTCCCGTAGTTTTCCTTGGACTCCGAGCTTTCTTCTCTTTTTGGCAGTACTATAGGTGCGGGAAAGTTTCCATTTCTTGCCCGGGAGAAGGTAAGGGGAGAGGGAGAAGGATCGTGGCTCACGATGCGGCTGCGCCCACCCCAACTCTCTCCGAATTACCTGTGCCATGCTCCGATGAGCTGAGGAGCAGCGCCAAGAGGTACAAAGTAGCAAACACACTCTGGTGCTTCATGATCTGTTCGCTATTACGAATTGATGTTAGGGCAGCTGCCGGGGTCTGCGCCCCGAGCTCCCTGACAGCCTCTGGCAGCTGAACTAGCGGTTCTCTAACGAGTTCCACACCTAGTACCTAAAGCACACTAACTGGGATGTTCTCACACCCTCCCAGACACTGGCACATATCCGCAAACCGCCCGTCCCCGCCCCATTTATGCTCCAGCCACTTGCTTTAAGCCCAACCACTAACAAACAGCTTGCCATGCTGATAACAAAGCATTAACAAAGCTTTGCAGGTCCCTGGGGAAACAGAGCCCAGTTCGTGAAACGCTATCAGTCCATTCCTGACTTACCCAGCAAGGAAGCAATAAGTACCGGTGCTCTTAATTTATGCTGAGTTCTCCGTTCACTATCTGCTTTAACTGTCCATGTTCCTTTTATTTTTAGGCCTTGAAGCTGAAAACTTATTTTAGCTCTGCGGTTTAATCTGTTTTTAATCATCTATAGCATCTTCCTGGACACATCAAAGACACCCACTGCACCTATTTATATAGGTTATATACTCATATAACTTTTTAGCAGTATTAAAAAATGGTATAGAGAGAGTAGTGTAGTGATTAGAGAAAGATAAGTCAGGAAAACTTGGTTTTGAACCTTCCTTTGACACACTGGCTATGCAGACCCGGGCAAATCTCTTTTTAAAATTTTATTTACTTATTTTATTTTTAATTTGTGGAATAATACAAGCATATTATTAATGTAGTATAATTTTTAAAAATGACTGTACATGAAACTGCAAATCTATTACCATACAACTTGGTATTCTTTTTAAAAAATGTGGGCAAGTGTCTTAATCCCTATGTATCCCTCAGATGAAAGGTGTCAGACACTGGCCCCAATATAAAGTGTAGCCTGAACAAAATAAAAATATGATTGGAAAATATTTAATTAAACAAAAATAAAATAGAATATAGATATTGTTGATATATGACTTTCTTTTTAAAATGTTTTATTTGTTTTATTAAATATTTCCCAATTATGGGTAAAAAATTTTAAACCTTCATGTAAAAAATTGAGTTCTAAATTCTCTCTCTTCCTTCTGCCTTAAGAAAACAAACAGTATAATATTGATCATATATCAATATGAAGTCATGCAAAATATAATATTGTATAAAGTCATACAAAATATAACACTATATGTGGTTTTTCTAAGTTGCTTTGCAGTTTGCAGGGATTCTAAGTGTATGATTAAGTGCTTTTCTTCCTTATTTCTATTTAAGTTTGATATCAGTGCCCCAGATACTTTTTTCGTATTAGAATCTTCCAAGGAGATACAGATGGACATTTGTAAAAGGAGTTTCACATATATCAATAAAATAATGGGTGAAAAAAGGATGAACTAGTACAATTTATCATGTTTCTTTGGGCTAGTGGCATTTTAATTATCTTGTAATATATATGAATATAGGAATTCACTCAAGGAATAGGACATTTACCACTGAATAAATAAAGTAAATGAAAGGAACTATATGATCTGGCTACTTCCTCTGCAGTAGTAATAGGTCCAGTCTAAAACAATAAAATGCTTCCACAGAGATCCCAGTTCTCCCTGTTTTTAACGTCCTTGACTTTAAAGAGACAGGGTGGTGGTACACCCTTTAGAATTTTGGCCTTCTTGCTCACAGATTAACTGGCTGCATTCCTGATTGTGGTTACTGATTGATACGAGCTCTTGATTTAAGACTCTTAAGGGGAAATAGGCTCATTAAGGATGAAGACTTTTCAAGAATGAAATTATGGAAATTCTTAAATAATCATTTCATGGATTAGATAATTTCTATGATGTCCTTTAACACTAAAACCTGAGACATGGAAAAAATTACAGAATCTCATTTTGAAAGGTCCTGGAAACCTAATTAAATCTGTATAAGTTAACAAGAATTCTTTCCATAATTTTCCCACATGGTGCCTGAGCCTCTTTTGAAAGACCTTAAGAAAAGAATGAAGATGCTTCCTCCTGTAATCCAGTCATTTTTCTTACATTAGGTCTACATCTGCCACTCTGCAACTTTCACCTAAAATGAAGTTTTAGAGTGTGAAAAGTGGAAGATCTGGAGTCAAAAATTCAGAATTTGGATATGAATCTTGGCTCTGCTTCTTATTTCTTGGTTGATCTTGGATACATCACTTTATCTTTCCAGATGATCCTTCCTATGCTAAATCTAAGATCCACTCCCATTCTTGCTATTTTGTCACTATTATCACAGAAACAGTAGATGGGATATACATAAGTAAGAATCATTTTATAGTTTTCTTCATCTTATAGTTTGTCATGGTCAAATGATCCATTCTACATCAAATATCTGGTCTCCTGGAAATGAGCCCCTTTGTACTTAGGCTGGTCCTTGAAAAACAGTTTTGATTTGTTGCTAGGGCCTAAGCTTTAACAAAATTATAGTACCTGCTACAATTTATACTCTGCTAGTATTCTATTCATGAATACAAGGTCTCTACCATGCTACAATGAAACATTAGAGTAGGACTTTGGGAAGGTGTTGGAGAAATGTTTTTAATATGGGTTTCTGCATCAGGAAACAGCTCAAGATCATTGAAAATAAAGCAGTCTTTGTATTTTCATAATTTTCTTCTAATTTGGTATTATTATTTCTTTTTTCCTGATTCCAATCTTGTTGAGGAAAAAAATTGTTAAAATATTACAGTATATGATTTTTAATAATTTATTTTTATCACTATCCTTACAAGATAGTTTTTTTCTATAATTTATTTTCTTAGCACCGATAGACTTAGACAATCAAGTAAAGAAATGATTCTATAACTTCAATAATGTAGAATTAAAATTCAAAAGAGATTTTAAACCTCCAACTTTTTATAGAGATAACCATCATTATCTCTCCTCAATCTTCCTACCAGATCTCCTCTTCAGACAGAATGAGGTTCCCTAGCATTTATACTAAAGAATCATATAGGAATAGGAAAAAAACAACTTTCAACTCATATAACTCAATGACAAGAGAATGCTAGAGAACATGAATAAATGAAAAAAATAGTGCTGTCTCTTCTCCTGCCTCACTAATTTATATTACTTGCAGATTCAAGGTGAATAAATCCTTCTCCCTGCAGCTCACATTGGTTCTCTCTTCTCTAGTGCCTCATGCTATACTTATTTCTCTGGCCATAGCTGCTTCTTTCTCAGCAAGAGTTGCTGCCATTTCACCTCTGGAAGCCCAAACAAGAAAGGAAAAAAAACAAAGCAAGAGCAGACAATTTCCTTTCAATTTGGTATCATAGCTCTGGCTCCAACCACACTCTTATCACAAAAGGATTGATGAAACTCCAGATAAAGAGAGAATACCCCAATATATAATGTCAGAATTAGCTCCACTAAGCTTCCATTATGAATCATCTTAGACATAGGGAAATTCAAACAATCTGATTGAAAATAGAATGGTCTTTTTTAGTAGTAATGATTTAAAAGCTTCTTCTAGAAGTCTTTGAGGTTTGATAATGGCTTGTCAGATGATCTACAGGGGGAAATTCATGCTTCAAGTAGCACCTAGAATAGATGATTATAAGATATGTTCTAATTTTAAGATTCTAGGCTGTGTGATAGATCAGATATCTAGAACCAATTTGAAGTTCTTCTAGACTTGATGTTTTCCACATATATGTTAGCTTCCATAAATTAGGAGACGAAAATTGTAAGATTAACAATTTTGTCAAAGGATTATTGCTCATAGATGTACCTTGTACTGATTCATAAAGGCATAAGGAATGAGACTCAGATGCTAGCAATAATTTTGAAAAGCTCTTTGGCAGGCCCTTCTGATAAACCCCATGTAATTGGTACAAAAATTTCACAAGTAATACAATTTTAGCTTTGTTATTTCAAATGTTCTTTTCATTTAATAGAAAATTCTAATCAGAGCATTACTCTGAATAAAAAAGGCCAGATAGATTCTGAAAGAACCTATATTTCCAGAGAACCCTTCCCCATCCATATATTTTGGCACTGGAACTTTTCTCATCCTTCTTTCTGAATTCTTGAGTTCTAATTCTTATAAAAGTATTTGTGTTGTGTTTTTTGGAAGAATCAACTCCTTTTAGGGTTCTAATAGTTTTTATTTCCTTGAAGAAACTCTAGAGGTAACTGCTGAGAAACTCAGTCTTCTAGAGTAAGATCTGCATCAAAGAAGGTGCTGTGCTCTAGAAGCAAAGCAGAATTACAATAGTTCAAAAGAAGTGTGAGATATACAAATTTAAAGACATCTCCACCACAACTGTTCATATGGACTATTTGTGCCTGATGGTGGTAAAGCTTTCTGAGCTATTAGTCTGATTAGTCACAGTTAGACACATTGTACCTTGACTCCACATAGTAATGTCATTTTGGTCATTTTTGAGAATGAAGGACAACTAAATATGGAACTGGATAACATCTTCCTTCATAAGTCCCTTATAGTTGATTTGAATATTTATAATGCTTAGAGTAGCATAGTCATTCAGTTATTTTAAACAATATTGATGTTATTATATCCATTGTCTTCTTGGGGCTGGTTATTTCACTCTTCATTATCTTATGCCATAAATGTTTCTTCTAAAATAGACCTGCTCATTATTTCTTATAGAAAAATAGTATTCTATCACAACCACATACGACAATTTGTCTTTTCTTTCCTTTTCCTCTTTCCCCCCTCCCCCAGTGCTTATGAGCACTACTTGCCTCAAGCAGTCTTCCCCCTTTAGAAACCCTCCCTCTTTCTTCTACTTTTCCCTTACTATGTCTCTTTCCCCTTCTATTTAACCTACCCCTTCCCTTTTCCTCTTTCCCCTCCCACTTTTCTATAAGATGAGAGATGTTTCTCGGTAAAACCAAATATATCTAATATTCTTTCTTTGGGCCAACCTGATGAGAGTAAAATTCACACAATATTCATCACCCTCCCTTCTTTCCCTCAATTATAATATGTTTTCTTTGCCTCTTCCTAAGATGTAATTTCCCTCATTTTACCTCTACTTTTCCTTTTTTTTCTGTTAAAATCCCCTTTCCATTTCTTTTTTTATATAACAGATTATACCTCTATTCTCAATGTATACCCATAAAAGAAAAACGATTCTCAAGAGTTTTTTTTTTTCTTTTTACCTTTTTATGCTTCTCTTGAGTTTTACATTTAGAGGTCAAATTTTTTGTTTAGCTCTGGTCTTTTCATCAAAAATATAGAATTCACCAGTTTCATTCAATGTCCATCTTCCTTCCTGAAAGAAAATGCTCAGTTTAGCAGGGTAATTTATTCTTGGCTGCATTCCAAGATCCTTTGCCTTTTGGAACATCAGATTCCAGGACCTTTGATTCTTTAAAGTTGAAGCTGCTAGGTCTTCAGTAATCCTTATTGTGGCTCCTCAGTATTTGAATTGTTTCTTTTTGGCTGCTTGTAATATTTTTTCCTTGGTCTGATAGTTCTCAAATTTAGCCACTATATTCCTTGGGGTTTTAATTTTGGGATCCCTTTCAGGAGGCATTCGATGAATTCTTTCAATAGTCATTTTACCTTCTGTTTCTATGAAATCCAGGGAGTTCTCTTTGATGATTTCCTGAAAGATAGTGTCTAGGCTCTTTTTTTCATCATGTATTTCAGAGTGTCCAATAATTCTTAGATTGTCTCTCCTAGATCTATTTTCCAGGTCAATTGTTTTGCCAACTAGGTATTTTACATGACAATTTGTCTTTTTAATTTGTATTTTTTAAACTTAAATGCAAAATGGGGGGAAAAAAAGTATTGTCAAGTACATGATAGACCATAAGATTCAATATAAAATAGTAAATTTCCATTTCAAGAAAACCTGTATAATAAATACTATACATTGTTTTCAGATGCCCAGTTTTTATTTGCTTTTTTGTTGATTTTATTTTGTTCTTTGCCATGTACTTTGTATTTTATTGTTTTCCCCTTCTATTCTCTGTCACCCCAAAAAGGCTACAATTAATATATATTACATATGTGATCTATGACACATCAGCAGGGTTCCTTATTGGATTAAAGGGTTTTATACCTCACCCAGGGTTTCCCACTATCTTTGGCCCTCGACATTTGGGTATAATTCTAAATTGCTCTTCAAAATGGTTGAATAAGTTCACAATTCCACCAACAGTGGAAGACTACATCCCTTCTGACATGTGTCTAAAAGTAGGTATAAACTAGTATTTTGCACTATTTAACAAGATAAGTAAGGAAGATACTATAAATAAATAAAAAAAATGAAACATTTTACTTATTAGATTTATGGATAGAAAAAGAATTTGTGAATAAATAAGGTTTAGAGAGCATTGTGAGATGAAAAATGGATAATTATGCTTTCATTGAATTAAAATGTTTTATGTAAATAAAACCAATGTAGCCTCAATTAGAAGGAAAGCTCTTTGAACTTCTTTATATTTAAGAGTTATTTTTTCCAGAATGAAACCTATTGCTTCTGTCTCATACCTTGGCCATGAGAGAACTTTCTGTCCTATCCAGGCTTGATAAGATTTCTGGGAAGTTGAAAGAATCCTGGCAAAGTTTTTGAAATAGTATTTCAAAAGAAACTCAAATGAACTCACCAAAGTACTAAGTTAAAATATTTTTAAACATATTCTGGAGAAAAAAACAACCCACCACCAATAGATAATAATGCAATCCAGAAGGACACTATCTTCAACTGGAATGGACAACAATTATACTAGGTTTGAAGACATCATTACCCATTATTTAAGGATAATTAGAAAAGCACCAATTAATGATTGAATAATTTAGGATGCTTAATTTTATAGGACTTTTTTCCTCCTATCACCCCCAATTTTTTTTCATTTTATAATTGATATTATATAAAAATTTGACTATTTCACAAATGCCCTAATTATCTGGCATTCTCAACTTCAGAATAACATTCTCCATAACCTTACCTTCTTCAACAAAAGTCTTCTCTCCCTAACCCTGATCTTTTGATAGAATATAGTGAGCCTGTATACAGAGATTAAGCACTAGTACATTTGGTCAGTTGATGGAGGAGGGGAAGAGAGTAAAAGGTTAAGGCAGGAAGTATGGCAAAGTGAAAAGAGTACTAGCTCAGGAGTCAGAAAACCTGGGCTCTAGTCTACTTCTAACATGTTAGCTAGGTGATCTTGGGTAAGCTACTTAATCTTCGTGGGCCACAATTTCCTTATCTATGATTTGAAAAAGTTGGGTTATATTGCCTTTGGATTACACTTCTGGCTCTGTTTCTATGATCCCGTAAGGAAATGGAAAGAAACGAACAGATAGCTATACATTTCAGATCAAGGAGTATGTTTGTTATGTCCTGGGCCTTTCTTAACTTAAATCTAATAGTTCTCCACCCTAACATAAATAAAAATAAACCCATGAAACTCTCTTAATAACATGGATACTAGGACCAATCCTGGCCCAACTATTTACTTTTACTAACTCTATGATATTACTCTGTCAGAATTGGCTTAATGCCAATTTTTCTTCTTTTAGAAGAAAAAACTGCACATCTCACAAACTCTGACTCATTTGTTTGCTGTCTATCCTTTAGACATTCATAAGTTGATGCTTCAATGAATCTTATTAGATAGGTTTTCTCTTAATTATTAGATAATCATAATTTTAAACCATATTAATAACATATTAGCTATAGAGCTGAATGATACTTCTGATTACTTTTTATTTTATAAATGACAAAATACAGGTTTAAGGTTATATGATTAAGTTATAAGGATAGAATCTGAACCCAAGTCTTCTGGCTGGAGTCAATGTTCTTTGCCCAATAATGTGAGCCTCCATAACATCCAACCCTCTGTAATTCTAGTACAGAGCCCTTTATAAGGCTCTAATATATAATGAAGATCTTTTACTGGCATATTAGATATTTCTTTTATATCAAAACAAAACTTCAGCTATCTTTTATGTCATTCTTCTACTATATGAGAGTATTTCCTTTTATTGTTAGATATATTCTTGATGCTATCTTTTATGCTTTTCCTCCCATGAATATCACTTTTAGCAATGGTCTGCAGCTTTACATCTGCCATAAAATTTTTTAAAAATGTATGATTGTTCTCTGTGATTTGTGAAAAACAAAATCTGTGTCAACACCATTGGGAAACAATAGCATGGCTGAGTGGAGAGTGCTGTACCTGAAATCAGGAAAAATCTGGTTGACTTCCTATCTATAATGCTTACTAGATATATGAGGAGCAAGTCACTCAACATCTGAATCTGTTTCTACAGTTGTAAAATTTGCAAAAGAAAAAAAATTACCTGTAGTGCCTTTCTCATAAGGTTGTTGTGAGGATTAAATAAAATATTTAGAAATCTTTGTAAACTTTCATATATTACATCAGTATCAATTATTACTTTCCTTTTCCCCTTTGTATAAATGTATTTTTCTAAAATAATTTTTGGATATTTTGTTTTTATATCACCTAAATGTCCCCTTGTGTCTCTTCTTTTCCATCTTCCAGAGTCATATCATAAAACAAAGGATGAAAAAAGAGAGAATTGGAAAAGGAAAAAAAATCAGTAAAGTTGGCCAATTAATTTAAAAAATATTTATATCTATATCTATATATTATGTTTTATATCCATTGAGCCCACCTTCCATTGCCTTTTTCAAGGTGTTGCAGGGTAAAGGAATTATCTTCCCATATTTCTTCCTTGTTTTTGTTGTTAATGTGTGCTTGTTTCAGTATCTTTATAATGTTATTCAGGGTTTTCTTGACAAAGATATTGGAGTTGTTTCCAATTTTCTTCAACTCATTTTTACAGATGAAGAACTGAGATAAACAGGGTTAAATGACTTGTCCAGGGTCACACTGCCAGTAAATGTCTGAGAACAGATTTGAGCTCATGAAGATGAATCTTTCTGATTCCAGACCAAGTGCTCTGTACACTGCCACCTAGCTGTCTTAGGGTCATGAATATTGCTAGTTATTTGCAACATTTATTTTTAATTACTTTATCATTGTTGTTTTCTGTTTATATTTTTCCAATTTTTAAAACATTTTTGAAAGTTTTGACTTCCAAAGTCTATCCTTCTACTTCTACTCCCACCTGGGATAGCAAGTAATTAGGTATAAATTATGCATGTGTAATTATGCAAAATATTTTCATATTAGCCATTTTGTACAAGAAGACTTGGAATAAAAAAATGAAAGAACGTGGAAAATAGCATGCTTCAGTCTGTTTTTAATCAATATCAGTTCTTTCTCTCGAGGCAGATAATATGCCTTGTTATCAATAATATATGATAATATATTATCATTAATTATCATTAATCCTTTGGGATTGTCTTGGATCATTGCATTGCTAAGCATAGCTAAGTGATTCATAATTCTTCATTTATACAACAAAATTATCCTGGTTCTGTTCACTTTACTATGCATTAGTTCATGTAAATCTTTCCAAATTTTTTTCTTAAATCATCCTTCTTGTCATTTCTTATAGCACAGTAATATTCCATTACAATCATACACCACAACTTTTTTTAGCCTTTCCTCAATTGATGGGCATCCTTTGATTTCTGATTCTTAGTCACCACTAAAATATCTACTATAAATATTTGCACAAATAGATTATTTCTTTCTTTTTAGATGTCTTTAGATATCTTTGGATATAGACTTAACAGTGGCATTGCTGGATCAAAGGGTATGCACAGTTTTATAGCAATTGGACATAGTTCCAAATTGCTCTCCAGAACAGTGGAATTAGTTCACAACTCCATCAATATGAATGACTCTCAGTTTTTAAATCAAAGCTTTTTCATGACTATAGATAACTTTAATTTTTGTGTCTGAAAATTCCTGTTCATATCCTTTGACCATTTATTGATTGTGGAATGACTTGCATTTTTATAAATTTGACTCAGTTCTCTATATATTTGAGAAATTAGGTCCTTATCAGAGATACTTGATGCTAAACATTTCTTCCTGTTTTTTGCTTTCTTTATAATTTTAGTTGCATTGGCTTTGTTTGTGCAAAATCTTTTTAAAAAATTTATGTAATCAAAATATTCTATTTTCTCTATATTTTATATTTCTCTCTATATCTTCTTTGTTCCTAAACTCTTCCCTTATTCATAAATCTGACACATGCACTATTCCAGGCTCTCTTAATTTACTTATGGTACCACACTTTAAGTGTAAATCTTATTACTCATTTTGACTTTATTTGGTATGTGGTGTGAGATTTTGTTTTACATCTAGTTTCTTCCATACTGCTTTTTAGTTTCCCCATCAGTTTTTGTCAAATAATGAGCTTTTGTTGCAGAAGCTTGGATATATGGATTTACTATATACTGTATTACTGTGGTCATTTACTATGTTGTAATTTATATCTAATCTATTGCACTCATCCATCACTCTATTTCTTACCAGTACAAGATTGTTTAGATCTGACTTTGTGTGGGAAGTGTTTTATAGTTTTGTTCATATACTTCTTGGTTTTGTCTCGGCAGGTAGACTTCAATATATTTTATATTGTCTATAGTGATTATAGTGATTCCATTTTTAAATGGAATGTATCTTTTCCTGCTGGACTTTGTTGATCATATATAAAAATGTGGGTTTATTTTATGTCCTGCAACTTTATTAAAGTTGTCAATAATTTCAAGTAACTTATAGTTGATTTTGATAAGTAGGTGATTTTTGGTTGTAACTCTAATTCTTTTACCTTGGAAGGTAAAAGAAGTAGAATATCATATTCTAAGCCTTCCAGTATTTTAAGATGGAAACTGCCAAATCCTGTGTAATTCTGGTTGTAGTGCCACAATATTTACATTGTTTCCTTTTGGCTACTTGTAATACATTTTCCTTCATCTATGAGCTTTACGATTTGGCTATGATGTTCTTGAAAGTTTTCCTCTTGGGATCTCTGTCAGGTGGTAATTGGTGGATTCTTTCAGATTCTATTTTCTTTTCTGGTTCTAATATATTGGGATAATACTTTGATAATTTCTTAAAAGATGTTGCCCAGCTTTATTTTTATTATGATTTTCAGGTAGTCCAATAATTCTTAAATTATCTCCTCTGGATGTATTTTCTAGGTCAATTGTTTTTCCAATGAAAAAGTTCACACTTTCTTTTTTCTTTTCTTTTTTTTTTTTAGTTTTTTGATTTTGTTTTATTGTAGCTTGATATCTTATAGAGTCATTAGTATCCATTTTTCAATTTTAATTTTTAGGAAAATATTTTCTTCAGTGAGTTCTTGTATTCCTTTTCCATTTGACTAATTCTGTTTTTAGGAAGTTATTATCCTCAGCCAATTTCTATATATTTTCTCATACTATTGACTTTGTTTGCATGATTCTGTTGCATTACTTTCATTTCTTTTCCCAATTATATGACCAGATGTTAAATATATTACTGGGGTCAGGCTGTGCTGGTGCTACTTGTTGCTCTTGGACCAAGCTTCCCTTCCACTCCAGTGAGAAAGACCTTTCCTCCTGTGTTAGTAACTTGGTTCCCTGCCCATAGATCAATTTTGAAATGGTTTTCTAGTTATTTAGAGGGGAACTTATGAGAGTTTCAAGGGCTTCCTTCCTTACTCTGCCATTTTGGCATCCAAAATCCCTGTTTACCTTGTTATAGTCATTGTATTTATTTTTTTCTTGTCTCTGCTTACTTTACTTTGCAGCAGTTCATGAAGGTCTTTCCATATTTCCTGTATTTATCATATTGATAAACAGCATTATGATATTCCATTACATACATGTATCACAATTTGTTTAGCCAGTCTCTAATCAGTGGGAATCTACTTTAAATTCTGGTTCTTTGCTACCAAAAATGTTCATTTTTAAACTTTCAATAAATTCTGGGCCTGGGTTATTTGCTCTACTATATGTTAAATGATTAAAAAAATAGGTTTTAGCCACAGGACCTTTGCTTATTGTTATACTGTTTTTTCTCCTCAAAAGAAAAGTTAAGAGCAATATAAGGTTTTGGTAAATTCTTATCAACTTTTAATGATATAAATAGGAACCATAAGGACCAAACTATAATACTAGTCAAGACAATATAATGTATAATTGCATCTATGTAACTATTAAATATATCATAATACTCTTGTTAAAATCAAAAGGGATAAAAATAGCCTTATGACAAAAGAAATTTTCCTTTAAGGAGTCCTTAAAGATATTTAAAATGTCAAATTTAAAATTTTTATTTGACTATTATTATGACTTGCTTGCATGTAATTCAACTACATTATATTTGTTGGTGAGTTAGGGGAACGTCTACTCGAAGAATGTGAAAACTTCTCCCCTCAGGAGGTGCAGATGAGTACAATTGTTTTAATGGACATGAAGGCTGCTGAAGCAGACTTTGTAGTGTGTTTAGTGCTTAGTCAGACATTGAAGACACCATTGACTATATCTCAGACTACAATCCGGGCTTGTGTCTTGCCAGTGGACTTAGATAACTGACGAGAGAAGGATACTTGACAATTGTACAATTTTGCCTCACTTAAATCCAATTCACATTCAAATCAAGATATCACCCATCATGCCCTTGGTCTTCTTCAAAAATGAAGGATGAACAACAAAAAGCTGATGCCATGAATTTGTCCTCTCAAACCAAGAGTGTGGATGTAAGAAGCAGCTGAATCTGCTAATTATTGCCAGAAAAGGTAGCTGAACTAAACTCATTATATTTATATAAATTTGACATTGCATTTGTAAGACATTCTCTATCATTTAAATTGATGACACTAAGGAAAAAAAATCTCATTTAATGTAATAGCTAACATGTTCTCAGCCTTTTAGAAATAAAGTTTAACTCAAAGCTAGATATTCTAGTATGGTCAAAGTAAGCAATTGGTAACATGATGGGGGTGCAATTTCTAGGCAAAATATAGCAGTAATCCTGAGACCCCCAGACCTTAGAAGTGCTATTGTTCTTATAATCTGTCAAGATCTAAAGTCTCATGGTCGTAGGAATTATAGTATAGTCCTAGAAACTTTTCAGACTACCAGATAACAATTTGTTGGTCAATGATAACAGGGTTTCTGAAACAAATAGTAAGATGAATACCAGACCACTCTTCAGTTCTACCTCTGGGCCATAAAATTAGCATGTCAGTGACATAAAGAACTACATCTCTCTTTTTTCCAATAATTTGTCTTCTTGCTCCTAGTTCTTTGCTAAATCTTTTTGCTTCATTTGATATTATAATTACAATAAACTTTGCTCCTTGACTTGGAAATGGGTTCAAGCCTGCAAATTATTTAGAGATACCACATGACACCAATCTGTGACTCCAACCTTTCAGGAATCTGCTTTTGAACCTCAACATTTGGTAGCCCTTACGGGGAGAGTCTGGCTTCCCTTAGTTTCATCCCCTCCTTGTCAAGGTGAGCTTCCCCTCTATTCTTTTCTTCCTTGCTCCTATAGCTGGGACACCCCAAGTAACTGAGAGAAAGCTTGTCTGGGTCATCTTGATTTTCACACTCAGCAGATTTTCCTTGACTGGGCCACCCAGACTAGGAAATGCTTGCAATTCTCAGCAAACTAATCTTTGGCACTTTTTCATTCTTTCTGGGACACCAGAGAAGGAGGCAGTGTGCTGTATGGTGAATTTTGGTAACCTTTGCCTCCTTTTTTCATTGGAAGAGAAATTTTATGGCTTTTGGCAAATATGGGACAGTCCTCTTCCATGTCATTTTTGTCTGTGTCTGCATCTCTGTGCAGAATGTCTGTGTCACATTTGTTTTGTGAGGTAGATTCTGTTACCAGGAAAAATTAAAAATGCAGCCAGCAAGAAATTAACTTCTATGCTGTATTTAGATTGCTGGGAAAGATTTCTTAATATCATTGATTTCCACCTTAAAAGGAGAAAAAGCTTGACTTTTTCCCATGGACCCCAGCTCTGGTCAAGCTTGGGGCTACATAAATAAAATTAGCCAATTAAAATTATAGAGCTGCTAAAATAATATCTTAGCAGATTTTTAAGGTTTTGAGAGCAATGATTAAGGAGTTTGGCAAATAGTCATTTTAAGATTGCAAGGAAAAATACTTAAGGCATTAGGGATAATTCCAGAAATTTGTCCCATTCTGAAAGAAAGGAGGAAAAAAGAAAAAAGAAAAAAAAATTAGTTAATAGCAACTTTTTGCTAACCCTTTCTTGACTCCTACCTTTTTAGAACCCTCTTCTGCTCCATTGGGAAAGCACCCCAGAAGATATTAAGGAACTCTCTCCACAACCCTGATCACTCAGCATGCTCCACTTTCTGAGTCCTGAATTCATTTCAGTTGTGGAGATTGCTACCAAAATTCATAGAGCCCAAGTCCCTCTGTTTGCTAATCCCTCTCAATTCAGATCAAATTAAGAAGAGAGGATGTTAAAGAACTATAGAAAAACTCAAATTCTGCATCACCTGAAGAAATGGGGGAAGCAGAAACAGCCATGGGGACCCCACACAACCTTGCCCAAATACCTCCCCAACCCAGCTTAGGACAGTGGGAGTTTCAGACTCCATAGGCATCATTCCCTGAGCCCTGGCACCTGAAACTACCATCAAAGGGAGATCCTGGCATCAGTTTCCACAGCCTTCAGCAGGGTCTGTCCAACAATTGCCTGGGAAGAATCCAGGTGCCTCTGACAGCACCCAGCATGACAGTGTCAGGTGAGAAAGCCAGTCAGTCTCTGCATTTGGTAAGCCCACCATTCTCTGTTTCAATCATATATATGTATTACCTATGTAATTTATGGAAAATCATTTTATCTCTGCTCAGTTTTCTGATTTGTAAAGAGAAATAATAATGATTGCTGTTGTGAAGAATTATGGAGTTATTGCCATCATGTTAAACCTAAAATTGCTAATTATTGTGTGTGGAACAAGAGGGAAAAGTTAAAACCTTATCAATTCACCTTCAGGAATGAGGGTGTGCAGCATCCATTTGTCCCTTCACAGATTGGGGGGAGATATCAAATAACACAGCCCACGAAAACACTAAGAATAGTTGGAGGACAACAGCAAGTTCAACCCTTCCTCTGGGGTCTCTGTCAACTCCCCTTAATTTGTAAGCTTGCCAGCTTTCTTGAAACCATCAGGGTAAGCAAGATCATCAGCCCTTAGAAATGAGACTGTTTAGGATATATAGTTTCTAAAAAAGGAAAGTGTTTACTAGAATCTATAAGCTTGTTTATTGATTGATTGTTTGTACCAGGAAAGGTTTAAACATATAAAACATATTAAACAAAACCTACTATGTGTGTAAGTCCTGGTTAACATTTAAAAAATAATGTATCTCGCCCTAACCTGCAATTAGTAGAATTTGCTATTAGAGATAAAATCTCTTGGAACTACAACTGATTTTTTTGAGTTTTGAATTTGGGCATGACTGCCTGATGGATCATTAAATCAATAACCCATAGTCAAGAAAATTCCCATAGGTTACTCAGAGGGATGCCTTGCTGAAATGTCATAGGTGGATGTTTTATCTGGGGAAGAGCTAGGAGGACAACTTCAGCCTCTGTTCAATGCCAGATCCTTCTGATTCAGTTTCTGATTCTGTTTATTTCCAACCTGATTATTCCTGAGTCTGGCTATGAGATGGAATTATTACTGCATGATTGGTTGTCAAATAGAGCTATGTTTCTCCTATCATGCATGTGCTCTCAGGATGAAGCCTGAAGCACCTTTTTGATGCTATTATAATCACGTCCTTGTTTTTCTTTTTCTCTTATAGCAAATTATTATATTATTAAAATTATAGCAAATTTCTATAATCAGAGCAAACGGTCAGTAGAAGCCATGAGCCCATTACAAGTACCCCAAAGAACACAGTGGTTTTCATTGGTCTTTGGTTTTCTACTTTAGATCTTAAAGATGGTTTCTTTTGCAAACCATTGCATAAAGAAATTCTTTTTTTTTTTTAAATTGTATCATCAGCACTTAACACAGTGCCTGGGACATAGTAGGTGCCAAACTTAATAAATATTTATTGATTTATTTAATGATTTTACATTAAGACCTCAAATGAGAGGGAATTCATTATCCTCTAAGATAACATGTTATATATTTTAGTAGTTCCAATAGAAAGGAAGCATTTGCCTTACACTAAGCCTAAATTTGTCTTTCTGCAAATTCTATCCATTGTTCCCTTTTCTGTTCTCTGGGCTATACATAAATCATGTGACAGCCCTTCAGATGTCTAAAGACATCTATTATATATTTCTTAAGTCTTCCATTTTCCTGATTAAATGTACTGAACTTCTTGAAGTGATATTGAATGTATATGAAGCTCTCATCAATCTGATTTCTCCCCTCTGTATACTTTCCAGCTTATTAATATACTTCTTAAACAATAGCATTCAAAATTCATCAATACATCAGATGTGGTCTGACCATAGCAGGCTGAAGTGAGACAAAATAATTAAAATATACTTATTTTAATGCATATTAAAAGCTTATTAGATAGATTAGATTAAATTAGATTAGATGTGCTATAACACATTGTTGACTCATATTTCACTTGAAGAACCCTAAAAGCTCCAGATCTTGTTCAGACCAATTGTTGCTTAGCCATATCTCTTCCATTTTGTAATTATGAAGTTCATTTTTTTTAACCCAATTGTTAGATTTTACATTTATCTCAATTACATTTTGTTTTATTACATTTGGTCCAATATAGTATTGGAGATATTTTTCAATCCTGATTTTTGTCATCCAGGTTAGTTATCTGGCATATATTTATGTCATTTTTCAAATTTGATGAGAATGCCATTTACCTCACCTACTCTTGCTCATGTAACTGAACAGTGTTGAAGGTTGTCTGCCATTCTACTGATGAGGTCTAGATTTATTGGCTCCAGTACCTTTCCTCCTCCTTCTTAACCCTTTGCAATCTGACTTGTGACATCATTATTCAAGTGAAATCCAACATCTGAATCCCCTCTCTTCTTTCCCCTCCCTTTTACTCATCTCTGTCTCTGTCTCTCTGTTAGGATTCTTACAAGGTGCTAAGTAAGTGGAATTGAGGAGACTGGTTAAATCTGGTTTAGCATTGATTTAATCCTACAACAAATAATGGTTTCTTAGTTATATAATGATTGGTGTGTACTCAGTGTGGGGTATATAAGGAGGAGCTCTCAGAGCCACGAAGGAGAAGCACACTAGAAGCTTTCTGAGGCTGAGACAGATTCTTTCCATCATCCACCTTTATTGTCGCTGGAGGCTCAAGCACAAACCATTGGAAGTTGAGGAGATTCAGAAGCCAGAGAAGGCAGGCCTCTCAGAACCAAGGAGAGAGATAGGCCTCTATTAAAGCTAGCCCGGCCCCAGGAAATGAGACAAGACTTTGAAGGAGATGACAAAGGATTTAGACTTTAATTCCTAGATGCATTTGGGCTGATTATCCTGAACTGAAAGGAAGGCTGCCCCCAGAAGCCCCCAAGAAACCTGCTTTCAGAGAACATTATATTTTAGAGAAGAATGTTAGATCTCTCTCTGTGCATCTTTCTGTCTCTGTCTCTCTGTCTGTCTCTATCTGTGTCCGTTCTTTTAACTATACAACCATATCTGACACCCCTTAGTCATCTTGTATCTCCATATCTCCTGATTCTCCAAGGCTATGTCCTGGGACTTCTCTTCTGTTTTTACTTTAATCTTTCTTGGTTACTTTATCATTTCTCATGAGTTCAATTGTAACCTTTAATAAGATGATGAGCAATTTAAATATCCTGTACTGTTCTCTACTAATTTCCTGTTCTATATTAAATTGCTTATCAGATTTTTGGATTGGATATCTTATAGGCATCTCAAACTCAGGCTTTATTATTTTTTTCTTAAAAATTCTCTTTCCCATCATTTTTATTGAGAGCAGCAAAAGATAACAGATTCAGTATATGTATGTCTTTATTTACTGAACTTCCCCCCATCTATTTTACAAGAAAAGATTTGCTAAGTGGAGAAGAAAAGGTTTATTAATCAATCAGTAACTATTTATTAAGCACTTGCTATGTATTAGGCCAAGTACTTTCTTTGGGGGTCCAAAGAAAGGAGAAGAAAGAAAACAGTAGTCCCTTACATCAAAGAACTCATATTTTAAAAAAAGAAGACATAGAGCATAAGTTTACATGTATGTATTTACACACATATATATTCATCCATATCTAAAGTATAAATAGGAGATAGTTTCAGAAGTAATATATTAGCAGAGTGAGCAGATGGGCTTATTTAGAAATGAGTGTGATTTTAAAAAATCAATAAAAATTTTCAAATATGGTCCAATAATTCCCTTGTTCCCTGTCTTCTTACTCCCAAGCTAGAGTTCTCTGAGCTGGTTCTCTTTATTTGATTCAGGACATAGTTCTCTTTGATTCATGGAATTTGAGATTTAAAAGGTATTTGAAAAATAATTTATTCCAACCTTACTTAGGTTGTACTTAATTTGTACTAAGTACTAAGCACAATCTGTATTTAGAATGGGAATTTCCTTTGTAATATTTCCAAAAAATTGTACTACAATGGCAAGAGCAATGGAATGAAAGAATTTATTATATCTTTATAGAAGGAAAATTGGAGTCAGAGAACTTGGCTTCAAATTTCATATTTGATGCTAGCTACACATGTAATTTCTTGGTCTCAATTTTCTCACCTTTAAAAATGCAGTTGGACAAGAGCTGAGGTTTTTCTTAAGTTCCAGACTTAGAGAAAATATTTGTTATCATAGTTACAAACTGAAGATGCAGTTATAAATTTTACAGAAGTCAAAGGAATTTTTGTAATAACTGTAACAGCATTTCTCTAGCAACCTAAGTTTATTGGACTTCATAATAATTGATATTTAATTATATATTATCATTGAAGCCTCATAATCCCCAAATCAATATTCAAGTCCAGTAGACTTTCTGCCTGTAGAATTCAGTGAGATGATAGAGGTCATGCTGTTCAACTCTCTCTTTTAACAGATATGGCAATTGAGATCCACAAATATTAAGTAACTTGCTCAAGATTACAATAAAATAAAATAAAAGTTAATAAAATACCAGAGATGGAATTCAAATAGATGTCTTTTAGCTATATACTTAGTGTTCTTTCCACTTTGCTAGAATGATCTATAGGATAGATGTAACTGGTATAATTTTCTGGGCTTGGGATTCTCTAATCACATAAGAACAAATATAAATATTCATATGTATGCCTACAGGAAAACCACAATGACAACACTTTTTTTTTCATTTTTTATTAAAGCTTTTCATTTTCAAAACATATGCATAGATAATTTTTCGACACTGACCTTTGAAAAAATCTTGTGTTCCAAATTTTCCTCTCCTTTCCCCCACTCAGTCTCCTAGATGGCAAGTAATTCAATATATGTTAAACATGTTAAAATATATGCTAAATCCAATGTATGTATACATATTTATACAATTATCTTGCTGCACAAGAAAAGTCAAATCAAAAAGGAAAAAAAATTGAGAAAGAAAACAAACTGCAAGAAAATAACAATAATAAAAAGTGAAAATGCTATGTTTTGATTTACCCTCAGTTCCCACAATTCTCTCTCTGGGTGTAGATGGCTCTCTTTGTCACAAGATCATTGGAACTCGCCTCAGTCATCTTATTGTTGAAAAGAGCTACATCCATCAGAATTCATCATTGTATAATCTTGTTGCCATGTACAATGATCTCCTGGTTCTATTCACTTGACTTAGTATCAGTTCATGTAAGTCTCTCCAGGCTTCTCTGAAATCATCCTATTGGTCGTTTCTTACAGAACAATAATATTCCATAACATTCATATACCATAACTTATTCAGCCATTCTCCAAGTGATGGGCATCCACCACTCAGTTTCCAGTTTCTTGCCACTACAAAAAAGGGCTGCCACAAACATTTTTGCACATGTGGGTCTTTTCCTTCCTTTAAGATCTCTTTGGGAGATAAATCGAATAGAAACACTGCTGGATCAAAGGGTTTGCACAGTTTATTTTATTATTATCATTATTGTTTGCTGAGGCAATTGGGGTTAAGTGACTTGCCTAGGGTCACACAGCTAGGAAATATTGTCTGAGGTTGCATTTGAACTCAGATCTTCCTGACTCAGGGCCTGTGCTATATCCATTGTGTCAACTAGCTGTGCCACGGTATGGACAGTTTGATAGCCCTTTGGGCATAGTTCCAAATTGCTCTCCAGAGCTGTTGATTCAGTTCACAACTCCAACAATGTATTATTAATGTCCTACAGTTTTCCTACATCTCTTCCAACATTTCATCATTATCTTTTCCAGCTAAAAGAAGTAGGAAAATGGGTGTTTCAAAATGAACAATGAATGTAATTCTGAATTTCTTGGAAGCTGAAGCCTAAAGAGAAATGCATTGGGTTACAGTCTGATAAAAAAAACAAAACAAAACAAAAAAACTTGGGCATTAAAATTCAGGAAGAATTTACTGTGTACATCTTCATATAAAAGACTCTGAGCAACATAACAGCCAATGTCTTCCATCATTATTCAGCAAAAGACATAGAAAAAATGCTCAAATGAACTTTAAAATATAACAGCTCTCCATAACAGTTGAGAACATCACATTAAATCTTAATGTAGTTGAAGCTGAGATAACATGGATTGGTCAGATTGTTTTTTGATGATCTAACCATAAAGAGAACCAGCTCAGAGAACTCTAGCTTGGGAGTAGGAAGACAGGGAACAAGGGAAGAAATGCTCCTTATCAGTTCCTTCTGGTATTTCAGGATAAGTGATCTCCCTTCTCAGGCACAAAGCCAAAATAAAGATCCACAAAGAGATGTATTTGTGGATGTAGTAGAATTTACTATAAAAGGTTATGTAGTCTATTGAGGTAATATCTTAATATGCATTCAGGGATGTAGGACATGAAATACATCAGTTTTCATCTAGTTATTTTTTTGTCTCTTACCTACATACAAGCTGTCATTTCCTCTACCAACAAAAACTGACTCATGGAGTATCTGCAGGATATTTATTAATTGCAAACTACCACATCATACTCATAATCATTATTAGATTATTGTTATATCCATCATTGATTTGGTTTTTTAAGATTGTCAAAGTGCTTTACAAATGTTAACTATTTTGATCCACCTAAGAGGTAGCTTCTATTATTATTTCCACTTTACAGAAGAGAAAACTGAGGCAGATTGTGTGTCAAGGTCATGCAAGTAGTAAAGATCTGAGACTGGATTTGAGTCAGATCTACCTGACATTAATGCTCTCTCTATTGCACTACTTTCATTTGGACTGCAAATATCATAAAAATCAACAAAATCTTATTTCATGGCTACCCCTTGGATAACTATATGGGACAGAATGTTTGAAGGAACAGGGATATAAAATGCTTTATTTTTATTGTATTGATTTATTATTTTCTCAATAATAATATATATAGTATTTTAAAGTTTGTACTTTACAAATAGCTTATCATTTGATTTGATTTTTTTTGTTCAGTTGTTTTTCAGTCATATGTAACTCCTTGTGACCACTCCATTTGAGGTTTTCTTGGCAAAGATACTGGAGTGGTTTGTCATTTTCTTCTCTGGTTTATTTTACAGATGAGGCAACTGAGGTAGACAGGGTTAAGTGACTTGCCCAGTGTTACACAGTTACTAAGCATCTAAGACCAGACTGGAACTCAAGAAAAAAAAAAATCTTCCCAATTCCAGACTAGACACTTTATTCAATCTGCCACTCAGCTGCCCCACTCTGGTGGGCAGCTGCTATAATTATCTCTATTTTACAGAAAAGCAAAGTAAGGCAGAGATTGAGTGATTTGTCTAGGGGCACACAGCTAATAAATTACATAAGGTTGAGTTTGAACCCGTCTTCTTGACTTTTGGATCCAGTACTCTCTCCACTAGGTTGTTCTAAACTAGATAATCATACATGATTAGAATCAAAGGACCTAGCTTAGAGATCAATGAATTCTCTTTAGAGTTGACATTGTAACGAAAATCATTTTAAAAGCAGCTATTCCTATAAAAAGCAACTTGCTGACCTAAGTTGACAGATCTGGATAGATGAGTTAAAATATCCTTTTGGGGGGGGGGGGGGGGGGGGGGGGGGGGAAGTCAGGCTAATTCAAACATCAAAATATATTTCTTAGTTTTTCAAATTTGTAACAAATGCCATCAGGAATCCTCAAATTAGAGCTGAATTCAATTACTCCTTCATTTTGAAAGAGGTAATTGAGCAGAACTGAAAAAAGGGGAGTACAATTTGCCTTTTACACAAGCAGCTAGCTCCAGAAGGCTATAAGAAAGGCTTCGGGTGCTCCCTGCTGGCCAGTAACAAGAATAATTAGTTAGTCATCTGAATTTTGGAAAAAGCAAAAGTGCTTGTAAATTAACTCACAAACATTATATTGAGTACTTAGTAGGTAATACCACAGCTTTTTTTATACTGGGAAAGTAATACAGAATTATGAAATATACTGAAACAGCTTTCTCTCACTTCAGTGGAACTTGTTCTCTTCTCCATACTATTTGTATTAATATGGCTTTTAATCAATTTTTTTTAGACATCCTTTATGATATTGTCTATGATCACATGTCCATATTTGTTAAGAGTTCTTCTTGACACAAAGTTTGTTCCTCTATACATGACCCTGATTCTTCTTTTTTGATATTTATCTAGTTCAAAATTCAATACTCATCAATTCAACGAAAAAAATATTAAGCTCTTATTATTGAAGACAATAATGTTATCATTACTATTTCTGAAATAAAAATTTCAGGGAAATGAATTCAATTCAAAATATATTTATCCACCTCACCTATGTTCTGGTGCCTATGCTATTTTGCACAGTAGAGACATAAAGATAAAAAGCATGGAGGGATCTTGGGGAAATGATGAAGGTAATATCAGGTTAAAATACCTTTGCTGTCCTAAATTCTGGAAAGCCTATATTCAAAGGTCGTATCTTTTGTCACAAAGGGCCCATTCACATATTCATTCACATTTCATAGGACCTCAAACTAGAAAAAATTTTATAGATTATCTACGTCTAATCCCTTCGTTTTATAAACAAGGAAACTGAGGCTCCAAGAGATGATTTGACTAAGTACATACAAGAAGTAAATAGCAGAACTGGGATTGAAACAATCTTTCTTCTATACCATCTAACTCTTCTCTAGCTGAGCCAGTATTTATTAGGCACCGTTTGTTTGCACAAAATATATTAGATGTTCCATACCTGCTCATTTGCTCATTCCAGTTTTAGTTTATCTAATGTTTTCTGAAAGGCAGATTAACATTATCAGATCTATGTTGCAGATTAAGAAATTAAGGGAGAAGGATAATATATTATTTGGCAGTTCAGAGATGGGGACTAGAAACTAGGATTTTCTAGTATCAAAGTTTTTATTATATTTGTTCAGGGATTTTGGTTGTTATAGAAAGTAATTTTTTATGAAGTTAGAGGGTAATGTCAGGTAACTTTTTAAAAAGTTAGTAAATGGGATCACTTCACACATTGTTTGGTGAACATCTGTAACAATTTTTAAGTTGGAATGAGGCCATTCACAAAGTTATGAAAAGTGCAAATCATCTGGTCCCTGGTTTTGGTGTTGCTAGATAAAATAATATATTTGTATGCCAAAGTGAAGGGGCAATGTGAATAATTTAGTTTGAACTCCTTTTATTATGTATTAGAGAAGTTTACAGGAGTTGTAATTATTGTATTTATACAATAAACAAGAATTATTTTATGTTTCTAACAAAACTGACAGTCTAGTGGAAATATGAGCTCTGGTATTAGAGGTTCAGCTATCTCTCCCTGGGTAAAGTGGCAAAGTGACCAGGTAGGATGAATTTTAAACAAAATTGGAGATTTTAATAGGAAATTCCTTTAGGACAAATAATTTTTAAAAGTTATGCAAAAAAAATTTGCAAAATCAACCAACACAATGGAAAAAATATATATAATACTAGCAATGGAAACTGAAGTAAAAAAGAATGAATATTTAATCACTTTTTTTGTCTTTAAGACCTCCTTCCAGCTCCCATCTCTGTGGAGGGAAGTCTTAGTTTTTAGCAATTTGACCAATATTGATTTGGCAAAATTGACTCATGCTCACTATATAGCATTTCTATTCCAAAGATCATCTAACCAAATCACAAAAACTACTGAAGCTTTTGGGGCTGATTTTTCTATTGTCAAACAAGGGACTTGTTTAGATCACAATATCTTAACTTGGTCTGGTGGGAACTTAAAGTACTGTGATGTTGTCAACATTCATAATTGAGGGAATGTTAATTTCAGTCAGGTTAGTTAAAGTAAAGATGGAATTTCCCACACCATTTGTTTACAGACCACTGATCCTGTATTAAGAACTCCTGGACTAGATCTCAAAAGATCCTTCTTGTTTTAGATCTTTCAAAAAATCTTTCTGTGGACCTTTTCCCCTTAGCCACAAACCCTATAATTATGCTTAATAAGTGAAAGTGAGCAAACATCTAAAAATTTTTGTTATACTTGTACTTTACTCAAAAACAGAATTCAAGGAAGTAATTTCATTTCTAGAGCAAGACAAGGCCCCTTTTTAAACTAAAAGCTTTATATAATTTAGCACTGTTCTTTTGATATCTGACAAATCAAAGTTTACAGAATGGTTTTTGCCTAAGGAGAAATAATGTAATTTTATATCAAAGTGGCTTAAAAGTATGTAGAGGGCTGAAACTCTGAAAAGGTGTGCTTGAATCAGACAGCAGAGCACTTAAGGATAATTACTTATTCCATGTAAGATAAGCACTCTATAAGCATATACTTAGACGATATGGTAATGTGATGGCTCACCTCAAGATTGAGGCTTGCTGAATGTTTGATAGTGAGGTAATCATAGGCAAGGATTGGAGAGCTGAGGGAGAGAGGTCAGCGTCACTTGGCTGCTGGAGGAAGAGGAGAGGGACTAGACACTCCAGACTCCAGAATCCAGGATACATCTTTGGCAAGCCTTGTGGCAGCTTACCTGCCTCCTTCACTTCTCCCCGTAAAGACCAAGGACTTTGATCCTAACTGACTGATCCTGAGGCCTTCCAGGGAGCTAGCCTGGGCTAATATTGGGCAATTTTAAAATTTACTAGAAAGATGTCCTATCATACACTAAATTACTAAAGTTTGCAAATTGAGTTCTCTGTGGTATATCACAGTTATTAGTTATACTTGTTCTCTGAGAAAAGGCTGCCCTTTTCCTAAGGCGTTGAGGTGTTGGCTGGGTACATATGGTACTCTTTCATCTCAAGATAAGGGGTCCAGAAGAGGTCAAAGAATCCTCTCAGAATCGTCTTTTGTCAATTTTCTAATTTCTAATTTGCCAGCAATGAGGCCACGGGAGAAAGATGGGAACCCTGGTCTATAAGTTCTTTTGGAGTAAAAACAATTTTTGGTACAATGCTTAATAAACATTTATTAAAAACATTTTTATAATAAAAGAATACTTGGAGAAAGATGATAACATTTATAGTCAATGTTAAAAGTTGAAAATAGAGAACATAGAATAACACAGTAGAAATACGTAATTTTCAAACATTTACATTTTGTTTTTATTATTAAAATAAAGTTCAAGAAAAAAAAATCAATGCAACACACAAGTTATTACCAAAACATGTAAAATTCATCGTACAAAAAAAAAAAAAAAAAGACTACTTTAAAAAATGCACTCCAAATGTATGGCATGTCTTTTTAATGGATCAAAGAAATCAAAGTACATGGCGGTGATGTTTAGCTTATTTTAAAGGCTGGCATGCTGAGCAAGGAAAGTTCTTATTCTCTGTAAAAGTTCCTTCTTCACACTGTCTGGTACAAGTGCTAAAAAGAATGAAATAAAACAATCAGAAGTAAAATGGCATATGGATCACTTTCAATTCATATACAATAAATTTTGCCAATGAAAGAGGATTCTATAAAGAAGCCAGATGTTAACATTAGACAAGGAGCTTAAAACAGTCAAGTTAAAAGTATGAAAGACATTAAATTTGCTAGAGAGCTGAGATTTCTTCAGCATAGATACTAACCATCTGTTAGTAGAAGATCTGAATAAGCTATTAAAGATCATCTTTTTTGTGCCCAACCTTCCTGCTGATGTTCTTTTGTACCAGTTAAACCAGACCACCCTGTTCTTGTTCTCTCCTATTTCAAGGTTGCCGAGTATTCCTGGAAAGACCTGTACTAACAACTCACTTTTTCTGCCTTTTAGGTGGGCCCATAAATGGTACCTGACAACTGGTAACTCAAACTTTTAGTGATTAATTCCCCTAAGGCCTGGATATTGAAATGTAACCCCCTTAACACTAAGGGCTTCCCAAGAAATCACTTCTTTATTACTAGTTCATGTTTCAACTAAATTAAATAACTTGCCGTTTTCCAAATCTTGTTTTTTCCCCATATGTATTTGCAGAAGCAATTTCTAATGCCTAGGACCTCATATGTCTACCTGTTAAAGCTAGTAACTGTGATAACTTTCTTTACAAAGCTTTCCTTAGTCCCTTGGTTAAACCCAAGTTGTTATTCATCAATTTTTTTTATAATTCTGTCACTATCTTCTTTGCCCTTGTCACATTCTACTTTGGGCCATAATTACTTGTGTAGTATGTGGTATATTAGAAAATATACTTTATATTCAAAACTTTTTGATGGCAAGAACAATTCAGGACTTGAGAAATTCTACTGATTATATACATTATATATATTTTTATCACATTCAAATAAGGCCTTATTTGACAACAAATAGAAAAAAGGGTAATAAAACCAATCAAATACATCATGGTACAGGAAAGTGTAATGGTTCTGAAACCAGAAGATAAGTAGGCTAAAATTCCTCCTGTGACATTTATTAACCTGTGTAAAATGAGGAGGTTCTTTGAGGTTAAATACAGCCTCTATGATCAAAAATGTCTAATAGCACAGAGTATAGTCTATTATCCACTATCCCCCCCATCTCTGTGATGAATTTTTTTCAAATCATCTCCAAAGTCGTTTGGCCATTATAATTACACAACATTTAATTGTTTTTTTTTTTTTTTTTTCCATTCAGTTCACATTGTAGTTCACTGTGTTATGTCAGCTTCACTTTTGTTCCTTATTTTTCTGAATTCTTCATATTTCTCATTTAGGTACAGTACTACTACCTGAGGTTTATGTGCCACAAATTTAGTGACAGTTTTAGTGATGGGTATGTTTCTAGTTCTATGCCATCAAAAAAAGTGCTATGAATACTTTTGGTATTAAATAAGGGGCCTTTTTTTATGTTTTGATTTATTTGGGGTACACAAACTCCAAGACATCTTTATAATCTTATGATTTGGAATAGGTATAAAAAATCAAACATTTATGGATAATAAATCATAATTCTGTGACCCCACCACATTCAGTTATGAGACCGCACATGGGGCTGTGACCCAGTTTAAAAAGGTGGGGTTTAGACCTATAGTTTTGTTCATATGGGAAACTCTGATACATCAGGAAACACTTTGTAGCTTACAAGTTACCAAGCCAATTAACTAGGGAATGTTTAATATGTGATATATAAATGAATTTTGGTGCTATAATCAATATGACTGCAAAGAATATGTAAAAATGAATTAGTCCAGAAAACAACATAAGTATAGACAACATAAAAAAATGAAAAGCAACAAAAACATCACATCTGAATGCTACAAAATTATAACTAAGCTTAGCCTTAAAAAACAGATATGAGAATGAAATCCTCCCCTATATTTTTGCAGGCACAAGGCATTATGAGCGCTAAATCCTGCATAAAATGCCAGAATTTTTCTATACATCATTAAGTTTTAAATAGTTCCATTCCCCACTCGCTTTGTTTTCCCTTTTCTATTCTGTTGTTTATTGTAAGGCATAGATCTTTGAAATGGAGGGGGGGAGGAATACAAGTACAAAACACAAAACAATTTTTTAAAAAGGATCACTAATGGAATTGACAGGTTAAATAATCTTGCTAATGCTCATACAAATCATATATTAAAGGCAAATTCTGGTTGTAACTGCAAGATAGGCTGCCACAAAATCTTAAGGAATGGATATATATGTCACCCATTTAACACCACAAATAATTTATGCCACAAACAAAAGCATAAATATTTTCATGGTATCAATTTCAAGAAAACAACATGACAAGATTTTTGTTTGCAAGATTTGAACTCTTCCATGGCTTCAGATAAATTAAAATTTCTTTCCTTTGCTACTTCTGAGTAAACAAACAATTATTTAGAGTCACATAATCAAGTAAATAGACTTCAGTTAATCCAGAATATTTAATTCTATAGAATTTAGATTCCTAAAAAGAGACTGTTTTAAAATAATTCATTTCTTACCTCTGCCTTTTGGAGTTATCTCTGCTACCAAGTCATCAACAGTAACGTGTTCTAATCCTTTTTCTTTAATCACATCTTCAAAAGTCCAAAACAAAATAGAAATATCCCAATTCTTAAAAGCCATATAACTAGTTATAAGAATAGATATTTTTGTAAACCAGGTATCATGATTCATTTCAGGCAAAAAGAGTAGATATAATATAACCTTGCAAATAAGTTTTAAATGTTTACTAGTTCATTAAAAAAGGCTTATCTCTCCTGTAAAATATAACTTGTCCCATAAATATTCATAAACCCAAATTAATAAGATTACCATTTTAATATCATGCCTAAACCCACCATTTGTAAGGACCTGTAATCTTCTGTCCAGAGAAGTTTGTTTTAGCATCATCTTACAGTAGTTCTCAAATACAAGGAAACCAGATTTACTTAGTTTGGCTAAAATTTTCATGTGGTATATAATTATGCTGTTGTTATTCCCTTTACCATGCTTTTTGGCTCAAACAGCAACATTTGCTCATGGCCAAAGAAGCCAATTCAATGTATCTTCAAATGCTGCTTGCTGAGTGTTTTAGGAGAAGGAATGTACAGAGGAAGGGAAGAAAAGAGCATAAAGATAGTTATATAATGCCTGCTTTGTGGCAGGCACTTACCTAAACTTCTCAAAAAGTAGTAAATGTGCAAGAGTGGGAAAATGGATGAGTAGAGTGTATGAGGAAAAATTTAAGTATACTTGGCTATAGACTATTCTAAAGAAGTGCTATAAATCATTCTTAGATCTACTTGATATCCAGATACATATCATATACATTTCTAGAACACATTAATATATACCTAGATATATTAAAGCCTATACAATTTCTGATATACTATATAATAATACCCCTAAATATGTGCACACTTCGTTATGTATGCACTTGTAGAGACTTCAGTGCCACTACCTTCAAGGAAAGAAAGTGAATGACATAGTATATCCTGACTATTAATGTGATTACAGTGTACATAGGAGATATACCAAATGGCCTTTATTACGAGATGAGACTGTTGTAATGAGGCTGCCATAGTGTTGTGCAGCAAAACTTGGATTCCAAGTGTCATCCTTAACACGCAGTGGCTTGGTGATTCTGGGCAAATTACTACTGTTTTGGAACAGTTGGTGTCAAAACTTAAATATGGTTCCTTGAAGGCCATGTGTTGACTTAGAAAGTCGTAAATTAAAAATACTATACAATGGAGATGGTATTTTATTAAACATTACAACATTCCATTTTAATCTGATTGGGCCTCCTGAGGAATGTTGCTTCTATTAGCCCTGAAATTTACACCTCTGTTCTAGACTCAGTTGCAGAGAAGATGCTAATCTGCAGCTAGCTGGAAGAGGGAGTTTCCTTCTCCAGGCATTCTATCAATGAAATCACAGGTAGAGTTCTTAACTTTATCATATATTATGGAGTTTTTTGGTTTAACTGGAGTTTTTTTTGTTATAAATAAATCTCATTTAAAATTTCATGCTCGGAACAATCTTTTTATCTGCCCTCTCCTCCTGAGCTTCTTTCAAGTATCAAAGTGCCACCTTCTACAAGAAAACTCTTTCAGGCCTCTTTACTCTTACTATGCCTTTCCTCCGAGTTCAATACTATTTTACCCTGTTTTTATCTGGTTTGTACATAGTTGTTTACATGTCACTCCCCCAGAGAGTGTGAACTCCCCAGGCATAATGCCTGGTACAGTATAGGATCTTAAATGAATGCTTTATCCATTTGATTGTTTTGCTCAAAGGAATCCAAGAACACAAAGCATGAATTTCCTGCTTAAATCTCTGTTGTCCTTCAAAGTTGAGGTGCTGGCTCTCTACAAATCTCTCTCTGATCCTTCTGCTGTTAAGGTTCTCTTAACGCCTTAGATTACTTTATTTCTTACCCATTTCTGTACATACTGCATTGCCTCCAATAAGGGATATATCAAGTTAAGGGCAGACATTTTTATCTTTGTGAACACACTTATAAGGTTATAGCTCTGTCTTGCTTTTAGTATTTAGGCATTTCTAGTCCAAAACAGGATGACTTACACACAGCAAATACTTAATGAATATAGGAGCTAATGTAAAGGATGAAAACTTGAATTGTAATAAATGACCAATTTATATAGTTCATACAAAACTGTTCTTTTTACAAGCTACTAATGCATATGAAAATTCTTGTTAGGTATATGTTTCAAAAACCTATGAAACACTTTGAGGACATAAATGAAGGAATTAATCCATTAGATATACTTAGTCTAATAGTGAGAAATCTTTCAAAAAACATTTAAGAATCCTTTATATATATGGAACCCATTTTTTATGTAAGGGAAGATATTAAGTGAGAATATGACATCTGTTTATCTTTTATACCTTATTAAGTGTCTTATAAGGTTACTTTTTTTTTTTTTTTTGCTGAGGCAATTGGGGTTAAGTGACTTACCCAGGGTCACACAGCTAGGAAGTGAGGCCAGATTTGAACGCAGGCTCTCCTGACTTCAGGGCAGGTGGTCTATCCACTGCACTACCTAGCTGTCCCTAAGGTTACTTTTAATATCCAAACTTTGATAGTAACTTTTTTCTGAATCTCTGAGAAAATAAGAACTATATAGTAATTACAAATCTCACTAGAAATAGTCTTATAATCTTAGTAAGGCAGGATTGAGAATGATCTTAGCATTATCAAGTTACAGTCTGTATAATAAAAATCTGGTAAGAACAAATTATTGAATACATCTACCTTCTCTCATACAAAAATCAACAGACCTTGGTACAACAAGCCTCGCTTAAATTTATTACCAAATTAAACAGTAATTACCTTTACAATGAGCTTTCAGTTGATCTTTCCAACCACATTCGATTAATTTAGCTCTTAGCAACTCTTTAAGTCTGGGGGAAAAAAATGTTAATCATCCGTTTTAGTATAAATTTCATTTAAATCTTAAAGACTTTCATTATCTTTCATGAGTACAAGTTCTATTTTAGTAATCAATTCTATTAATTCCACTGACTTTTCCTAAACCAAAGGTTTATAACTTATATGGCTCACATTGTGATATGGCACATGAAGTTACTTACAATCCACTTCACATTAGTCAACGAAAGTTTATTGAATTAAATGTTCCCTTTTAAGGATGCTAGGTAGGGCAGTGGTTAATATGCTAAGCCTGAAATCAACAAGATGGCTTTAAATTTGACCTCATAATCACTCTGACATAGGTATTACATGAAATGTTATTTTATGGAAGAAAATGAGATTCAGAGGTGAGACTTGAACTCAGGTTATAACATATTCTAAATCTTTGCTTTCAAACTATTGGCTGAAACCTTGATCTATTACTAACCTCAGAAGTTCCTTTGGAAATTAAAAATATTAATTTTCCATAGTTACTAATGACTTTAATGAAGGCAGAATAGTTAATTTTTTATTTCTTACTACAGCCTGCAAATGGGACCCTAAAGCTCTTCACAATATATATGCCTATCTTTTCTAGCTTCTATATATTGATTCCCTTTATTCTATCATCCAACCAAACTGAGCTCCTTGATATTCCTCACACCCAACTGTTCATTTCCTATCTTCATGTCTCTGCTCTTGCTATGCCCCACATTCACCTTTACCTCTTAGAATTCATTGCTTCCTGTAAGACTCAATTCAAGCACTACTTTGCACAGGAAGCCTTTCGTGATCTCCCCAATCCACCTTATATTTATTTTGCATGTACTTATAATAGATTTGTAGTTTTCCCCAATATAATGTAAGCTCACAGAGAACTAAGAATGTTTGATTTTTCTCTAGCACTTAGCATGATGCCTGGAAAGTAGTAAATATTTAATAAATGTTTGTCGAGTTATTGAAATAATTTAGTTTTTATTACATTATGACAAATCCCAAGTGTCACTCAGGTTAAATGACCCTGCCAATTCTGAGGCAGAATTGTCCCTGCATATACTGTTCTCCGCTTCTGTTTAAGCCCTATGACTAAAAGATGTGGGCACAGGTGTTTTCTTTCTCTGATTCCAGAATCCTTAACTGCTTTCAAGGTGCGCTTTTATATATTTATACACACAGTCTTTCAAAGAGGACTCCTGGGCATATTTTATGTTGATTCATCTCTAAACATGTTGTTGAGAGCAGGGACTGTTTTGAATCCCTTGTGCTTTGTACAGTTAAGTACTGAAAGGGTATTTGAATCAGATAAATTTCAAAAATGATAACTAATGGACATCCTTTAAGCACCACTAGTATCCATGTAATAGTAAGAGAAGACTCCCAGCATATTGACTAGAATTTCTTATGGAGATTTTTATGGGAGAAGGGGGCTAAGATAGTATAGGATAAGGTGTGAATGGGTTTTATCTAGAAGGAGTATTAAGTTTGATAAGATCCAGCCAAGTATTGAAGATATCCTAAATTAAATTTCCCTTACAAAAATTAAGAATGAAGTTTGGATATTCAATTTTCTTTAAAACTTTCACATGTGGCCTACTACTTTCATTGATGATATAAACAGTTCTAAAGATTTCTGCATTACAGAAATATAAAAGTACCTGGCCAGTCAAGCAAAACATTACTCACCGTTCTCGTTCACCAGTTTCTATCAGTTTCTGGTTAATAGTTGCTCTCATCTGTGCATCTTTGTTCATTTTGTTAATCTATGTTTAAAAACAAAGTATGTTTTTAAAGCATTATTTTCCAAATCTAATAAACAGGATATCACATCAATTTCATATTTTACCCTCTGTTTGCAGTGCTATTTTAAAGATGATTGTCAAAAGCATTTACTTACATAATCCCAGGATGCAACACATTGATAAACTTTTTAATCCTAGCTACACACCCTCTACTTTTAAATTTTAGTTAACAACTTCAGTTTTTATATTCTCATAGTATGTTGACATCATAAAGACAAAGAAAATACTAACCAATCAGATATCATACAAGTTTACAAACAGTTTACACACAAGGCCCACATGCTTGTGGGCCAGTGAATTCTGCAATATCAGCTAATCACTTCTGAGAAAAGCTGTAACCTAAGTTTACTAGTATTGACAACAGTGAAGTGTATCGAAAAATGCACTTTGAAGTGTATCCAAATTTTTGAATCGTTTTTTTGCTATCTATAAATCATTTTTAAGAATTATCACAGTTGTTCAATTCAACCAAGATATAAGACTATTTAGTAGAAGGACAATTAGATTATAAAGGAAGTGCATTTAAAATTCAGTTTTGCTACTTAACCCTAAAGGGCAGTACTGTTATGTTCTGGTTTAGCTTTCTGGAGGTCTTCTTTCCATCTTATTCAGCAGAGTAATCACCACAAGAATAGCCAGAGATAAAGTCCAAATTCTTTATCTCCTTCACAGTCTGTCACCTGGGGCTTTACTAGCTTTCTGGAGGCCCTCCCGAATGGTTCTTAGTTTCAGTGGAGAAAGCAGGAGAGCTACCACCAAGGTCTCTGTCTTGAAGTCTCCCTTAGTCCTAGAGCTTGAGCTTCAGCCTCCAGTCCTCTGTCTTCTCCAACTATGTCTCTGAGTCTGTACCAGTCTCTCCCAAAGTACAGGAAGCAGGAGAGCCACTGGGAGCCTGATCAAAGATGGAGTGTTTCTTGTCCAATCCTTGTTGGCTCTTATACATTCTATTATAATTACATCATTGTAGGTGTCAATCTTGTAGAACTATATTAATTAAGTACTAAGTACATGTAAAACTATATAACCATTGTCTTATCAATTCCACTTGTTGTATAGAACTAAATCAATCATACAGAGTTTCTGCCCTTTATACAGTACAAATCAGCTATTTGTCTATATATTTGTAAAACTTAAGTGTTGGGTTCAATGACCTTTGAGCTCTCTTCGAAACCTAAATCCATGACACCCTCATAATAGGTACTAGAAATACAAAGACAAACATAGTTAAGTCCCATTCTTCAGGGATCTTATAATCTACTTAAAATAGCACAACCCCCAAACTAATACAAAATAATTTGATCAATATTAACATTTAAAGATATCAAGGAAGGCTAATTATATTTTAAAAAGTTCTTTTGATCTAAATAATACTATTTCTCTATCCCTTCTATCTTATGATTCTTGTTTGTTTTAGATAAAATTTCTCTGTGGCATTTAAATAGGACTTCCACTAAAGAATGAATTTTTGTTTCATCAAGTGATTATACAGTCGTGTCAGTTTCCTGAAGGAGAAAGCAAACAAAAATCCCACACAATTTATTTGTTCCTTTTTAAAAGGTTGCATGACTGGAAATGAGAGGATGTATTTAGATTT
The DNA here is from genome assembly GCF_902635505.1 of Sarcophilus harrisii. Lineage (NCBI taxonomy): Eukaryota > Metazoa > Chordata > Mammalia > Dasyuromorphia > Dasyuridae > Sarcophilus > Sarcophilus harrisii. The sequence goes on along the minus strand of NC_045426.1, from coordinate 592,715,882 downwards.
AACTTTTAAAATGACTTAGTTGGTCTGGAGGATGGTATTAAAAAAAAATAGTACCCACATGATGGCAATGCATCTATTTTAAAAAATAACCTTTGCTATTTAACAAAATAAAAGCCCTATTTCAGATTATAGTTGTCATGTTTTTGGAAAATTTTCCAATAAAATGTATCTAAAATAATTTTTTAAAAATGAAGCCAATAAACCATTCTTCAGTCTTTTTTTGAGTTATGAATTCCTTGAACAATCTAGTAAAAATGCAAAAAACACCTATCTTTTGTTCTTTGCTGAGGTAATTGGGGTTAATTGACTTGCCCAGGTCACACAGCTGGGATGTGGTGTCTGAGACCAGATTTGACCTCAGGTCCTCCCGACTTCAGGGCTGCTGCTCTATCCACGGTACCACTTTGCTGCCCCTTGTTAAATGTTCTCTGCATTTTTCTTTAGCATGAAATAGCCAAACTGAAACGGGAAAAGCACTGGCTTCAAACTTAGCATTGCCACTGATAGCCTCGGTGTCCCTGGCAAACAATTTCATGTCTCTACACTTCAGTTTCTATTTTGCAGGCACCTTCCAGCACCCAAATTCTCCGAGGAAAAAACGGTATAGATCTCCAACACAATAACCTCTATCTTTTGAGGATCTGGGCAGGACAAGAAATATACGTTTCCCTAGCACGGGTCCAACATGGGAGAAATGTTTGTAAAGTTACTGAATACAAGGGTATAAAATGGTCAAGTCAGGATACGTTTATTAAGCGCCTAAACTATGTGCCATGCACCGTGCTAAGCGCTGGAAACTACTGTAGAAATCACCAAGCAATCACCCTTTCCTTTTACTAAAACAATTTTAACCGAGCCCAATTATGTCATTCTCTTTTGGTTGTTCTCGAAAAGGATTAAGATGACATCACTCTCACTACAAAGGTTCCTTTTTCATTAAACGATCAGGTAGTCCAGTTAACAGATGACAGTTTCTAATCACCCCGCGCGGCCGGTCTACACTACTCCCTTCCCCCTAAAAGCTTAGCTACGAAATGCGGGGGGAGGAAACAAATGTGGGGCTTCAGAAGATGTGCAGGATGGGGGCGGGCATGAAAAAGAAAAACAAGGACGGGCTCCGGGCCCATCTCCCTTTCTGACGCTCCAGGGGTAACGCCACTGGGATAGGGCATGGCCGCCCTGTTGGGGGACAAACTTACCTCGGGGATGTCTTTGGGTTGACCTCAGGCCTCGGGGGGAGAAGAGGAAAGCGCAATACTCTTCGCTATTTCCGCCAAGGGAAAGTGGCAACAATAAAAAAAGACCGCTACCTCCGTATTCCGGCCCCTTCAAATTTTACTCCAGTAAACAACGCTTTATATCAGCTGCCACAGGAAGCAATGGGAAGTGCTTCCGGAGCGTAGCGGGACCTAAATAGCCGCTCACCATACACATGGCAGGCTTTCCATTCGCTCAGCCTTCTGGGAGAATGAGTCTGTGAACTAAAGGAGAAGTTACGTTCAGAGCTCAAAAGCCAAAGGACCCAAAAACTACTCCTAACACTCCTTACAGATCCAGCCCCGCCTTCGCCGCCGGCTTTTGCTTTCTTTAAAAACTACATTTCCCAGAAGCCCACAGACTCGGCGGAGCTCTCCGGGACCCTCTCCAACCCTACTAAAGCAAGAAAGAGACGCGGACCTTTTAACTGCACTTTTAAAGTTGAGAGCCGCGCTCCATCTGACGTGGAGTGATGGAAGTAGCGGCGAATTGCTCTTTGCGCGTGAAGCGGCCTCTGCTGGACCCGCGCTTCGAGGGCTACAAACTCTCCCTGGAGCCTCTGCCCTGTTACCAGCTGGAGCTGGACTCAGGTGAGAGGGTTAGGACCCCGAACCCTCCTCCCTCGCTGCCGTCTCGCGTTCCTCAGGCGCAGCCTCCTCGCGGCTGCAGCCTTGGCCGCCCGCCCGCCCGCCCTTCCCGGAAATGCGAGCTGGGAGGAAACGTGCGGGCCTCGGGGCTGCGCTCCCACGGTGTGGCTCCTGCCCTCGGACGTCGGGCAGGTGCCGGGGCGCGTGGCTTAGAGTTACCTCCGGGTTTCCCCGGACGCCGGCCTCTGTTGAGGGCATTTCTTCCCTGTGCGAGTCTGCGTTTGGCCTTTACATCCCAGTCCCACAAGTGAGCCCCAAGACCCCGCCGAGGAAACCCACCATTAATGAGCTTCTATAAGAAGTCTTTGTTGTATTACAGACCGGCTACTCCAGCTATATTCGCCCTCGACATTCAGTTTCCCTTCTCTGTGCTTTTGCACTTGCACACGCGATGGTCTCACTAATTCCCCTTAGAGTCCTTCCGGTCAGGGACAGCTCAAGGGTTTCTTCCACACGAGCACCTCTTTCCTGCTCTCCTTGCTTGGTAACATGCTCTTGAATTATCTTTTTTAGTACTCTTTGCTGCACTTTGCATAGATTTTATTAAAGGCCTAAGCTCTTAGTGGGTAGTGGCAGTTTTTTCCTTTTTAGCGTCTAATTCAGGGGCAGGATTGTTCAAGAATTAGACATGGTCTTAGAGATGGCAAAACCATGTTTCAGGTAAGCAGCTCACTGGACTATAAAGGACTGCTGATCTACGTGGGTAGTTTATCAGTAAGTCTGCCTTGATGAGATAGTTTGGAAATTCCCAATGCCCTTTAAACCTCACCGCTTACTGAAAGCCTTGAATTTCTTGTGACCTTCCGCCATCCCCTTCATTTCTCTGTGCCCCAATGTAGTCATCTCCTAATTGCTTGAAAAGGAGGCAGCCCAACTTTTTCTTTTTAGGTGATTTCAAAACTACTTCCTTGCATCTTCTAACCCATTGTTGCTAATTCTGCCGATTTTTCTTACACACTCATGCCTCTCAAATACTGTTATATATACTTCCATTCCTTATCACGAAGGTCAATTGTTTTCCTGAGTTTTTTCATTTGAAATTACTAAGAAACACCCATGTTGTTAACAGGACATTGAAGCACTTGCTTCTAGACATTTTTCCAGTAATATTATCAGTTATCAGACATGTTATTAAGCTTCTATACTAGGCCAAGCACTGGAGAGACAAAAAAAGCCAAAAAAAAAAAAAAAAAAAAAAAAGTCCTTCTAAAGAAGCTCACATCTAATTGGGGGTCAATACCCAAATATACGAACAAAATATAATCAGCAATAATCTCAAAGGAAAACTGTAACATTAAGGGAAATGGGAGAAAGGCACTCTACAGAAGATTAGACTTGAAGGAAATCAGGAATGAGGAGAGAGAAGTTCCAGACATTGAGGAAGGATCAGTTAATATAAATGGTTGAGTGGGGAGTTGTAGTTTGCTGTGCCAGTTTCACTAGATCCCAAAATCATGTAGAGAGAAATAAGTATAAGAAGATTATAGTAGTAATGGACCTAATTATGAAGTATAAAGATAATAACTTAGATTTATATATATATATAATTTTCTCACAATTTTTCATAATTTACCCTCATTTTACTGATGATGAAACACTTTAGTCATTTGAGACATAGCTGTAATCAACCGAAATCATATCCTCTATATTCATTCCTCTACATCATGCTATTCTTGCTGTAGGTTCCATCAGTACTACCAGCATGATTTTTCTATCAGATTATGAAGTGTCATATTTTAGGCAAATTTTGTAGATGTTTTCTGTTTAGTAACAAAATTGATAACATCTAGCAAACCATGGCATTGTGCCTGTTATATATATGTGCACACTGCCACACCTGTGAAGGATGACTATAAACTTACTGAAACTTATTCTAAAAAATCCAGATGTGCCACATAGAAATGGTTAACACTGGGATAACAATCAATGTTATTGCTATCTCACAAAAAATGCTTTTGAAATTGAATTCTGATGCAATGTGAAATCTCTATTCTACCTAGAGCTAATGTGAGACATAGACACAGACTGTAAACAAGTCTCCAATATCATTATTTGATGGCCACACCTTGTGTTTTTATCATTTAAAAATTAAATAAGTTTGCATGCAATCAATGACATCGTCATCTCTACTTGATTAGGGTGCCCCAACAAAACTGATGCACATCCTGTGCTTCATGCCACATATTCTCATTTCATACATAGCATTTACAGTCATTAACTATAATGTCCTTCTGGGGGTCCTTATTCAGGCGCCAAAATGCAACATCCGGACTAGCTCTCTGGAGGATCTCTGGATGAGCTTTGGGCTTAGGTGGAGGAGTGATGAAGGCAGGAGAGCCACCAGAAGGATCTCTGAAGGATCTCTGTTTCTTTCTTGGTCTTCTGTGTCTGAATCTGAGTCTGAGATTGAGCTCTCGTCTCCAGTCCTCTCAGCCCTTAAATAAGTCAGTATGATTACATCATTACATCACACTAAGTATATACCAACTACAGTGATTACATCATTACATCATACTAAGTATATGCCAGCTAGAGTTATTACATCATTATATCACACTAAGTATATGTGAACTAGAGAACCATTATCTCATCAATTACACTGAGTAAGCACCCTGCTGTAAGTGTCCTTGCTTCAAGTAGAAAATGGTGTGGTCACTCCCTCCCTGAGACATCAGGGATATCCCTGATGTCTCAGGGAGGGAGATGAGAAATTCCATAGGGAAAATGGAGAGCCAAACCAGATATTTTTAGCACGTTTCCTCTGGGCCGAAGGATCTTATACCTCACTCAAAGTTCCCCCACTATTTGTGGTCCTCTACAATTAACTTTTACATTATGCATAGCCATTCAGAGATGTAGTTAGTAAGTACATGTCAAGAGTCCTTGCTTGATGGAGAGGGAAAAAACTAAATAGAGAAGAATGACTAAAGAAGACACTACATAAAGTGTGATACTGTAGAAAAATGTCTTATTTGATTAATTGTTTTGTTTTTGTATCCACTCATTACTAACTAGGTGAGTTTAGGCAAGTGACTTGACTCCAGATTTCTGATTTATGCAGTGAAGAAATTTTAGTATTTCAGAACTGGAAGAGTCCTCAGCGGTCAGTCTAATTTAGTCCACAACTGAATGATCTCTAACATAGACCAGACAAGTGGCCATCCCCATTCTGCTTGATGACCCAAAGAAGGGGGACCCCACTATCTTGTAGGGCAATCCCTCCAATATTTGGATCATTTTAATTCTCTTCCTCCCTTTCTACAGAGCTTATATCCATTAATTTAATTTTTATAGGTGCAACATGAAAAATCTGATCCTCTTTTCACATGAAAACCCTTCGAGTGGTACATCCTTTATATCCTAAGGAAATCTAAGGAAGTTCTCAATGTCTTATCCAGTAATCCCAGCACAGGCTGAGCCCTTGGAAAATCCAGTATTTAGGAACTTTGTTAAAACTAACAAATAAGGATAAAGGAAAGTGGAAGAATTGTTTTTCACTGAACAAATCATTTATCCTACATTCTCAGGAAATAATGTCCTTATCTAGGGAGGCAGTAGTCTTAGCATTCTACTTGGCATAGATCATATGTGAAGTATTGTATTCCGTTTTGGATATCATTTTTTCCCCCTTTAATTTTAGTTTTTTAAAATTAAATTTAATTATTTTGTTACATTTTAAGTTACAAACTGTCTCTTCTCCCCACCCTGCACTAGTATTCACTAATCATTCAAATGGTCACCATTTCACATACACACATTTGAGTATATGTGAATGTGTTTGCCTAAATGTATCTCTATGTACCTATATATCTCTATGCAAATCTTTTCTATGTATACGTCTATCAGTTCTTTCTCTGGAGGTTTAGCTAGCATCTTCCTTCAAAGATCCTTTGTAGTTGATTTGATTATAATATTCAGAATAAATTAGTCATTCAGAGTTGTTCTTTGAACAATATTAGTGTTACTGTACATAGCTTTTCTTTGTTCATTTCACTCTTCATTATTTCTTGCAAGTTTTTCTATGTTTTTTCTGAAATGATGTCATCCCTTGTAGTACAGTTGTATTCCATCACAATCATGTACTGTATCTTGTTTAGTCATTCCCCTATTGATGAGCATCCTCTCAGTTTACCACAGCAAAGAGAGTTGCTCTTGTCAACAAAATTCTATTTACTACCACAAAGAGTTGCCATTGTCAAAAGAATTTTAAATGTAGTCTGGAGTAGAATGGTCTCTAACCTGTGAATGGTCAGAGCCAAACAAAGCAGGCCAGAAGCAGAAAAGTCAAGAATCAGGTAGCAGTTTAATTAATTTCAAAGTGAGGAAGTTAAAGGCAGATGTGCAAATTGAGGAGGGCTAGACTTGCTGGGTCAGGGGTAGGGCTAAGATTCCTCCAAATTGCAAAAAGATAGAATCCTACTCATTCATCCTTAGATCTTAAACAGTTCACTTGGCAGGCCCACACATGTAGGCATTTTTGGGACCGTACAGGTGTTCTTGAGTCCTTCGAGAATGGCTTTGTCATTAGAATTGTTTAACCTTGTGATTGTTGTAGGGGTCATTGAGCCTTTTGATTGTTCAGTGGGGTATAGAACAAGAGTTAACGGGACAAAAATAGAAATACAATTTTTTGTTCAGTTGGTGAGAGAGTAGATTCAGTAAGTAAGAATTATCTAGGTACCGGACTAATTTCTCAAAGGAAAAGGCTTTTTTCTTGTATTTATGCAAGAAGAGATCAAGCAGTTTCGGGACTAATTTGCTAGGGGGGTATTCCAGACTAGGTTTTTTTGTAGGGAAAGGTAGGAATTGGGGAGATGTTTACTCTTTGTTCATTGGTTAGACTTTTATTTGGGAGATAGTTATTTCTAATCCATTGGCCAAATGTTTTTGGGGGAAAAAAAAAAAAAACAAGGAATAGAAACATGTAACAGAACCTAAGCTTCTTGGTATCTTTTCTAACAGGGCCCAAGCTCCTTGCTCCTGGGTGTGTGGTTAACCACCCAAGTCCCCTGCACATGTCCTGGGAAGCAACAATAACTTGTTTTGTTTTTTTTCCTCCTTGCTCCTAACTACAAACAGAGACCTTATTGGATCCTATTCCAGTTACACAAGTAAAGGAATTGTTAGAATGTCAGGATAGATCTATCAATCAACACTTTGTGCTGCACTATATTGGAAGCTTTCAGGCCAGGATTTCCTTGGGGAAAAAAGGAGCTCCAATAAATCTAGATAATTAACACAATCGTTACTCATATCATATTGATTAATATGAAAATCATAAATCCCTTGACATTTTATATATATATATGAAACTTACATGTTCATTTCTTTTTTTCTCTGACCATCGCAGGAAACAGACTTAATAGTGCTTTGCTGGGTGAAAGATAATATACAGTTTTTTAACTCTTTGGGTATAATTCCAGATTATTCTCTAAAATAGAGAGATCACAGTTCCACCAATAACATGTTAATATCCCAATTTTCCCACATCCTCTCTAACATTTGTTGTTTTCCCTGTCTCATTTTATCCAATGTGATAGATATGAAATTATATCTCAAATTATTTTGAATTTTATTTCCCTATTCAGGATGATTTAGAACATTTTTTTTATGTGACTATATATTGTTTTGATTTCTTCATCCAAATACTGTTCATATCCTTTGACTTTTATCAGTTGGAGAATGATTCATATACTTACAAATTTGAGAAAAGGGGCAGCTAGGTGGTCCAGTGGATAGAGCACCAGCCTTGAAGTCAGGAGGACCTGAGTTCAAATGTGGCTTCAGGCACTTAACACTTCCTAGCTTTGTGGCCCTGGGCAAGTCGCTTAACCCCAATTGCCTCAGCAATCAATCAATCAATAAGTAGATAAATAAACAAGCAGACAAATAAATTTGAGAAAAGAGACCTTAATTGAAGAAATCCTCTACAAATTCTCCCCTCTCCCCACAATTTTCTGCTTTCCTTCTAATCTTGGCCACTTTGGTTTGATTTGTACAAAACATTTAAATTTTAATGTAGTAAAAAATTATCTATTTTACATTTTAAAACATTCTCTGTCTCTTGTTTGTTCATAAATTCTATCCATAGGTCATGTTCTTCTAATTTACTTAAGATATCTCTTTTTATGTCTAGGTCATATATCCATTTTGACCTTTTCTTGTTAAAAGGTATAGGATATTGGTCTAGACCCACTTTCTGCTAGACTACTTTCCAGTTTTCGCAAGTTTTTTTAAACTAAATAATGAATTCTTGGCAAAGCTTAAATCTTTACATTTGTTAAACACAAAGTTAACTATAATAATTTTTTTTACTACTCTTTTAAATACTATTTTAATGTCTACTCTTTTCAGCTGATTTACTTTTCCATCTCACAACCAATACCAAATAGTTTAGATAATTATTGCCTTATATTACAGTTAAAGACCTGCTATCCTAAATCTCTTTCCTTTACCTTTTTGCATGAATTCTTTTGATATTCTTGACCTTTTTTCTTCCAAATTAATTTGTTAATTATTTTTTCTAGCAATAAAAATTTGGGGGGATGGCATTGAATAAAAAGAATAGTTTAGGTAGAATGATTACTTTTATTATATTGGTTCTGCCCACCCATCAACAATATGTCTCCAGTTATTTAAATCTGACTTTATTTGTATTACATGTTTTATAATTATATTCATGTTGTTCCTGGGTTTGTCTTGGTGGATATATTTTATACTATCTATAGTTATAATAAATGGAGGCTTTCCTACTCTCTCTTCCAACAAGTTTTTGTTGGTGATGTGTAGAAAGGCTAATGAATTTCTGTGGGTTTATTTTATATCCTGTTACTTTGCTAAAATTATTTTCAACTAACCTTTGTTGAATCTTAAGTCTTTTCCAATTATATCATATCTGTAAAAGAAAGGTTTTTTTCCCTTGTTGCCCATTCTAATTTCTTCAATTTCTTTTTTCTCCTCTTTCAGCTATTTCTAGCATTTCCAATACAATATTGATTAATATTGGTGATAATAGGCTGGTGATATTGGTGAAATAATCCTTATTTCATTCCTGATCTTATTAGGAAGGCTTCTTCGCTTATCTCTACTTCTTATTCATCGCTGATGATTTTAAGTTAACTTAAGGAAAAATCCATTTATGCCTTTGCTTTCAAGTGTTTTGAATAGCAATTAGCATTGTATTTTGTCTGAAGATTTTCTGCCTCGACTGATATGATTATGTGAATTTTTATTACTTTTATTATTGATATAATCAATTATGTTAATAATTTTTCTTAAACCATCCCTGTATTCTGGGTTTAAATCCTATTTGGTCACAATGTTTAATCGTGGGTGATATATTATTACATTCTCTTAATTTGTATTTTATTTAGAATATTTGCATTCATTATTGAATTTGGTTTGTAATTTTCTGTTTTTCTTCTTCCTGGTTTAGGTATGAGCACCATTTTTGTTTTATAAAAGGAGTTTAATAGGACTCTTTTTTGCATATTATTTCATATAATTTACTTAATATAATTAGTTGAACTTTAAATATTTGGTAGAACTCACTTGTAAATCCATTTGGTTCTTATGTTTTTTTCTTAGGAAGCTCATTTATGGCTTGCCAGTTTCTTTTTTCTAAAATAAGTTTATTTTGATATTCCTCTTTTCCTCTTCTGTTAATCTAGGCAGTTTATATTATTGTAAGTATTTTCCATTTAATTAAATTTATTAGCATATAATGGGAAAACTCCTAAGTGACACTTTAGGAAGGCCATTCATAAGCTTGAGAATAGCTGGGAAAAAATGATTTGGATGGACAATGGCTTTGAGTTCATGCTATTGGAGGATCAGTTTATGGAAATGAGAATTTTCAACCTGGAGAAGAGATGACTTAGGCTAAAAGGGAAGGTGTCAGTTCTTCACATTTTTGAAGAACCATTAGGCTTGTACTTTTTAGCTATGAGGGCAGAACTAGGAGCAATTGGTTGCAGTTGATGAAACATAAATATTAATTTGGGCCAAGTAAAAACTCCTTAATAATTAGAGCTATCCGAGGTTGAATTGGATTGTTTTGGGAGGTAAGTACAGTGGAATTCACTAGGGTGCAAGCAAAAGCTAGATGACTACTTACTGGTGATGATATAAGGTTTTTTTTTTAATTATTTATTTCTTTTAATATACATTGCTTTTTATGAATCATGTTGGGAGAGAAAATCAAGGAAAAACCTTTGGAGAGAAAAACATAAAAAAGAAGTTAACATAGCAAGTGTGCATTATTTACATTCAATCTTTTTCTTTTTTCTGGATTCTTTTCTGGATTCAGATGTCATTTTCTGTCAAAAGTTTATTGGGATTGCTTTGGATACACTGATCCGCTGAGAAGAACCAAATCTTTCATAGTTGATCATCTCAAATTCTTGCTATTATTGTGTACAGTGTATTCCTGGTTCTGCTTGTTTTTCTCAGTATCTGTTCATGTAAATCTTTCCAGGCCTTTCTCTGATCAGCTTTTTCCATCATTTTCTATAGAACAATAATAATCCATTACCTTCACATACCACAGCTTGTTCAGCCATTCCCTAATTGATGGGCATCCACTCCTTTTCCAGTTCTTTGCTACCACAAAAAGAGCAGCTATAAACATTTTTGCACATGTGGGTCTTCTTCCCTCTTTTATGAATTCCTTGGGATACAGACCCATTTGGCACTGCTGGGTCAAAGGGTATGCACAGTTTGATGGCCCTTTGGGCATTGTTTCAGATTGTTCTTAGGAATAGTTGGATCAATTCACAACTCCACTAATAATGAATTAATGTCCTCATTTTCTCACATCCCCTCCAACATTTATCATTATCTTTTTCTGTCATCTTAGCCAATTTGAGAGGTGTGAGGTGGTATCTCAGAGTTGTTTGTGGTGTGTGTGTGTGTATATATGTGATTAAATAGTTTTCTTCCCCCTATTCTAAAAGATTGCTTTTTCCCCGACTATTTAAAATTATTTCTTTTCAACTTATAGTATGCCAAGTCAGAACTGACTAAAATTATTTATACAAAATAGGATTATCAAATTTCACTATATAGGGTGTCCCAAAAATCTTAGTATAGTATTAGGTTTTAATAGTTTAAAGATACAGTAAGACTTTTTTAGACACTATATGTCTAAGTAGTTGATTATACTTTCCGGATGCTGGGAATCTGGACACTTGAATAAGGAAAAGTTTGGCTCAATCACGAATCCATTCAGATCTATGCACAATACTGATATTAATGGATGCACTGTCAGTTTCAAAATAATGAATTATGTTATATGTGAAAATTTCTAAGATAAACAGATTTAAGATTTAAATAATGAAATTAAGTATAATCAACCCTCAGCAGCCAGAAAATTAAAATTAGGTTTTCTTTGTTTTTTTCCTGCCCCATTAATAATATAGCAACTTGTAGTGACAGCAGTGGTCAGGAGAGGGAGACCTGGCACTATTGTTAATGTCTTTAAATGGCAATTTGATTTTTATTTATTTTTGTTGAAAACGTGAAATATATACTATTTAGTAGAATAAATAAAAGAAAAATTACCTCGATATCTATTATATAAGGATCTTTTGTAATTATGTGTAATACTATTGTATTTTGATACTTTTTTTGTGTGATTCTGTGATAAAGAATTTATCACGTTTCTTCTTGGGTATAGAATTATGACTTCTGATTATTTATGTGTAAAATGAGCTGAGGTGGAATGAAGGACTAATGGTCAAAGCCACCGTGTAGACTGAGGGAATATCAAGTGTAGGAATCTCCTAGTAGGAGTAATGATGACCACTAAACAGCAAGTCCTGATACTCTGATACTTATAACACCTGTTATGTTCCAGGCACTGTACTAATAAATGGTTAGAATTCAAAAAGAGGCAAATTGTAGTCCCTGTCTTCAGTGATCCCATAATGTAATAAAGGACACAACAAGCAAATAAAATACAAACTAGTTAAGGATAAATTGAAACTAATTAATAGAGGGAGGCATGAGAATTAAGAGGAATTGGCAAAGCCTTCTTATGAAGATAAGATTTTAGCTGGTACTTAATAAGGAAGAAGAGGGAGCATTCCAGGAATAGGAAATATGCAGAGCTGAAAGATGGAATGTTTTGTTTGTGGAACAGCCAGGAGGTCAGTGTTACTGCCATAAAGAATATGTGGCAGGAAGTAAGGTGTAAAAAGACTGGAAAGATAGGAAGTAGCTAGTTTATGAAGGACTTTGAATGCCAAAAAGCATTTTGCATTTCATCTTGGAGATAATAGGGAATAATTGAGAGTTTGTTGATTGGGTGGGTGGTGCACATAATTAGACCTGCATTTTAAGAAAATTACTTTAGTATTTTTGGTAAGAATTAACATGTTTAAACCTTTTACTTGGAGTAAAAGAAAATTGAAATTGCCAGAGATTATAATGTATAAACTAAATGCTGTCTCATAAATTCTGCTCTGGTGAATGTAAGTTCTTAAAATCAATTACTGAAGCCCACGTAAACCAAATTGTTTGACTTATGAAATTTTGGATGTCAAGAATCTGGAACAGAGATGGACTTAGTATCAGAAGACTTGGTCTCAAAATTCCAGAACTAGTATTCAGATATTAAGACTTAAATCGGCTAGTCCATGGCTTCTTAATCTTTTTTGTGTTACATACTCCTTGGGAAGTTTGGGGAAATATGTGCTTTAAAATGCATACTTAGGAATACAAGGGAAATCAGTTATGTTTATCAAAATATAAAAGCTAAAGAGTTCATGGACCTTAATTTAGTTTCTGCATTTTTTTTTGTTTGTTTGTTTCTTGGGGTTAAGTGACTTGCCTAGGATCACACAGCCAGGAAGTGTTAAGTGTGAGATCAAATTTGAACTGAGGTCTTCCTTATTTCAGGGCTGGTACTCTATCCACTGCACCAACTAGCTGTCCCAATTAAATGTAATAGATATTAGAGTCAGAATTTAAACCCAGGTCTTCTAATTCCAAAACCATTTCTTTCCACTATACCACACTGATGTGATTTTGGACCAGTCACTTTACCTCTCTTTTAGTTTTATCATTTATAAAATGAAGAGTTTGAAGATCACCAATGTTCCCTTTCAGCTTTGACATTCTGTGATTGTATAAAATGTACACATGATTTGGTTTAATATAGGAGCTTCATGAATTAATCTTTTAAGAAATGTTTGAGAATTCTCTTTTGTTTTCACATCACAGTCATTTTTGAAAATTTATATCTCCCTAATGTTAAATGATAGAACACTTTACAAGTACTAATCTGAATATACTTTTGAGAATTTCTCTGCCTTTGTTGACTGTTCTGTTAATGGTATGTTCATTTGGTGATTTCTTGATCTTGAAAGGAGCCTAATTACAAAAGAATTTTTTTTTTCCTAGCTGTGGCAGAAGTAAAGCTCAGAGATGATCAGTATACATTGGACCACATGCGTGCCTTTGGCATGTTTAATTACCTTCATTGTGATGCATGGAATCAAGATAATATCTACTTCGTTGATCAGCTTGGAAGAATTATGAACTTATCAGTCACATTGGTAAGAATAAAGTTTATTAAAGAAAAATTAAATACATTTATATAGTAATCATTCAGTGAACAATTAAGTGCCTGCTATGTCTCTGGCACTGTTTTAGGCACTGGGGCTACAAAAAGAGACCCTCAAGAAGCCTTATAATCCAAGGATTTTCAATTGATTTTCCTATGAGGTAGAACTATTTCATTATAATATTTTGAAAAAACTTTCTTCTCTTGACATACCCTTTTGACAATGTACAGAAAAACAGAATTTTAAAACTGCTTTCTTTTTATACAGCATTTGAAAGGTTATCCCTAAAGCAACATTACATATAACAAATTAACTAGAAAAGAATAAGGACATTTTGTCAAGAAGGCTGCTGCATGTAGGGTACTTAGTATACCTTCTCTCCTGTCTTGAATGTGGTCAAGAGTTAAAAATGTAGAGATTTGCAAGCTCTTCTGTACAGAGTCATTGGTTAACTATTATGATAAGAGATACCATATAGATTTATTTCTAAAGGGTTCTACCTCATGGTATGTGAATGTCATTTCTTCCAATCACTTGTCACCTGGCTCTTAGGTAAGTTGAAGTCTTGATTCTGGTAGTTATTCCTTCTCTCTGGGCATAGATTTTAAGTATTCCATTATCTACTTGTTTTAAACTCAGTCCCTGAGTTCTGGAGGTCTTGAAGATGACATGGAAACCTTTAATATGACATTATTCGACAGCCTCTCTTGAAAAAACTGTGGTGGTATATGACGCATTGGTTACTGAGGCACAGTTGGCATTTTTGTTATTGTTTTGGAGCTTCACTCATTTGCATACAACCTCCTGAGAACAAAGGATAAATTGATGTTTGCTTCTTTTTAATCTTATAGATGACAATATATATGAATCTCTTTTTTCCATTTTGTTTCTCCATTTACGGATATTTTCCCTAATGGCTCATCAATATTAGAAAATATTCATTTCATATAGTATTAATTACCTTATCACATAAATAGCTTGGCAAATAAAAGGTAAATGGGCATTATAGCTAAGCGTAATCTTAGTTTGGAAATATTTAGTCCTTAAGGAGTAATTAGAGGGGGAAAAAGTCAAACTTTACTTTCCATTGATACTCAGTAGAGGGAAAATCAGGTGAGATGTTGAAAAGTTGTAGACAGGAGAATTGAGAATATGATATGAGGAAAATAAGATAGCTTACTTCAAATAATAGATCAAGCCACTGATCACTTTTATTGGTGATGACTCTTGATGTGAAAACAGTCTAGCCCTTGCATTTGCTGTAGAAATTTTTGTGTCACTTAGTACAATATTCAGGATCATAATTTGTCCTACGTACTTTGATAATTATTCTCTTCATTCATGACAGAGGACTCAGATGACTCTCTTGTATTTAATTGGGGTATGTTTTTTAAAAATTGTTATATTTTGATTCTCTTTGTTTTGTATAGGCTAAATGAGTGACACTAGTCAGCCATGGGACAAAATCCATATCTTTATTAAAACAACATTATAAACCTCAAGGCCTAATATGTAATAATTTTTGTACTTGTTTTCATGATCCTTGATTCTTCCCAAATATGTTTAACATTACTTAAAAACATTAACTTTGACAAATAATATTTATTCTTTCCGTGTAAGGTAATGAGAGATAATGATACAAAACGTCATCCAAATAAATAATACTGTTTTGTTTTCTTTATATTGACTCCTAAATAGTTTAAATATCATTTAGAAATCTTTCTGTTTTTAAAAAAACTTAACAGATTTTGTGGAGAAGAGTTATAAATGAACATGTATTAAGTGCATTGTGCTGGATATACAAATTAAAAAATAAAACTGCCATGGATGTCAGGTAGCGTATTTGGAACTAACCACATAAGCACCCATGTGGAGAAAGTGGAATAATAATCCCCTAGTGTTTGCCCGTGGACCTAGCCAATGCTGTCTCCATATATTTGATCTTTGTAGATATCCCAAAAGATCTACATTCTGTTGCTTTGGATCCTTGCAATGATACCACTCATTAATGCCTATTCATCCTGTGCAATCTGTCTATGTCCCCATATAAATTTGGGGACAGCTATAGGGAATGGAGTCCTGGGCTTGGACATTTACTTTTGTGAGTTCAAATCTGGCCTCAGACGCTTGTTAGCTTTGTGATCCTGGGTAAATTATTTAACCCTGTTTATCTCAGTTTCTTCATCCATAAAATGAGTTGGAGAAGGAAATGGCAAACCCCTCCAGTAACTTTTTTTTTTAATAACAAATAAGCATTTATTAAGTATTTAATATATGCTAGACATTGTGTGTTCAGCATTGAAAATAAAAAAGAGGAAAAACACTTGCTACTCTCTTTGGGTGTAGATGGCTCTCTTTATCACTGAACAATTGGAACTGGCTTGAATTATCTCATTGTTGAAGAGAGACACATTCATCAGAATTGATCATTCTATAATATTCTTGTTGCCATGTTTAATGATCTCCTGATTCTGCTCATTTCACTTTGTATCAGTTCATGTAGGTCTCTTAAGGCTTCTGAAATCATCCTGCTGGTCGTGTCTTACAGAACAATATATTCCATAATATTCATATACCATAATTTATAAAGCCATTCTCCAATTGATGGGCATCCGTTCAGTTTCCAGTTTCTTGCTACTGCAAAAAGGGCTGCCACAAACATTTTTGCACATGTAGGTCTCTTTCCCTCCTTTAAGATCACTTTGGGATATAAGCCCAGTAGTAACACTGCTGGGTCAAAGGTATGCACAGTTTGATAGCTTTTTGAGCATAGTTCCAAACTGTTCTCCAGAATGGTTGGATCCATTCACAGGTTCACCAGCAATGTATCAGTGTTCCAGTTTTCCCACATTCCCTCCAATATTCGTCATTATCTTTTCCTGTCATCTTACCCAGTCTGAGAGGTGTGTCCACTCCAGTATCTTTGTCAAAAAAAAAAAACAAAAAAAACCCAAATTGGGGCATGAGGAATTAGACATAACATAACAGCAGCAGCACATAACTTTGCCACAGTGGGGTCTACCCAAGATTCTGGAGAATTTCCTTGTCTTGACATGTTTGAGGATATTAGTGCTTACCCATCCTCACAGTGAAGAGAAGCATATACAAAATATGTACAAGGTAATTTGGGGGAGGGAGAATTTTATGAGATGAGAAAAAAAGCCTCAAATAGAAAGTAGGGCTTGAGCTAAGCATTAAAAGAAGCTAGATATTTCCAAGTGTAGATGCAGAATAACAAGAAAGCCAGTTTGACTGGACTGTCGAATTTGTGAAGGGTTTAGGGTATAACAATCTGGAAAAATAGGCTGGAGCCAAGTTGTAAGAGGCTATAAGTGCCAAACATAAAAGTTTGTGTTTGATACTAGAGATAATTAGGAACCACTAGAGCATATATCTATCTATCTATCTTTATATATTAATAAATCTCTTCAGTAGATAGATGCAAAGAGAGGTACGAATAGTTGGGTAGATAGAGCATTTATTAAATGCTTCTTGTGTGTTTGTGTTATGCTTAGTAGTGAGGTTTTTAAAAAATAGAAAACAAGCTAGTTGTACTCTGAAGGAGTTTGGTTGTAAAAGAAACAGATGCCATGATACTATTTTCACAAATAATAAGGGAAGGGCATTTTCATTCTCCCCTATTTTAAGAATAAAAGGCTAAGGGAGAAATTAGTTTTTTTTTAAAATGGGCTAAGAAAAAAAGACTAGTTTGCAGAACCTTGGTGGCAACAGTAGACTAGAGGGATATTTAAAATAAAACAAATGTGTTTAGTTCAAGTCCCAATTTTATATTGGCAGGAGGCTTTTTCATTCTCCCCTTACCCAAATAAAACTCTTATCTCAGGATATAGGAACCAACACTGATGGGAATGAATATTTTGTATGCTGGGATTACATCAGAAGAAAGATAAATTCCCATCCTCCCAAATTGGAACACTGAATATGTTTTCCTTTAGAAACATTGTGGTTGGGCGTCTTAATATTATTAGTGTAGTACTAAACTTAATGCAGCTCATAACTTAAATAGCTTTTGTGGTGTATTATGAAAACATAACCGCCATGTATAACATTGTTTCTGTGGATTTACTCATTTTCAGTTTCAAACAAGTTTGCAAATGTATTTTTTGGAATATAACCTTTTGTGAGTAGATGAGTGCTGATATTATTGACAAATCTTGCATACAAGTATTCAGTAATGATACTTCTAACAATTGGTATTTATATGTCAAGCTTTAAAGTTTGCAAAACATTTTTCATGTGGTTTTATATAAGATACTATGAGTGCAGTAGTAGATTAATACCTTTTCCCTTTTTATAGCTAAGAAAGCTCAAAGAGCTTAAGTGACTACTTGTCTGTGGCCACATAACTAAAAAGCATCAGAATCTGTGTTAGAAATTACAGTTAATTTGTGCTTTTTAATTTAGATCTAGTCAATTCTTAAAGACAGGCTGGAGTTTGTCTTTCATGTATTATCAATCTGACAATCTGCAGTTTTATATTTCTTTATTTCTAAATAAATAGGTACAAAGCTTAAATCTAGTTTGTCCTCCCCTCTTAACATAGCATATCATAAGCACTAGATCTAGAATATTAATAGTTATTGAAAGCTGAAGAGGTCTACTTGATGAGGACTAGGAATTAGAGACTGCTATTTTCTTATTAAGATGCCCAATGCATTTGAAAGACCATATTCTATTTGTATTCTTTTCCCTGGACGTCATAGTTTTTATTCATAAATAGTGTAATAGTTAGTATTTAAACTGATAAGATTTTTATACCTCTTTGTAGGATGTATAAATACAGTTTGAAATCTTAGAAGGGGAATCTACATAACATTTCATCATAGCCAGGTAGGTCAATTTCCTGATATAGACACTTATGTTATTAAATAAAAATGTTAATGTTCTTAGTGAGAAAAAAGAGTGTCTGTACTAGGGAAAAGAATGAGTGTTTATAAAGCACCTACTAGATAGCAGACACAATGCTAAATACTTTACAAATAATATCTTAGTCAGTCCTCACAACAGTTCTATAAGGTAGTGCTATTATTATCCCCATTGTATAGTTGAAGAAACTGAGACAAGTCAAACAAATTACCCTGGGTCATATAGCAAGTAAGTATCTGAGACTGCATTTGAATTCAGGTCTTCCTCTCCCTATCTGCTCCTCTATCCATTGCATTACCTGCTTATCTGTGACTGTCCCTTCATCTCTGATACTTTGATAGCTGTTGATATCATTAGTGTAAATGCTTTCTTCAGCACAGCCCATCAAACTTCCTCATGGTATGATTTTTATCTTTATACTTCAATAAATTACCCTATTTGCCCAGTGCACAGAATGACTTTCTGATTCTTTTAATATCTTGAGCATCCTAGTGAAGCATATTTGAATTTTCATATTTTCATGGTCTTACTAGCTAGCTAACTGATCCACCCAATTTTCTACATGCCTGATGATTTTCATTGAGCCTCTTATATACAAACCTAATAATGTGCTGAATTTGGGTTATTTTTAGTGTTTTTTTTTTTGAGATTGTGATATTGTGTGATTTGCTGCCATGCGATATAACTGGAATCTTAGTTTTTAAGAGGTTATCTTTTCTAATTTTGAAGCTTAGCATTAATCAGAGATTATGTACTTTCCTAAATGTAATTTAGTTTTAAGGCCTAGAGGATAAGATCCTAGAATTTGTTAGTAAGAACTAGGTTCAAATGCTGCTTCATAGATTAGCTTTGTGACCTTGAACAAATTATTAAAGCCTTCATGCCTTGGTTTCTTCATCTTTAAAATCAGGTAATTGAACTTAATTCCCTTTAGTGGCTTGCATACTCTAAATCTATGTTCTTATGATCTCCCTTAAATTACAAGCTTAATGTAATTTAGCACTGTGATCTTTTAGAATTGAGAAAACTGTTTCATTATTATGTAGTTAGGCAATTAAATTTACTTTGAATTATATCATCTAATCTACATTCTAGCAATTCATTACCACATATTTCCATTCTTTCTGTTTTTGGAATGCTGGAGATAACGAGGGAAAAACCAAGGTTGGTGAAGAAAAAGAGGAGGAAACTAATATTTGATTTGTAGGGGAGAAAAAGGAAAGACCATAAAAATTCTAGGGATGGTGTGTTTTAATTTTTTGTTAATGTCTTTGTTTCATAAAGAGATAATTAAATAAAATTGTACACAAGATAAAAAATACATTTTCTTAAGCTTGGTTTATTTTTTAAAAAAAGAAAAGAATAATCATACAACCAAAGAGAAAAAAAAGAAAAAAAAAAGCAGTGAATATCACTGCTGAGAACCTTTCCTCAAAGCAAATTGCTTGTTTTAAAAGGGCAAAAATGTATACTTTGATTTCCATTTGTTGTTGATTGTATATGGTCTTTTTTTTCCATTCTAACTATGGTCCTTTTTTAATTAAACTAACAGATTCAAGGTGAATGGCTCTGCTCAAGCCTCGGCAAATAGTTATAAACTTTAAGATTTAGTAGACTATTTTGTTCAATATTGAAATCTTCTCCTAACTGCTCAGTAGACCATTTATTCAAAAAACATTTATAATTGATATATTTAAAAATATATTTGTATATAAATATTAATTTACCATATATTGCTGTTATTGTGTTAGTTACCTTTATAGTAGTTACAGTGTTTTACTGTACACTTAAAGACTTTAATATAGTTAAAAACTGCTAAAATATACTTATTTATTTTATATTATATGTAATTGATCTTCTTGGAGAGAAAAACATTGGTGCACATTAAATAGTACAGCTTTGTATCTTAGAAAGTTGTCTTTGATATTTTGGATCTTTAATTTTATGCCTATAAGTATTCATTTTATGAAAATGGATACAACCTGCAGTTCTTAAGTCTTTTGATAGTGTTGATTCTAGTCTTGCATAGAAAAACTTGATGTTTTCAAAATTCTAGAAACAAAAAAATCAACCCTACTAATTCTGTTTATTAGAGGAAAGAAAGCTGAATCAATTCCTTGCAAATTATCTATAGAAATTGATTCTTAATATAGTAAATTGATTTTAGTACTGGTGCGTTAATCTATTTTGGATAATCAAACTGTATTTAGTGAGTAGAAATGAAAGAGAATGAGTAACTTTTTATTTTGTAGAATATAAAGAAAAGATTCTTGTTTTGTGTTTAAAGATCTCCTCTATCTGTATCATGTAATTTAGGCAGAGATTTCAGTAATTTAGCTCACAGTCACAGATTACTTATCTAGTTTGTTCCTCTATAATTAAAGGATCAGATAGTTTTTTTCTAGTTTAATCAAATGTCTATAGGAGAATGAAATGATAGATATTTCCTTTGATTCTTCAGTTATGTTCTACTTAGGAATGACTGGAAAGATTCTATTGTTAATATGAAACTACATGACTTTTAGTATATACTGAGAACTTTGTGACTGAGCAAATCACTAAATGTTTCAGAGCCTTTATTTTTTTATTTATAAAATGAAAAGGTAGAACTAGATAACCATCGGGATCTCTCTCAGATATATTCTAGGTCTATAACCCTATATACTATATAAAAAGCCAGTAAAAGTTAATAGATAAGAGTAGGAATCTTTTCAAAATTGAGATAGCTTTAGTTTGTTTTAGGATTTGTGTGAATATTAATTAATTAATCATAATTCAAATGCTTCAATGATAGGATAGTTTTCTTGTTTATTTCCAGGCTAGAGACACTACTAGATCATTGAAAATTTGAATTATGACTAATTAATTAATATTCACACAACACATTACAAGATTAAAGATACCTAAAGAAAACCCCAAATCCTAAAACAAACCACACATTCAGGTGCAAGGACATTGAGTTCTCTGCTACAGGTTTCTATTCCTTGTTTTTCTCAAAATTTGGCCAATGGCTAAGAAGTAAACACCTCCTTAGGGAGGGTCTAACCAATGAGCAAAGTAAATAACCCACCTTTCTCTATAAAATACCCACTCTGTCATATTCCTTTGAACAAACCAGTCTTGGAATACAGCTTGGGTCCTGTCTTGCTTTATGTGTTAATAAAATCTTTTCCTTTGAGAAACAAGTCTGGTGCTCAATGAGCAAAGTAAATAACCCACCTTTCTCTATAAAATACCCACTCTGTCATATTCCTTTGAACAAACCAGTCTTGGAATACAGCTTGGTCCTGTCTTGCTTTATGTGTTAATAAAATCTTTTCCTTTGAGAAACAAGTCTGGTGCCTAGGCAATTCTTACTTAAAGATCCTATTCTCCACTGCACCAACATCTCTCACCTGGCTCATTAAATGAATTTGTAATTGGTTTCCCTGATTCAAGTCTCTTACCACTTTAATATATACTCAACATATCTCACAAAATAATTTTTCTTATGGTCTCACCATGTCACTACTAAATAAACTCCAATGGCTCCCTGTTGCCCTAAGATCAAATGCAAAATTATGTTTTGCCTTTTGCCTTTCACTTGGTCCTAACCATATCATGTTTACCACAACCCAAGTCCCCTGCATCTGTCCTGGTTGGCAATAATAACTTGTTTTTCTTCTCCTGCTCCTAACTACAGAAGCCCTGCTGTGTATCTGAATCAAGTGGTGGCCATATATGTAGTGAGAAAGGAAAAGATTTGTGTGTGCTGTGGAGGTAGAAACAATAAGAATTAGAAACTGAATTGGCTACGTTGTACCTCCTTTCCCATTTGGGCAATTTTGCTTTTTGAGGCATTCTTAATAGCTTTTTGTATTTCCTTTTGCACCACTCATTTCTCTTCCCATTTTTATTCTACCTCTATTTTCAAAATCTCTTTTGAGCTCTTCCATGGCCTGAGACCAATTCTTATTTTTCTTGGAGGTTTTGATGTAGGAGTTTTGACTTTTGTCTTCTGAGAATGTATTTTGATCTTCCCTTGTCTCTAGGTAGCTTTCTATGGTGAGAATCTTTTTCTGTTTGCTCATTTTCCTAACCTATAATTTAGCTATTAACTCCTTATTTAAGTAGGACTCTGTTTCCAAGATGGAGGATATCATTTCCCAAGCTTCAGTTTTGTGTAGCTGTTTTCAGAATTCCTTTTAAAGACTTTTACTATGATCCAGCACTTCTATCCATCTGAGTATGGGCAAAGCAACAAAGTCCTGCCACAGTGCCAGTAAAGAGATCCCTGCAATCTCCCTTGATCAGCATTCCGGCCCCTCATTTGTGTGTTGAGATCTTCTGATGCAGTGGTTGGTGCTGTAGTTGCTGTTGCTGTCACTGCCTCATTCACTGCTATTGCCCCAGCACTGCTGCTGCTACTGTTCTTGATAGTCTCTCTAAGCCACATTCTGGGCTGTGATCCCCTCAAAAAAATCTTTCCTAATAATCAAACCTTTCCTGCTGAGTTGTCTTTGGCCTTGGTGAGCTGAGAAGTCTGAAGATTACTACCAGTGCTATCAACTTAGAGGTCCCATGTCTCTTACTGGTTTTGTGGGGTCCAGGCTGTATTGACCCAGCAAATGCTATGATTGCGCTCTAGACCCCTTCTGCCAATCTATTAGCACTATTATTCCACTACATCTTTTTGTGGGTTCTGATGCTCCAAAATTTGTTTAGAATAATTATTTAAAGGTATTTGCTGAGGTTTGGGTGAGAACTGCAGCGAGTCCCTACCTTTGCTGTGACATCTTGGTTCCGCCTCTTATTCAGCATTATATTTTAGATTATAGGTAAGCAATTTCTTTGAAAATAAATTAAAACAGGGTACTTTTAGATGTAGCTGAAATAGTCTGTTGGGATAGCCTGAAGAACAGCCTAGGCACTTTAGGGTGAGACTTGATTATATCAGTTAAATTGACCCAAGCCTGTTTCATTTAGGCCAGGACTATATATTATACAAATTCTTTGCCATAAAATGAAAAATCAAAACACAATTATCTGTATGTATCTATGAAAGAGTTGGTGTACAGCATTTATTTATTCATTCATTCATTCATTTATTTTCCTTCCTAGGACACTGCCTTAGGAAAACCAAGAGAGGTTTTCAGACTTCCCACAAATTTAACAGCTTATGACAACCGTCTTTGTGCATCTCTTCACTTTACATCTTCTACCTGGGTTACACTGTCAGATGGAACAGGAAGATTATATCTTATTGGAACTGGAGAACGTGGAAATGGTACTTCTGAAAAATGGGAGGTACGGTTTTATTAAATAACTGTTCAAATTAAGCTTATAAACCAAGATTTTATCTTTTATTTTTACTTTTTTTCACAGAAGGGGAGTTTGCAGAATATTTTTTATCATGTATAACTTGATCAAGAAATTGTCTGTAGTCTTTGACATATTGCTTTGCAGGCATTGGATTGATATTATTGAATCCTGACTGTGGAAGGAAAGTATATACAATGGGTATACAAAAGGGAAAGACATTAACACTTAAGGTTAATACTTTTTCTCTTGTGGGAGTCCATGTTCCTTTTCTTTTAAAGCACTTTCCTGGCTATTAACATTGTTTTTAACTTTCAGTTCATACCCTGCCTATCATAATAATCTTCTCTGATGCTATCCCCTTTTGTTCATCCTTGTCTTCTTTACTTATTTAAATAAAATCTTTTGCAGGTTTGGTTTTTGTAATATTCTCTCTAAAATGTAATGTTCTCTGTTGAGGTTTTTTTGGGATCTCTGGAGGCAGCCTTCGTTTCAGTTCAGTAATCATCACACGGACAGCCAGGTGTTAAAGTCCAAATCCTTTATTATCTCTTTCAAAGTCCTATCTCCTTGACTTGGGGATCGGCTAGTTTTCTGGAGGCCTTCCGGAGTCTTGGTTTCAGTGGAAAAGCAAAGGAGGAGAGTCTGCCACCAAGGCGGTGTGAGATGAGATGAATCTGTCTGAGTCCAAGGGCTTGGGCTTGTGTTCCAGCCTTCAGCTTCCAGCCTTTTGTCCACTTGTCTCTGAATTTCTGAATCTCCCTGGTTGAGGCTTCTAGTTTATATGCTACACACTTAGTACAAACCAATAATTATATCACTAGGAAACCATTATTTGTTGTAGGATTAAATCAATGCTAAACTAGATTTAACCATTGTCTCCTCAATTCCACTTAATACCTTGTTTCAAGTTCTGGCCCATAACATCTCCTTGTAGGATGAAATCGGTCATACTGAGCTTTTAACCATTGTCTCCTCAATTCCACTTAATACCTTGTTTCAAGTTCTGGCCCATAACATCTCCTTGTAGGATGAAATCGGTCATACTGAACCATGCTAAATTAGATAACTGTTGTCTCTATCAATTCCACTGACTTAGTACCTTGTAAAAATCCTTTGTTTCAAGTTCAGAGTTCTGGCCCATAACAGGGTTTAAGAAATGTTTATTGTATTTAGCTTAGGTTTTTGCAACTTTGCATTTCCTTTCCCATATTTACTATTGTGGTTATTATGGTATAGTAGAAAGATCATTGTATGTGGAGTCAGGGAAGGTCTGAATTCAATTGTTGCTTATTTGTATGACATGAAGTTATTTTTTTCATCTGTAAATGAGGAAGGCAAACTAAATGATGAGTAAATTCCTTTTCCAGTTCAAAAAAACCATGAACCTTTTCAGCTTACTTTTATTATTATTATTATTATGCAATTTTCATTCACCGGTGTGTGATTTTTAGTTATTTCATGTTGTGTCCTCCACCTTCTTTAGTATCTAGGCTCTATAAAATGTTCACGTGAAATTGAATATAATAAATTCTATTTTGGGGGTGCTGGTATTGAAAAATTAAATTTGTCACTCTTTGATACCTAAATGTTAATTGTTCTGAGCCAGTGAGACAGTACTTATTTACTACTCTCAGTTGACTTCTCTAGGCCCTAGTTTTCTCAACTGCAAAATAAGAATGTTGAGCTATGTGACCTTGTAAGGTCTCTTCCAGTTCTTCAACTTCTGTGATCTTGTGCCTATGTAACATTAGTGAATGATGTTTTGATTGCTAGTGGGTGGAGGAAGGCAGAGGAT
This sequence comes from Sarcophilus harrisii, assembly GCF_902635505.1. Lineage (NCBI taxonomy): Eukaryota > Metazoa > Chordata > Mammalia > Dasyuromorphia > Dasyuridae > Sarcophilus > Sarcophilus harrisii. The sequence continues at coordinate 592,690,428 of NC_045426.1, read as the reverse complement.
GAGGGACATTTGGTATCTCAGAACCTTTCCAGAGACTTGATACCTGAAGGACTCTGTAAGTATGCATGAAGACAAGAATAAGGAGACTAAAATGAAAGATATAGGACTGTCAAGTGTTAGATCTTTGAAAAATATTAACATGATACATTTTAACCATTCTCTTTTTGTCAACATTTAAGGTTGGGGGGCTTGGGGGGGGGGTTGTTTGTTTTGGCATTTACAAATGATATCTTAATTTTTTAAAATAACATTTTCATAGTAAATTCCAAATATTGAAATTACTGAATATAAGTGATTATTTTTGTTACTATCTATTACTTAATCATTCAGCAAAAGATCCTAATAGTTTGCCATTTTAGCAGAATTCATCTGAGATGGCAAGACAATTCATCAACACTTAAGGTAGCTTTTTCTCTTTTTCTATCCCAATACCATTCATTTACCTTGCTTTCCCCACTGGGTAGCTTGACTGCTCACGTAACTTGTATGAAGTAGGAATCACCAGTTACCCTGCAGCTGAAATTTCTACTAAATTTGTCTCTCTCAGTTGAAGAATGAACTCCTTTGAGAGCAGAGACTATCTTGATGGGCCAACTCTTAGCCCACTGCTAAGGCTGATAGTAAACACTTTTTAAAACTTTCTCATTTATTCATTTAATCAATAGCAGTGAATTAATATGTTTTCTCTATAATCCCAATACTTATTTTATTTTTTACTACTTGATGGATGTAAAGTGCTATCTTAAAAAGTTGTTTCAAATTGTATCTCTGATTATTTGTGAAATTGACCATTTTTTCATGTACTTAAATTATTATTATTGTATAATCTTTGATAATTATTTTCATATCCCTTAACCATCTATCCATTGTGTATTGGGAGTTCCTATGTTGTATATACCACAAATGTTTTTATTTTTCCCTTGAGGATTTTTTTATTTGTTTTTGGTTTAAGGAACTAAACTATATTTTTACTCTCAGTTATTTGTATTTGTTTACTGGAAAGAATTCTCTTGCCTTCATAATTGAAATAAATATATTATTACAATTTCTTTTCAAGTTTTTATAACATAAATTATCTAGCTAAAATTTAATAAGAAGAATGGTGTACAAAATGTGTTAATTAAGTTTTCAAAGTGCATTCGTAAAATAATGAATCATTTCTTAAGTTTTTCCTTTCTCTACTCTTATATGACTTTATATACTCTTCTCTAGAGGCAGCTAGGTTATCACATTAGACTGAATACTGGAAATGGAAGCCAGAAGACCCGAGTTCAAAAATGACTTCAGAAAACTTAATAGCTATATGACCCTAGGCTAGTTGTTCAATCATTTGGTAATTTTCCTCAACTACAAAATGGGGATAATAACAGCACCTATCTCCTAGTGTTATTGTAAGGATAAAGTGAGGTAATCTTTGCAAAAAGCACTTTGAAAACCTTAAAGTTGAGCATAAATGCTAGCTATTACATATTTGATTGGTTATTTGATATCATTAGTACATGTTGTTTCACCTAGCACAGTACCTAGCACATAATAGTTTTTAGTAAATATTAGTTGATTGATTTTTTTTTCATTGATCTATTTCTTTCCCTCCTCCTGCCCCATTAATAGTTTGAGAATAATCACTTTGTAATATTCTAAGAATATTTGTAATATTTTGGAAGCATAAGACTACCTTCCTCAGTTCAGTCTGGAATGATTGAAGAACTTTATCCACAAACTACTTCTCACATCTCCAATTCCTTATTACAAATCATTAATTGGATGCTCTAGAGACATCTTAGACATCTAAAAATGTCCAAAACTGAACTTATCATTTTTTCCCCTGAAACTGCCTTCTTACTGTCCTACTTCAGAGTGACTTCTGTTGTCCCAGTTAATCTGGCCCAACACTTACATGGGATCCTTGACTCCTTGCTCTCTCATTCCCCATTTCTGGTTATTTATCAGTTTGGCATTTTTACCTTTATAATATCTCTTGAGTGTGTCTACTTCTTTCTTGATACTACAATAAACCATCTCATGCCTAGACTACTCCAGCAGCCTTCTGATTGATTTCTCTGTCTTACCTGTTTTCACACTCCAGTACATCTTACACTTAGCTGTCATATTAATCATAATAAATGCAGGACTAACTATGTCACTTCCCTACTGTATATGTGCTACTGCCTGCCTATTATTTCTAAGATCAAATATAAAATTCTCTCTTTGGCTTTTAAAATCCTTCATAATCTGGCCCCTTTTTATTTTGGCTGTCAGAAATTATCCTCTTACACCACTCCATTCTTTGTCAATTCAAAAAAAAAAAAAAAAAAAAAAACCTGAGAAAAAAATCTGTCTCTACTCATTGTCCTCTCTTCTTCTCCTTTCACTCGTTCCTAAATCCTTTGCAATTTGATTATCCTCAACTCCCTAATATGTTTCAACATATTTCACCAAAATTTCTCTTTACTCACTCAACCAAAGTTCAGGAGCTAAATTTTTATTTGATTTTTTACTTTATGGAATAAAACAAGCAGTCTTTTCCCAGTTTAATTTTTAATTCCAATTTACCTTGTATATATTATCTGTGCATGGTTGTTTGCATGTTGTCTCCCCCATTAGATTGATTTCTTGAAATCAGGGATTGTCTTTCTTTGTATCTCCAGTGTTTAGCTCAGTGGCTAGCACATGGTAATCTTTTAATAAATGCTTTTTTGACTTGGCTTCATTCGGAGGAATCAGTAAAAGTTTTGTGTAGGGAGGTGAGGAAGATGAGCATAATCAGAATGCAAAGGATTTAGGAACGAGTGAAAGGAGAAGAGGAGGAGGCAATGAGTAGAAATAGCCTTTTTCTTAGAGCATTTTTTTTTTTTTTACTGACAAAATGAAGTGGTATAATATAATAACTTGGGAAGAAAGATCATCATATAGTGAGGATTTTTTAAAGATGGTGCAAATTGAGCTTTTTTTTTTCTTTTTTTCTTTTTTTCCTGGCAATAAAGAAGGAACCAATAGTTAGCTAGGGGTTGAAAATTAGATAGGGAAAGGAATGCTTGTGTTTGAGTGAATAAAACCTGAAAAGGATTGATATTGAGAACACATATAGAGTAGGTGGCCTTGGTAAGAAGGGTCATCTTATTATCTAAGTCTGGAGGAGATTCTGATGTCAGAGTCTTTTCAAATAAAGAGAGAGGAGATCTCAATTTTTTCAGTAAAAAGGCCTCAATTTGAGAGAGGAATGTGAATGAGAATTATAGAAGACTAAGAAAGAAAAGAATCTTTGGAATAGCTTTTGTTGAGGAAGTAAGATAAAGAATCAATCAGGGAAAAATAAACAAACTTCCCTACTCTGACATTCTAGTTAAAGCCAGAAAAATTTCCCATTCACTCACTCAACACAGTTGTATGATTTCCTCTATTCATTTAGTTGTGCATAAATAAGAATAGAGGAAAGAGTTCAGGTTAAAGTAATCCACGTCTTTTGATTGGTTAGGTTTGAAAATTGAGAGAGTTGTTGATTTCAGAAAAGTTGCACTCAGAGGCAATAATGTATACAATTTAGTAAATAAAGAGTAAGTTGAAGAGAGAGGGAGCTGTAACAACCAGGAAAATAGTGAAGATGGCACCTGGAATATTAGGATGTAGAGAGGTAGACTTGAAGGTCATGGATATTTCAGGCTTGTAGGATAAATTCTAGGTACAAAGACAAGAGATGGAATTTTGGGCTCTGGGACCAAAAAGAGGAGTATATTAAACAAGATGGGATTTTAGAGGCCTTTTATAAATGGAAAGGTTTATAATTTATCTAAGAGGCATTTGGGTGCCTAACCCTAACCCTAACCCAAATAAATTTGTGAGCAGAGGGGTGATGTGAGTAGACATTTCACTGAGGAACAATATTTGGGGGGAAGACTGGAGACAGGAAACCTGTTAAGAAACTATTACTATAGTCCGGACTAGAAGTGATAAATGTCTAAGTTAGTGCTATAGCCATGTGAATGGAAAGAAGGGGACAAATGCTAGAGCTGAATTGGAGGAAGAATTGTCATACTTGGATCTTAAATATATATGAACTATAATAAAGAGGGAAAAGTTTGAGATCACTTTGTGGATACAAACTTGCATATTTGGATAGGTAATGATACTATGAACAAAAATACCCATTGGAAATTTACTTTGTCTCGTGAAAATAAAATAAATTGTGCATACAAAATAAATCTTGAAAATAAATTCTTTGTATCCTGTTTATGTAATAATCATTATTTCAAATGAGAGCCTACCAGTGAACAAAGAACAACTTGATCATGTGCTTTTTCTATTGTGGACAAAAAGAAGAAATCTAATGAGGTTTTCTTTTACCTGAACCCTTTATTTGGAATAAGCAATGGGACCTGGTAAGTCATAGAAAATTTTGGATTTGGAGTCAAGAAGGCCTGAATTTACATCCCGCTTTAGATCACTTTAGGGCCCTTAGCCTTAGCTTGTTCTTCTTTAAATTGGAGATGATAATAGATGTGGCATTTAAGTCACAGAATTGTGGGATTCCAGTGAGTTAATGCAAAAAGTGCTTTTTAAGCCTTCAAATGTTATAGAATGTCAGTAATGGGTTAAATATACCAGCTCTATAATTCTAAAACCAGTCACCAAAACAACACAGGGGGAAAAAAAAACAAAACTTAGGACCTAGGAGGAAGAACGGTTTGAGAGATGGAAGAAATGAGAAAGAGGAGGTGGGTCCTTATGCAACATTATCTCTCTCTACTTTCCATACTGAGTTCAGAGTTCTTTTCATTTGGTAATTCATACCTAGAGTCTGGTATCAACTTACTTTCTTTGAATTCTGGTATTGAGGAATATTTTCAAGGAAAATTTTAGATGTTGCATAGCTTTCATTTTATTTTATTTTTCACGGATACCTGTTATTTCTTCTGAATTATCCATATCTTTATTGTTATATTTTATTATATCTTTATATTTAAAAGTTATTTTATTCAAAACTTAACAGTTTAAATTTCCCATATGTCAGAATTTATCACTTAAACATATTAATTTCTTGTTTTATTTTTATTATAGATTGTGTTTAATGAAGATCTTGGAGAACCATTTGTTATACTTCACAGTATTTCCATTATTAAATCTGGAGACCATTCAATAACTACCTTACTTCTTCGAGTTGAGAAAGAAGAATTAGATCGTAAAGGAAGTGGCTTCTATGTTTCTTTAGAATGGGTTACTATCAGTAAGATAAATAAAGGTAAAATGTGAAAAGATTTTTAAGTCTTCAGGTTTCACTTTTGTTTTCTTTAAAAAAAAAAGATGGACTATCTGGAATATGTGAAGAAGAGTAAAGTGTTAGAAGACTGGGAAGACTAGATTGTAAAAATCTTTAAAAACCAAATGGAAAATTTTATATTTGCTCTTGGAGGTAATATGTAGAGTTTATTGAATATAGTTTATTGAATTTGTGGTGGTGACATGATCGTATCTGTACTTTAGGAAAATCAGTTTGGTAGCTGAGTGAAAGATAGACTAGACTGGAATGGGAAGAGAAGAGGCAGGCAGGAAGACCAATTAGCAGGCTATTGGAGTAGTCCCCTATGTGAGGTGATAAGGGACTATACCAGGGTGGTGGCAGTTTCAGAAAAGAGAAAGGGGCATGTGAAGGTAGAATCCCTTTATTTGCATATGAGAGGAGAGGTGAGAGAATGAAGAGTAGAATATGACATCTAGGTTCTGATTATAATTGACTAGGAAGGGTGGTAAGGGTTAATTTCATTTTAGAATTTCTCTAGGAATTTCTCTGCCTTAAAGCCTTTAAGATGTTTTTTGTTGAGTCATGTCTATTTGTGATCCTGTGGACCATATTGTCCTTATTTCTTAGTAAAGGTACTAGAATGATTTGCCATTTCCTTCTTCAGGAAAGTTAAAATATTTAGTCTACCTAAATTGATTTACAAATATCTATAAAGAAATGCATATCGACATAAGCAAAGCAAACTTTTGTTGTTGTTGTGTGAACAATCATAATTAACAACTCATTCTTTTAACACATTCAATTAAAAACCTAGTTTTAGAAATATTAAATAATTTAGAAAAAATTTAAAGATTTTTTTGGAAGCTTTTTTTTTATATTTATTTTTAAATTACCTTTTTTCTTTTTCTATAGAGATTCAAAAGTATGAAATTACTGAACGTAAAGTACTCCATGGTAAATCAGTTCCACATTATGCTGCTATTGAGCCTGACGGCAATGGTCTAATGATTGCCTCCTGCAAATCCTTCAGATTTGTTCATGATGAAAAGCAAAGTGAAGAAAATAAAGAAGATAATCTGACAGATAACAATAAAGGTAATGTTATTTTTAAACTATTTTTGGCAGAACTATTTTGTACTTGCTTATATATATCTTTGGAAATAGTGTTGTTCTGTTCGTATTTGCTTTTCCTGCTTATTAATTAGGTTATTAGTTTGTTGCAGCCCTCTTTAAGAGCTCAAAGCATAAGAGCCCTTTGATCTGAGAGGCAAGATGAATGAGGCGGGAGACTCAGAGTATGAAAAGAGCTCCATTTTATTATGTCCAGCCTTGTTGATGTACATTTTTGTAAGCATGATCAGCCTGTGAACAGTGGGCAATCCCTAATAACCATTCAGAGAAGCAGCTCATGGGCTTTGTGTATGCATGGTATCTACCACTGGGGGGAGAGCCAATCCAGCAATTCAGCAACTTGCTCACAGGTGAAAGGCCCTGTTCAGGCATCCCTATTCACATAGCCACTGGCTGTGACATTCTGGCTTACTGTTTCCATGATTACAAATCATTGCTCCATGCTCAACGAGGGCATTTTTTCAATGTGGCAGAAAACTTTTTGTGCACCAAATGTTTGAGGTGGCCTCAGTACTCCCTTTCAGCAGGGTCCCATAACTCAGCAGTTTCCCCCTTTTTATCTTTTAGATAAAAACTCCTTTCTTGAGCTGCAACCTCTGAAAGGATGGTGGATAGATATTAAAGCATCCTAATATGTCTGTCGACAGATCTTTTTCGATGTGCCAAACTGTCGGCCCAATTCTTGAGTGACAAGAATGTGTCTTGTGGAGGCTTGTGATTTCTATAAACCTTTCCAGGCATTGCCTTTTTGCAGTACCCAAATAGGTACTGAGAGACTGTCATATGTCGTTTATGTCATCTTTTTAGCCTGCATGGCATGCAGATATGAGGGGTCAACCTGATGACCCCTTCATGTAGACACACTGCTGCAACCCTCCCATGTGGATGAGGATGTCACTATGACAGGGTATCCCCTTCATGCCCAGAATGTGGATCACATGATACCCCATACCCGAAATTGTCATTTGTAAAGTCACATTCTTTACTTGTGCGCAGTAGGTACTGTTCCTCCGTAACCAGCGCAAAGGAAGCCTAATTTGTAAGTCCAGCAAAGTTGTACTTTCCTTTTGCCATAGTTCCATTGTATTTCTTAAGGTAAAATTCGTCCCCAATTATTTGGGATGCATTTCCTGTTAGCACTACATCCGGTATGCATTCCCCCTTTGACACAATCCTAAGTCATGGTGGGTCCATCATGATAATCCACCTTTTGGCCTCTGTTGCCTGTCCTGTTTGTATGTAACACAAACCCATATATATATAGAAAGCATCTTGCTAGTGGTCTTGGGGCAGTCCTTTCCTTTTGGACAGTTGCCTCTTCTTCCTTCTTTTCCTCGTTAGTTCCTCTTCAGTCCATAGGACAGCTCTGAGATGTCTGGTGGGAATGAATTGCTGAAGGTTTTCTCCCGTGGAGATACGAGCATATCCTGGTCCCCACATTAGAACCCTATAGGGTCTCCTCTCATCCTTCAGGACCCTTTTTCATTACCATGGTCTCATTCTTTGGGGGCTTTCTTAATGGAGATGGGGTGTTATCTTTTAATATTGTCTGTCCATGCTCACCAAAGAATATTTCATAGCTGCACTTAAATCATTTGGATCAAATTTTAAGTAATTTATTGTGTACACTGCTTTATCTCTATCTTTCTGAGGGAACCTACCTCCATCTTCCTTTTTGTTTTTTGATAAATTTCTTGAAGGTCTAATTATTCCTTTCTATAATGGCCTATCCTGTAGGGTTATAGGGAATCCCCAAAATAGGATGTATGGAAAATTCTTGAAAGAACTGTTTTAATATTTTTGAGGTATGTGAAGGTTCATTATAGGTTTTAATGGTGTGTGGGATACCCATAGAGCCAAAACAATGAAATAGGTGATTTATTACATGTGAAGCAGCTTCCCCTCATTGAGAGGATGCAGATATAAAGCCTGAATAAGTGTCAACTGTAGCATGAATGCATATTTTTCCCATATGTGTAATATCCATTTATCATATATCATTAGGCCTGTCAACCTCTGGGATTAGTCCCCAGCCCTACAGGTCTTTGAAAATATGGTATACAAGCAGCACATCTTTTTATTGTGCTTGCTGCTTCTTGCTGGGACAACCCTTACAATCTCCAGAGAGATCTGGTAGACAGATGCAAATGGTCATGAGCTTTTATTGTTTGTTCTAGAGGGCAGAGAAGAATACGTTGTGTAAGCAGACCATCCACTATTTTATTCCCTTCAAAGATAGGTCCCAGCCCATTTGTATGATAGTGGATGTGCATTATATAAAAAGGATGAATTCTCATTAAAATTACCTCTTGTACCTCCTGAAACAATGAGAAGATAAGGCCTGTTTGTGCCTTTATATATGCCGTCTCTATTCTTTGTATCACTCCAACTGCATAGTGACTATCTGAAATGATATTGTATAATGGCATACAACTCACTTTGCTGTATAAGGTGTAGTAATACATTAGAGATGCCCAATTGTGAGGAATATATGACCACTTTATTTTACTTGGTGGCGTCAGTGAACACATTGTGTCTTTAAGTTGATGTATTTTTGTTTTTGTGGGAAATATCCATTGCCACTGTTCATAGAATGGCAAGTGGGTCAGGATTTTTCCTGCTCTTACTTCTCCTAACCCTAACAAAATGGTCCAGGTTTCCTGAGTAGCTATTAAGTAATCTAACCTATCCTTATCTATCTTAATCCATATAATTCTTTTTTCTCTTGTTAGTTGGATAATTCTGAGCAATGTTTTCCTTGCTATTTCAGCTGTCATGTATTTTCTTTATAACAAATACAGGGGAGTTCCATGGGTTATTTGTTTGCTCAATATGTCCCAATTCTAATTGTTCTTGATTTATGTAGAGTGGCTGTTTTTTCTTTGGTCAGGGGCCATTGCTCCACCCATATTGGTATGTCAGTAGTCCAAGTCATTTTTAGAGCAGAGGAAGCCGCTGTGGTGATTTTCATCCCTAATTGATGTAATATATCCCTATCCCATAAATTAATATGTACGCCATTTATTATTAAAGGAAAAATGGTTCCTGTCTGTCCATCTTTTTGCCAATTTACTGGTTCAGTGGACATCAAAGCCTCCTTACTGCTTCCTACCCCTGCCACTCTATTGTTAGCTGAAGTTATAGGCCACCAAGGGGACCATTGAGAAGCAGTCACCACAGTCCTGTCAACTGTCGTGTCTATTAATCCTTCAAACTGTTGGTTATTCAAAGTAAGGGTCAGTATTGGCTGAGTGATAGCCTTTGTAAAGTATGTTTATACAATGGCCTCTGAATTTGGACCCATCTATGGGGCTAATTCACAATTATTATCTTGTTTTAACTCTAAGTTCAGATGGAATGACATTGTCCCTTGTTTCAATATTATCAGTGTTAATCATAGTTACAGACACAGATACTTCCTCATATATTTGTATGACTGGGATAGCTATTGAATACCAGGGTAGTGGAGGATTTATAACAAAAATTTTTATTTGTTTTCCTCTTTGATACTGTTGAATGGGCATTTCACAAACAGCATAAGGGGGTAGGTGGTAATAATCATTACTCTATGACAATCTGCATTACAGTTCTCCTGTAACAAAGGCGTTAATATCCTATCTACACCTCCTCTATTTCCCATGGCCTTAGCTACAACATAATCGAGCAACAAAATCAGTGAAGGGCTCCCCAATTTTTTGTCTTATTTGGGTAATGCTTTTCTTTTCACCTTTTTCCACAGGAATACTACTCTGTGCTATTCTGGCACATTGAGAAATTTGGAGATATGTCTCTTTAGTAAAATGAATTTGATCTCTGGTGTCTGCATGGGCCCCAGGGCCGCTAAGTTGCTCAAAGTATAATTCCATGCTTGCTCCTGTAGCAAACTGAGTGGCAGTCAGCTGAGTCTGTTCTAAAATTCCTGTCATCCAGAACACTCCTGGCACTGCCTGTTCAAGTGCTTTCCACTCATTGGGGCACAAAATTGCCCACGACATTGTTTCAAGTTGTAACATAACAAGAGGTGCTGTGGGCCCATATTTATGAACTGAATCTTTAAGCTGGGTGAGAACTTTAAAGGGAAGTGGGTCATGTCTGCATCTTCTCTGCCCTTAGTTAAAGAGGTCATCCTCCTCTATAACAGGATAAAATTCTTCCTACATAAAATACTTTGTCTTCTAGATCTCTAGCCTGTTGCAAAACTTTTTGAGGTGAAGATAAAAAATATAACTGGTTACCTTTTGCTTTTTGTCCACTAAGTGTTGCTTGTGGTCTTTGTTTTATATTTCTGATCCTGCTTTTTCTCAATTCTTATTTCATTTTTTACATTAGGAGAACCTTTGTAAGGCTATAGGTCAGGATAGACACAAAAATAGGGCAGGGCAGGTGATGGAGGGTGGGGAAACCAATCATTATCATCCTGCTCAGGCTCATGAGAGGGACATCTACTACTAAGAGATGGGCTAGTCTGTGCTCCAACTGTAGATTTTCTGACCTCTTTTTCTGGTTCTGATTTCAGATTTTGTTTAATGAGATTATATATGACTTTTTTGTATTTCTCCTGGGAATTTCTTATCATAAGCGGTAAGCTGTTCACCAAAAGTAATCCATCTATTACAGTTATAACAGCCCTCCTCAGATAACCATGGAGAAACTTTGTAAGCAATGTCCAGGAATTTCCTAATGTCTCTTAATTGAAATGTGCACCCCTGTTCTTTTATACATTTACATATAGTCCTGACATACACTTCTCTGTCTGAAGGAGTAGGGTGCTATTTTCTGCTCCATTAGGTTACTAACTGCCTCTGACGCATTCTGCATGGTCTGGGAACAGCGCGGTTCAGTAGGCTCTCCCTCTGGAGTCCTTGTAGAGGTTACCTTGTCCATGTAGCAGTGCTTGACTATGAAGTGGTCACTCTGGCACTATTCCAGGTTCCTGTTACTGTTTCTGGGTACCAGTTATTGCGGCCCTCTTTAAGAACTCAAAGCATATGAGCCCTTTGATCTGAGAGGTGAGATGAATGAGGCGGGAGACTCATAGAGTATGAAAAGAGGCACATTTTATTATGCCCAGCCTTGTTGATGTACATTTTTGCAAGCGTGATCAGCCTGTGAACTGTAGGCAATCCCCAATCATCATTTAGAGAAGCAGCTCATGGGTTTTGCACAGGCATGGTGTTTGCCAATGGGAGGAGAGACAATTTAGCAACTCGCTCACAGGCGAGAGGCCCTGTCCAGTCATCCCTGCTTCCGTAGCCACTGGCTGTGATCCTCCAGCTTACTGTTTCTATGATCACAAATCATTGCTCCTTGCTCAACAAACGCGTTTCTGCTGTGCAACAAAGGTCGAGGTGGTCTCAGTACTCCCTTTTGGCAGGGTCCCATAACTCAGCATTAGTTGTTTGAAGACAAAGGTCTTTTCAGTTTTTACATTCCTATACTCTTTGTATTGAATGCCTAGAATAGTGTTCCACATAGATAATATATGGTAAACATTGTTTTACTTATTCAAAGAAACAAATATTTTTAATATATCCATTAAAATCATTAAAGCATATTGGTATAGTTAAACAAAAAAAGCTATTTTTTGCTTAATATACAAGGAATTAAAGGAAATTTAAAGGAGAGAGAAGAGGAAAGATCCAAGTGCATTAGGATTACAAGGGCTGCTTTATGCTATTAAGTATCATTAAGAATTTAAAACATCCTCTCTGTTGATACCAAAATACCCTTCATTTGCCAGCTCTTTTCTTCATTTGCTACCAGCTGCTCTGCTTGGTTTCAACTCCATCCTCATCATCTTCATCCATCTCTTGGGGTATTGGGGGTACACTCTTTCCTAGTTTAAACTCATCACCAGGAAACACTTCATTTTGGAGATTGCTTTCTTTCACTTACTTTATCAGTTCCCTTAGTTGCTTCTGCCTCTGATTAGATACCATAAAATACCAAAATAGAATATGTGATTTCAATCTCAAGCTTTTCTTTATCCTATTTGAATCTATATAGCCAGAGGTTAAAGAAAGGAGGTTTATTTATTCCTCTAGTCTTTTTTAAATCTCAACTATTTTTGTCAAAAAACCATTAATGATAAGCTCTATATGCAGTTATAGCTTCAAAGGTAAACAGGTATCAAAGGCCTGAGCAAGAATACCTGAACAACCAGTACAACTTTTCTGGCAAGTATTTATATAATCTACGCTTCTAGTTTCCTAGTAGTAGGATATTGACAGCTTATGAAAGTAATATGTTCTCATTCTGGATAGCTGTAACTGGGAGGAAATTTTATAGTCATATTATCTCTCCTAGCTTGCACTTCTCGTTCTTATCCCTTTCCTGTCAGGCCACACAAAACAAATTTAATTGTATTTCTGTATGCAAGCTTTAAAGTACTTTATAATCAATCACAGAATATCAGAGTTGAAAAGGGAAATAGAAGTTATCCATTTTAGTCTGTACATTACAGCACATCCAAAAATGATCATCTAGCCTGTTTTACAATTCATTATCTCCCATGAAAGTCATTATTCCTTTTTAAATAACTCTTATCATATTTTTCTTAAATTGTTCCTTTTCCACGCTAAACATCCTTAGTTTCTTCTGCTCATTTTATTTTGCCAGAGTCCCTTCATCATTTTGGTTCTGCTAATATGTTAATTTTTTTGTTGCCATATTAGCAAGATTATAAATTCCTTTGAGCTGTAGTACTCTGAATTAACATTCCCCTTTTTTTTTGCCATTTTAATCAGTATTTATTGCAAACTGGATGTTTTATTAATTTGATATATAGATTTTCAGTGTACTTTCCATAGTGGCACAGATTTTATCTCTTCCATTTCTTCATATTGTTCTTTATGTCTTAGATTAAATCTTCCCAGAAATCTACAGTTGAGATTTCCATCTATTAGATGACATTATATAAACACCAGTGTTATATGTTTTAAAAAGAGATCAATTGGCATTGTTGGCAGTTCTTTTATCTGCTTTCTATTTGTTTACTTGCATAGTTTGTTTAAATAGACATGGAGTTTTTTATTCTATATATTTACCTTATTTTTTCTAATGTATTATTGAATTTTATCTGTTAAAATATATTGCAGATCTGACTATATACAGTTGTCTGATCTAGAAATGACTTGTGTTGATTATTATTCATTTCCTATATGCTAAAATATGACCAATGTAAGAAATTTTAAATGTCTTGTGCATCTTATTCCCTTTTTGAATATAGTATCATTGAATAAAGGGATGAGAAATTCACTTAAACTAGGGCTTAAACTTTTTCTACTTGCAACCCCTTTTTGTCTGATTCATGAAATTATATTTCCAGCTGCTTTTTGGTGAAGGATAAAATTGAGTAAGTTGAATTTGCCATTTTAGTTTTTAGTAAGAACTTAGAGGTCATTTGTCTATTTAATTTTAATTTCCTTTTGTTTTGTTGTTTCATTTACAGTGAAAATGTTGAGCTTGATGGGATTTACTTTATTTCCTTAGTTATGTTTTTTCATTGACTATAAGATAATTTTTTTTCATTCTGTCTTTTTTTCATATATTGTCATTGACATACAATTTGTGACCCTAATGGCCATCGTAGTGGTATGGAGCTTTTCCTTAATTAACTAAGTTGGTCCCAGCTAGAGAGTAGTTTGTCCAGTCCAGGGACTGGCACATAGCAATTTGTTGATTGATTTATTACTTAAAAAGGATATTTGAGTTTTACTGTATTTGCTACAAATTTACCATGATTGAAGTATACTATGACCTCCCCCTCCACAAAAAGAAAAATTAACCGAAACTTAGTTCACATTCACTTCACAAGAATCATAGATGAATATGGCCCAGAGAAAGTAAGTTGACTTATTCAAGATCATACTAAGTGGTAAAACCAGCATTTAAACAGTTCTTCTCACTTACAATCCCAGGTTTTTTCAACTGTCTCATCTGTCTTAGAAACAGAGTATGCAATCCGTTGTACTCCACCCTGGTCAGATCTTATTTGGAGGATTATTTTCAATTATTGGAGCCACATTTAATAAGAACATTCACATGATGAAAAGTATCTAAAGGTGGGATACCTAGATTTGGGAAGGATCCAGAGGTGAAGATGAAGCTAGGTGAAGATTGGTTGAAGGAATCAAATTTCTTAGCTTGGAAAAGAGAAGGGAAGAGGTAGAGGTGGTAGTAAGGACATGACTTTGAGGGTCCCTTCTGTACTTGAAACCTTTTCAACAAGAAAGAATCTGATGGAATTTTGCCTTTTACTGGCATTGTTATTGAGTATTTAGACATCTCTATGCTGTTATAAATGCTCGGGGAAAGACTGTGGAATATTTCCTTTGTTGCTGGGATTAAATTATGGTGAGTTTGATAATAGTCCAATTTTCTAAAGAACTTGTACAAACTATAGAATAGGGAAAAAGAAAATATTTGGTTGCATGAGTTGAATTGTCAGCCTACCATCAACCTAATTGTTACCATTATTTTTTTGCCTCTTAAGTCACAGAGATTTATCTAGCTGGAGGCCACATCAAATTATTGATATAAATGATTTGTTATTTTATTTACTTTTAAGTTCTTTGAGATGAATTTGGGAAGGGTGGGAACAGAGAGAATTGATATGGGAAGGAGAGGGGCAGGTTCTGGATCTGTGATTTTGTTGATGTGAACACCTGCTATTGAATCTGCCTCCACTGATATAGATTAGCAACTTATGGTTATTTATGGCCTTAGAAAGCTAGCTTCGGGGGCACAGATTACTAACTTGCCTTTGGTCACACAGAAACTAAGAAAAAGAAAGGAAATTGATAGAATTCACATTTCTCTGAGATGGGAATTTCTTCTTCTGCAGAATATTAGGAAAAGAAAAATGTTTAATGCTTTCATCAGAGTTCTATTAATGAAGACCCTCATAAATTTGGAATGATTTGATATTCAAACTTGCTTGAGATTATAATCTGCAATGATTATAGAACATGTTCCCCTGTTTCCCCCCAGTATTTGAGTATATTATTTTACTTATTTGGGGTGTTTTCTTCCTACAGCAGAACCTTTGTATTACTGGCAGCAGACTGAAGAAGATTTGACAATAATAATACAGCTTTCAGAAAACATTTCTAAAGAGGACATTGAAGTACGGTTTTCCCCTGATCATATCAGTATTGCCTTAAAAAAGCAACCATGTTTGGAAGGAAAACTCTATTCTTCTGTTGATCATGAAAGTAGTACTTGGATAATTAAAGAAAATAAAAGGTATTTTTATATAATAAGTATTTTCTTTTATTGTCCATTGTTGATACTGTTTCCTACTTGATTGTAAGGGACAATGTCATTTCAGGTTTTTATGTTATTACTTTGCGTTCTCTTGATAATTTACTCAAATCCATTTATTAACTTATTATCTTATGCCATGAAAGAGTTTTATCAAAAAGTCAGTCTTGTCAGTTATTTTTATTGTGACATGGAATACTTTGTACCTTTTTTGGGGAAGAGGCGAGTTAATATTTTTCTCTAGTAAAATGCATTAATTCATTAAATTGTCAGTTGGATTCATGCTACTTTGTGGGAATTCAAATTTAGTGTTTCTTTCTATGTTTTCAGGACTTGGTGTTAGAAATACCTGGGTTCATGTCTGTCTTACACTAGTTTTGTGATCACAGGCAAGTGATTTGACCACTCTGAGTCAGTTTCCTTATCCGAAAAATGAGGGGAGTTGGATTGGATGATTACTGAAGTCTCTTCTAATTCTTATTCTGTAGTCCTGACAAAAAAAAAAAAAAGATTCAAACTAGAAAAAAATATTGGAAAATTAATACAAAAATACAGAAAAAAATGATTTAAGCTAGACAATTACTACTAATGAAAAAAAAAAGAATATATCCTGAGAAATACCTAGGTAAGCTTTGCCTTTTGTTTTATGTTACAGAGTTTGTGACAATCCCTACACAATTTTACAACTTGGTATAGATGGTCTTCCAGACAGTAGAGAGATTAGGCAGCATTTTTTAATATGTTCCTCCTGTTAGTCATAGATCTAAAATTGTCCATCTCTCTCTACATTCATAAACTTATGGTGGAAAAAATAAAGTATGGTGGAGAAATGAAAAGAATTATTATATTGTGGAAGAACTAAAGGGTAATGTAAATCTCCTATATGAATTAGTGTATGAATCTTCAGATTGATTGATTTACCAAAATCAAGTTACTCAGTAAAGAAAATAGAATAACAAAAATAAGTAAAATAAAAGGATGTGTTGCAAAAAGTCTACTAAGGGCCTTTAAAGAAAACATGTCTTTTCTTTGTAGTTAAAGTGATACTTCTTTGATTGGTCCAGCTCATGTTGTTGTCCATAGTAGGTAGTTTCAGAGTTGTAGAAATTTTTCATTGACAGAACTAAAATCAGCAATAGATATATATGAATCTATCATCATATATGAATCTATGAAATAGCTTTGAGGAAAAATAGGAAATTTTGTATTCATTTTTATGCTTTACAAGGTATTATGTTCTCTCATCAAGTCAAATCAATAAGCTTTTTTGTGCTTACTCTGTGCTATGCCCTGGCTTAGCACTGGGCAAATGCAAGCAAAAAAAAAAAAGAAAGACAATTCTTATCTTCAAGGAATTTACACTTTAATGGGAGAAACAACATATAAAAGGAGATTTGAAAAGTAGGAAAAAGGAAGGGAAGGAAAAAAGTACCCTTGTGGGAACCTGTTGGAGAAAGAAGTTCAGAGTCAGGAAAGGGGCCTGGAAGGAATTGAAGGACTAATGTGACTGTCTTGTACACTTTCCCTAAAGTGGAGGTTCAAGAAGGAATTGATCAGCCTGAGAAAGGGGTTCCAGAGTGGTGTGAACCACCAGGATGAGAAGAAATGTGTTCAGAAAAAAGCAAATCAGTATTTTAAAGAGCTGCTGTCAGTAGTCACTAATCATCTAGAAACATAAATCCTTTAAGTTAACTTTATGCTTTTTAATATTTGTTTACTTTTTGAATTTTCATGTTCAATTAGGTAAATTACAAAATAGGAATGGTTTATAAATATATTAAAAGGGAAGTAATGTTCACTATACTATAGCATGAGGTTCACTAATAGACTAATTTTGTTTCTTAGGATTTTTTATTAGTTTGTTTTTGTTAACAAGGATACTAGACTAGTAAATTAAGAAAATGTAGTGATATACTATGGTTGTTTTTGAGAAATTTAGCAAAGTATTTGTAGATACATGGGTTTGACGATTGTAATCATTTTATATGTATTATAGTCCTTTATAGTTTTCAAAATGCTTTCTTTAAAATGTTTTTTGTAAAATTAGAAAACAAATTTTAGAGTGGTTGAATGATAGGATCTCCAAAATAACATGGCTAATAAATTAGTCAATCTGATAAACTATTTGAAGTGTTTTATTTTTAATTTACAAAAGAAGCATAATTAGTTTTGATGTCATTATGTAGATCAATACTAGAGCATGCTAATTAGACATCAGTCAGTAAATATTAAGTGCCTTCTATGTTCTAAGCACACAGTATTGGCTATACAAATAAAATAAGTAAAGCAAGGAGAAGAAAACAAGGCCATGTATAAATATGTAAAAAATAAATATAAAGGGAATAAATAGGTTCTAAATCCTTAAATTTAAGATTTTTTGAGAGGGAAGGCATTGTTTGAGAGGAAGAACAAGACTTCAGAGCAAACTTTAATTTCTGCTTAAATTGGTAAATTATATAAATTTGTAAGGAGAGAAAATATTTGAATAACTATGACCCCTTTAAAAAATAAAGCTGCCATTTAGGCATCAATGTTTCCGGTGTCAAATTAGCCTGTTACTGTCCTACATACATGGCATCCCCTCTCCCCTCTCTGTGCCTTTGCACCAAAGATCTAGAATGTATTCTCTCTTCATCTCCACCTCAGAATGATTCATTTCTTTTTTTTTTCTTTCTTTTGTCATCTACTTCATTGTTGTTCTGTTCCTCCTCCTCTTTCTCCTTTTTTTCTCATTCTCCTCTTCATCTTCTTTTCTGCCATGTGGACTTCCCAGTTTATTTTTATCAACTTAGCAAGAAAATCTATGAATATAGGAGGCCAAAATTGAATTTGTAAAGTAAGTACAATTACAATTACTGTGCCATCACAGTATACAGCTCAGGAAAGAAATCTTTAAGAACAAATGTTCTATTTCATGTTGGGACTTTTTCCTCTCGGTACAATGGATTCTTAGTTGGAGCATCTCTTTCCACTATCTACATAAGTAGACAAATAAGCTTCTTGTCTGGTTTCCTTGTCCAACTAGAGACATCTTCAGAAGCTGCCTGCTTCTGTACCTATTGTTTTTGAGAGAGCCAATATCAGGAACTTGACAGGTCTGGGGAATGTTTCCCAGACCAATAGGACATGTTACTTCAAAATCTTCCTCTCTGTGCTACTGCCCAAAAGGTGGTACCTTTTCAGGCACTGTTGGCAGGATGATGATGTCCTCCCAGTGACAGTTTGGAAAGGAGAAACAAGCTGACCACGTTAGCCTCCTAAGATGAAAATTACCAACTAGCCAGTTTAGTTAGTTTGAGTTTGAGTTTGTTAGTCCAACTAACTAGGGAGAAGGACACAGAAATAATGGATATCACAA
Organism: Sarcophilus harrisii; assembly: GCF_902635505.1. Lineage (NCBI taxonomy): Eukaryota > Metazoa > Chordata > Mammalia > Dasyuromorphia > Dasyuridae > Sarcophilus > Sarcophilus harrisii. The sequence goes on along the minus strand of NC_045426.1, from coordinate 592,671,439 downwards.
TGCCTTAATACTTCTTCACTACATTTGGGTTTTTGATAGTAGCCATAAGACTGGGCCTCACAATTAGGTAGAGGTGCTAGATCATATAGATGTATTCCAAATCCAGAACAAAGATTCTTTCCTTTACGATAAGAATATGTTGTCAGTGACAAAGCCTACCCCATTATCAAGCAGCTGCTAAGCTGAGAACAAGCAGCACCTGCCTTGAGACTGCTTGCTATAAACTCTGTGAACAGAGATAAAGCACAACAGTTATCCAAATGAGGGTCAACCAGGAATATTAGTACTTTGGTTCATAGAGGAGAGGATTAATTTAATTACCTGAGAAGCAGGAGCACCCTGTCCTCGTGAAATCTCCCTGTGTACATGGAATCTCTAAATACCTAAGGTAGAACAGCAAGAAATTTTCAAGAGTCCTAGTTGGATGGCAATATCTGTGGGCCAACGGGAAATGAAGTTGGCTGATGAACAACAGAATCCACTCAATTAGAGGGTCCTTTCTCAAAGAACCTTAGGGGATTACATAAAGGAGATGTCAGTTCTCTGATTTCTAGCATTGGACTTCAAAGGGGAAAATCATGAGCCCTGGGACTCTGTCATTTGTAGTTTATATTATATTGTACTAACCATAATCCTAGGTCTCTTGGCCTGTAAACCCATTTTCCCTGGTCTGACGTAAACATTGGCAGATTTCTACTTAGAAAATCAATAACTCATTACATATCTTGTGTTTAACATTCTAGTGCAGGCAGTGCCTTAGCATTAATTTTTTCCTTATTCACAGAAACCTAGCTTATAAAGAAACACACAGAGGGAACTTGAAAAAAATCACCTGACTGCTAAGGAGCTGTGTCCTCCAGTCAGTGGATAAACCAGGCCCATCCCAGGAGAGCAGAGTAGACTGAGCAGTATTTCTGTGAATTAATTTGCAAAATCATTGTAACTCTAGTCTTAATTATTGCTCTTTCCCTTTCCTTCCTTCCACACCTCCCCCAATCCCCACATCAACTTATGCTTGCTTTATTTCTAGTGAGTCTAATATTCTTAGAGGGCTCTGGGGCCTCCTTGGAGAGGAGAGAGATTTCTCTCCCAGTTCTGGCATCTGGATATTTTGAAGAGGAGTCCATGAATATGATGGGGGTGCTACTGCCAAAGTAGATATAACTTGCAGTAATGGCCTGATACTTTTTAAATTTCAGATATTCTGGGTTAGTTTGAGTTTGTTTGAAGTTGCATGTTTATGTATAGTGTAGAATTCTGCATCTGCTCTTGCCTTCTCTTTGGCCAGGAACATAGCATCTTTAATTTCAGAAATGCATTTCTCAGTTTCTTTATCACCTTCTGCTGAAACTGTATTTTTGCCACCTGTACAGTTTTCTCTGCCTCTAGAATAGTCTTTTCTCTCTCTCTGTTTCTGCTTCTTTTTCTACTACCTTTTGTTTCTGTGTACCTGTAAGGAGTTTCCATTTTCTCAGCTTCCATTACTACAAAATTTCTTAATTTTGATTTTGGGTTTTGAAACACATATTACATGTATAGTGAGACTCAAGGCAATGATGTTCAGATCTTTTTTTCGGGCCTGCTTCAAATTTTTTACTGTCTGATCAAATAGTTCATTGCAAGTCCTTTGACCTGTACTTTGAAAGAAATAAGTAGCAAGGATTTCTACCTGGGTCCATGGAGATTGATCCCCATGTTGTCACTTAGGGGAAAGTCACTGCAGAGCAGAGGTGCTATAAGGGAGGGACAGGACTTCTATTGGTATAGAGCAGGAAAAGTCAGAATGAATGACTCAAGTCAAAGTTCTGGGGGCTATAATTTCAGGGCTGCAAACTTTTTGAAGAATGTATGAAAAACTGGTTCAACTCATAGTTTATTTTATTGAAGGCTAAAGTCTTATAATCTGTACTGTACTTCCTCACGATACCAAATACTACTAAAAGAACATATTAAAACTTCTCTTCAGTCAATATAGATACGACCCTACCACTTGTTCCATAAGACAATTTTAAACTTCCATCAGTTTTTGTAGTGTTGTCTGCACAGAAATGCAGGATAATAAAAAAGTTGCATAATGGCATAGTCTGGTCTACTGGGGCTAATAATAATAATAATAATAATAAGTTTCTGCCTGAAGTACACAGTAAGGCATCCCTCTTCCATCCTATGGATGAAGGCATAGAGAACAACTATCAGCCCTGAAATTATAGCCCCCAGAACTTTGACTTGAGTCATTCATTCTGACTTTTCCTGCTCTATACCAGTAGAAGTCCTGTCCCTCCCTTATAGCACCTCTGCTCTGCAGTGACTTTCCCCTAAGTGACAACATGGGGATCAATCTCCATGGACCCAGGTAGAAATCCTTGCTACTTATTTCTTTCAAAGTACAGGTCAAAGGACAATTTCTGAGTGAAGGATTTCCTAATCTTATCCCCCACATTACTATTCTTCACACCCATTGCTTCATCTCCCATCTCTTTTCCCTTTCACTGGCTGCCTTCGTGCCTGAATTTACTTACTTACCATTTTCTCTTAGAATCCTTTATTTCCTTGAAAACTGAGCTCAAGTGCTACTTCTATATGAAACCTTTCTTAATTTCACAACTACTAATGCCCATCTTCCCCAGATCCACTTGAAATTTATATATATATATATATATATATATATATATATATATTCAGATGGGTTTCTTTAGGAACCTTACAAAACAGTTTCAGTTAGTCTTTTATCTCCAATATTTAGCACGATACCTATCATAATAAGTATTTAATAAATGATTGAATGATGGGGAAAAAACTTGAGGGATTTAGTGAACTGAAAACTATATTAAGGTAAAGTAATCTTAAAACTACATTAAAAAAAAGTGTCCAGAACTCTGGAAATGATAGCTTGTCAAACTGTATATAAGTTATCATGGCCAATTTGGAACTTTACATTTTAGGAAGAACATCAATAAAGGTAGAGGAGTGTGATCAGGATAATGAGGAGAATGAAGACCGTGTTGAACATGATTATAAGGAAGTGGATATGTTTGGCTTTGAGAAAAAAAGAGCTTAGCAATAAACTGGGAAAATATTTTTACAGTCAAAGGTTCTGACAAAGGCCTCATTTCCAAAATATATAGAGAATTAACTCTAATTTATAAAAAATCAAGCCATTCTCCAATTGAAAAATGGTCAAAGGATATGAACAGACAATTCTCAGATGAAGAAATTGAAACTATTTCTAGTCATATGAAAAGATGCTCCAAGTCATTATTAATCAGAGAAATGCAAATTAAGACAACTCTAAGATACCTACACACCTGTCAGATTGGCTAAGATGACAGGAAAAATAATGATGATTGTTGGAGGGGATGTGGGAAAACTGGGACATTGATTCATTGTTGGTGGAGTTGTGAACAGATCCAACCATTTTGGAGAGTAGTTTGGAACTATGCTCAAAAGTTATCAAACTGTGCATACCCTTTGATCCAGCAGTGTTACTACTGGGATTATATCCCAAAGAGATTATAAAGAAGGAGAAAGGGACCTGTATGTATCGAATGTTTGTGGCAGCCCTTTTGTAGTGGCTAGAAACTGGAAACTGAATGGATGTCCATCAGTTGGAGAATGGCTGAATAAATTGTGGTATATGAAAATTATGGAATATTACTGTTCTGTAAGAAATGACCAACAGGATGATTTCAGAAAGGCCTGGAGAGACTTACACGAACTGATGCTAAGTGAAATGAGCAGGACCAGGAGATCATTATATACTTCAACAACAATACTAGATGATGACCAGTCCTGATGGATCAGGCCATCCTCAGCAACGAGATCAACCAAATCATTTCTAATGGAGCAGTAATGAACTGAACTAGCTATGCCCAGAAAAAGAACTCTGGGAGATGACTAAAACAATTACATTGAATTCCCAGTCCCTATATTTATGCACACCTGCATCTTTGATTTCCTTCACAAGCTAATTGTACAATAATTCAGAGTCTGATTCTTTTTGTACAGCAAAATAATGTTTTGTCATGTATACTTATTGTGTATCTAAGTTATATTTTAATATATTTAACATCTACTGGTCATCCTGCCATTTAGGGAGGGTGGGGGGTAAGAGGTGAAAATTGGAACAAGAGGTTTGGCAATTGTTAATGCTGTAAAGTTACCCATGTATATATCCTGTAAATTAAAGGCTATTAAATAAAAAAAAAAAAAAAAAGAGAAAAAAGAGCTTAGAACACATGTTATCTCTCTTAAAGTATTTAAGACTGCCTCTTGGAAGAGTGATTCAAATTGTGTTGCTTGAACTCCAAGAACAGAACTGAGAGTGAAGAATGTAAGTTGTAGAGGAACAGATTTTGGGCTTGATATAAGAGGAAAAACATCCTAATAGTTATATTGTCCTAAAAAATGACCTTAAGAATATTAAATTCCCTTTGCTGAAGGTCTGAAGGTCTTTAGTTTGATACTTGAATAACCACCTGTTAAAATGTTCCAGGGATGTTGCCTTGGGATTGTTAGAATTCTCTTTATCAAAAGGTTTTAAGTTGGGTCTGCATGACTGTTAAGATAATCTCATACTATATTAGTAACACCTCAAAATTTCTCTATTCTTTTTCAAGTCATGTCCAGATCTTAATTTCCCATCTTGTGTTTCAGTAGACAACATTTAGAATATGGATCATAGATTGGTTTTATTAGTATATCTGGCTCAGTTCTTGTGTATTGTATATATGCTACCTCATTGCCATATATTATGTTATGACTTAATTTTCCACTATTGATTGCTATATTTTATCTTCATTGTGGCATTGTCTGAATCTGAATTAGAATGCTATTGAAGTGCATGAAACTTGATTTATTCCTTCATTGAATGCATAACACTGTTGTGAAATAGGTGTCTTAAAATGAGTAGTAATGAATTCATATTTTTGTAACAATTTACTGCTTTCAAAAGGCTTGTCTCATAACAACCAGTTACTTGTTCGTAAAGGCATTTGAAGGGCTTTTTAAGATTTTTCCATCTATAAGTCTAGTATTTTCATTAAGTAAGAGAATTATCATACACTGCCGTGTAGTTTAATTGATATTTTTTCTATTCTCTCACCTTAGTCCCTTTAGAGGAGTAACTTGTTCTGAGTGGTCTCTATTCTAAATAATTTCTTTGTTGTATGGCTGCATCTGTGGCCTATGCATTCATTCTGTTGCTGGAACCCAATGACTTTTTCTTTCTCTTATTTCCAGTGTCATGGCTATTCTTGTTGCTTAAGAATGCTATCCCCTGACCAGATGAGTGAAATTTTGGTAGATATAACTAAAGAGGGTGTTTTTCCTATCAAGTATTATGAATACTAAAATACCATGTTTATTTAATTGAAAGAGTTAGGGACAAGGGATTTGACTTTTTCAGATCATTTGGCAAGAATACTATTTATCCTTAGTGTAGATCCAGCTCTCATAGATGGCGTGATAGATGGAGAACTACCCTTGTAGTCAGGAAGTTGGGGAGTTAAGCCTTGGCTCTGACTCATACCAGGGAAGATATATTTCCGATACTCCTAAGAACTTTATTATTATTAGGGCACTTAGAAGGTATATATATATAGAAGGCACAGGTATGAGTTGACTATGATGGGATCATTAAAATGTGTGTGTGTGTGTGTGTGTGTGTGTGTGTGTGTATAATGAGGTGAGAGATCGGGAGACAGGAGTAGAATGGGGAAATTATGTCACTTAAAAGAGGCACAAAAGGAAGAGCTTTTACATGGAGGGGAAGATCAGAGGTAGCAGGCAATGCTTGAACCTTGTCTCATTAGATTTGGCTCAAAGATGGAATTAACCATTCAATTGGATATAATAAGCTATCTTACCCTTCATGGAGGGGCTAGTCATCTTGACCTTTGTCTTGCCATTGGACTCTAATGATTCTAAAGTAGAAAATATGGCTAATAACTGCTCAGTTCTGTCTCACTTCAAGCACTCATAGATCCACTTCACGCACAAGTCAGTTTATCACACTTATGATGTCATTTTCAAGAATGAAGGATGAATAACCACAACAGTTTGTATCATTGTCTTTTTGGTCTGTATTTCAGGATTTCAGTCTTCATATATATTTTGTTTCTCTCTTTTAGACTGTAAGGTATATGAGCATAATTTTTATTGGAGGCAACTAATGTTTCTCAGCAACCTTTCAGATTTCTTCCTTCCCTATTCAAATCACTAGTTCTGCTGCATATCACATTGTACTTGGCCTTTGATGATAATATTTTAACTATTTTATTTGTTACTTTTTTTTATATGTGCAGTTCATCCTCAAAACTGCTACAATATTTTTCAAACACTATTTGCTAATTTGTTAGCACCTTAAAGAAAAAATATTTTATACCAAACATAGTATTTTATACATGGTAAGTACTTAATGTCTTGAATGAAGGAAGCAATCAATCATTCTTCTCAAAAATAGCCTGTTTGCTTATTACCTGTTTTACCAAATCTAAATTACTTAGACCAGTTTCTTTATCTAATCGTCTTTAGCAATAAAAATCCTCTTTTTCTAATGGATATTTTAGATGATTTTCTCCTGTGCATATTCATATTTTATGAACAATTCATTTCTAGACCAAGTAAAAAAACTTTTTTGTCCATTAATATTTTAGTCTGGAGGTGTCTTTGATTAAGAAGGATGAAGGACTAACATGGCCAGAGCTAGTATTAGGTGATGACCGAGGAGAATTCTTAAGAGATTCAGCCCAGTGTGCTGCCATAGCTGAACGTTTGATGCATCTGACTTCTGAAGAACTGGTAAGCAATTTTAACAGCTCTTCTGAATTTTATCTGTAGGCTATTATATGCTTTCTTCTGATGGTGTAATGTTCTTTCTTTTGAAAATATTTCTGATTGGATCATTAACCTTGAATGTATGAATGTGATTTGTAATTTCAGTATGATACTCCTGGTCCCTCTATGAAGGGTAAGATAGTTTACTATACCCAATTGAGTGTGTTAATCTATCTTTAATCCTGCTACAAACAAAATGAGTTTTCTTTTGTTATTAAGTAGATTGACTGCTGACATGATTTGTGGTTGTTGCTAATATCTTATTTTTCACATAGTTTAGATTACTAATAAACTACTATCAGTTTTGGAAATTACATAACTCTAGATTATAGTACAATTTGTGTTGAATAAACAGGATTTTTTAGGTTTAACTGTGAACTTTAAACTTATTAAATACTTGCCTTATAAAAATAGAGTTTAAAATATTGTATTATATATTCTGATAGTGGTGTCTTATAAAATTATATTTAAATTTTTTTCAAATAGCCACAAAATTACAGTGGCTACAAGTATGCTAGTAACCCAGTAATGTCAATTGCTATAATGATTTCTTTAATTATACTGAATGGTGATAGATGTCCTAGGGAGCAGAATGCCTTCTAGATACATAGAATGTTTATGGTGAGATAACCTCTAAGAGAGAAAGAACCAAGTTGACTATTGATAGTAGAGAAGAAAATAAAGATGAAATTTAGCAATATGATTTCATCATTTTGTTACAGTTTAATCAATTTAATAATCAATCTAATTTGTCAAAACTAACATCTGTAACATATAGGACAAATGAAACATCAAATCTATAATTAAATATTCAATTATCAAAGTAAATTATTCAAAGACAGCTCAGTGCTATTAAATGATTTTGGACATTGAAAAGAATAATTTGGGTTAAATTCTGTATTTTGATGAATCTTTGATCTCATTTATGTGAGTATTCCTTCCACTGGTACAGTTTGCAGTCCATCTGTTCATTCATATCCTTTGTGATTCACATCCATGTGCTTTTATAAACTCTATGCAGAAGATCTCTTCAACAGCCTGGGAGACATCCTGCCAATATTCCTTGAATATCAGTGTAATACTTACGTTTTACATCTGTTATTTTACTCTCCTTTCACTTATTTCTCTTGACCCTTCTTTCTAACCACTATTCTTTTGAGGTTTGGTCTTTTGAGGCCTTTTAGAAACATCCTGCTTGTCCTTTTTTTTGGATGCTGTTCAATATTTGAGATCTCTATTAAAATGTGTCTCCCAGAACTGAACACACTATTTCAAATATGGTTTGATCCAAGGTAGTATACTTTATCCTGGACACCATCGTTTCTTTTGTTATTGTTATTGAGTCATTCATTCCTTTCCAACTCTTTCTGACCCTGTGAACTGAACTGTCTCTGAGGTTTTCATGGCAAAGATGTTGCAGTGGTTTGCCATTGCGTCCAGTGTGATAACACAGGTTAAGTGACTTGCTCATGGTTAAACAATTAGTTGTTTCTAAATCAAGATTTGAACTCTGGTTTTCTGGACTCCATGACCAGTGCTCTATGTACTGAACTACCTAGAGCTTCCTCTTGTTCCTTCCTTAGTGCCATAAGGTTGCTTTAGTTTTTTTGACTGCCATTTCACATTATTATACTGGTAGTTTATGCTCCTTTTGTGTTCCCTTCCACAGGATCCCTCCTCTGCTCAGTATTTGAATGACCATTTTACTGTCCTGTTTAAGCAACTTCAGTAATGCCTTATTGCCTCTAGCATGAAGTATAAAGTTCTCAGTTGGGCATTGAAAGCTCTTTCAAGCTTCTGACTTCAGCTTATTTTTTCCAGAATTTTCATATATCTCCCTCCCACATTTGGTCCAAACTAGTTTACTCTCTGTTTTTCAAAATTCTTCCCTCTAGAGAATTACTTATTTTGACCTTTTTTTATGTGTTATCCTGTTTGACAGTAATAAACACTTCAGATGAGCATGGTATTTTAATGCCTCATTTAACCAAAATTTTTTGCTATTATAGCTATTATGGAATCTTATTAAATTTTTAACTTACGCATAGAAGAAATGTTGGAAGAACATCTTAAAAGTTATTTTGTTGTAATAAGTTTTAATGTTATTTTTTTTTTCTGGCAACAAAATCATTTATTAAAAGTTTGCTATGAGTTTCCTTATCTCAGAACCCCTTGACATCACCTACTATTTCATCCTTTACCACAATCTCTGATGATGCAGTGACCTTCTTTTTGCCAAGGCTAACCTTTCTACATGGACCCTTCATATAATGATTCTTTTTCATCTTTTATAGAAGGTTCCCTGTCAATTATTTCCTTCTCTCTAACCTTCAATCTCTTTCTAGTGGTTCCTTCCTTGAGATTTTTCCTGATCCTTTCCCCTATTGTTTTTCCTCTGTTTCTTAGCCAAGATCCTAGAAAAAACTATCTGGACTCAATGCCTCAACTTTCTCATCTTTTCTAAATCCTCATTATTCAACTGAAATTTCTCTTTTCAAATTTGCAAATGATTTGGCACTTAAGAGAGTTAACATAATTTTGTCTATTCTTATCTTTGCTCTCTCTCTGCAGCGGGGTGTGTGTGTGTGTGTGTGTGTGTGTGTGTGTGTGTGTGTGTGAAAATGATCTTATATTCTGTACTTTAGTTTCCCTTAGCTGTTTTGTCTCCCTTCTTGCTGAAATGCATTTTGAACTTTCATCCATTTCAATACAATTAAGTAAAAAAGCTGGTGGAAAATAAAAAGTTGGGATGATATTGGGTTTCTTTTGATGAGGATAGGAGGGAATGAGATCAAGAGTATGTATGGAAGAGCTAACCTTTTCTCTCATCAAGAGAGGAGAAAAAATGTAGAAAGAAAAGAAGAGGGTTCAGGGAAGTGCCCTAAGGTACAGTCACATATAGAGGGCCAGGACCTGAATAATGATCCACCAAAGGACATTGGGAAGAAATAAGCTATACTTGTCAAAGAAATTAGAATAAACAAGAAAACCCAAAGAAAAAGCTTGGCAAGTGAAGTGGCACAAAAGGTGAGGTAGCAAAAAATTAGTTTAAGGGAAACATAAAAAATCTTTAGTCTCTAGAATTTTAATAATAAAATTACATTTTCAAAAGAAAACAAAGTCAAAGCTCCTACATCGAAAGCCTCCAAGAAAAATAAGAATTGGGCTCAGGCCCTGGAAGTCTAGACAGATCTGTACTTGAACCTGGACAGTTGGGTGACCATGAGCAAATTACTTAGCCCCTATAAGCCTCAATTTCCTCATTTGTAAGCTGGAGTAAGGAGGAATTGACACTGCAAACTTTAAAGCAGTATACGAACAGCTGTTTTATTTTATTCTTCTCATTTAATGCTTCATGGGGCTCAGATAGATTGTCCTAGAACAAGTTGCAATTCTGTTTTTCTTAAATAGTTTGGTAAACTAGAGCAGGTGGATGAAATGTAATTCAGTACTAGAATTGAAAGATGCTCTGCAGTGATTTTTAAGGACAGAACTCTGAAGCAGACAGGATGACAGGTATGGTAATAAGTTCCCTCTCCTCTACCCCAATTTTCTGTTACCTAAATGAATCAATCAATCAATCAACCTAGCACCAGTCCTTATTAAGCTCAGAATCTGTGGCAGCTATTGTGTTTGCTAGGAGCTGAGGAATGCATTAAAGAAGTGAAAAAAGTAAATAAAGGTAATCTCCTTGCAAAGAGCTTTTGGCTTATTCTGCTATGTCTCTTTATAAAATCTTTTCATCACAAATAAGTTGGAGGCTATACATTTTCCATATAGAAAATCTGTTGAAAACATTGTTAAAATTTGTTAAATTTTAATTTAAATTAAATCAATTTAATTTATTTAAATTTTAAATTTAACAAATATAAAAATTGTTAAATTTGTATGAAGTACTGTAATACCTGAGTGATTCTGGGCAATTGCTTTTTCCTTGATAATGATGCTCCAATTCCAGTAAAACTTCTGCTGAATTTTTGAGGATATCATAGGTTTGTATTTGTATTATAGGGATTTATCAATCTATTAAATTTAGGAGGAATAGCAAAAATCTAATCTATTATTATGGCTTCTTTGTTATTCTCATCACTTGATCATGTCTTTTTAGATAATTGATAGGTGTGAAATCTTAACTGTTATTGTCATCTTTTATTTTTTTTTTGAAATTCAACTAGAAATAATCCAGGGACAAGTTGTTATTTTAATATTATTCTTTTATGTTTCATTTTGATGGACTATTGTGCAGATAGATTAAATGATTGCTCTTTGTAGCTGAGTAAAAATATTAAGTTGTAAATTCATCTGTAGAATCCCTGAAAGTGTGGCTGAAACAACTCATAGCAGACAGGATAATAGGAGTGATACGTATTTCATCCTGACCACTGTGGCTTTAGTTTCTTCTGCAAGGTCTCTTATATGTTATCTTCCATTTTTTATAGATTGGAAATGATGAATTTTCAATATGACAACTTTTAAAAATAATGTTGTTCTTTAATTTTTAACATGTTAGTGTTATGCCTGGTCAGCTGTAGACATCGGTTTTTGTCTGTGATGATGTTTTGGTTCTGTTTATTTGTTGAATTATAAAAAATATAGTACAGTGAATAGTCTAGAAGATGACAAACTCCTGTGTGATTCTTGCCAATTGATCATCATGGCTCTTTAATTATTCAGTATATACTACTTTTGTTAAAATTTGGTTGTCTGGAGAAGTTCAGATATTGTATTGTACAGTATTGTATAATTTCATGGCTTGCTTGTTTGTATTCTGGATAATGGACAGTACTCGTACACTTTCCCAGTCATCAGTGGAGTAAAGCAAGATTGTTGCTTGATCCCATGCTTTTTAGATGTTTTTAGCAATGTTGTCCAATGAAGAAGACACAGTATCAAGATCAGCTATTACTCTAATGCTAAATTATTTAATTTGTAAAGGCTACAAGCCAAGATTAAGATGGGATAGTTGGTGTATCATTTTTTTGTTTAAAGATTATTGTACAGTGTAACCTCTGAAGCTTAGATAGAACAAAGTGCGGATCAGTTTTTTGCTTCTTCGGTTAATTTAACATCAAGAAAACACAGACATCAGCCAGCACCACAATATTCCTTCATAACTTCACTTACCTTAGCACTATACTTTCTAGGGATGGCACAGATATGATGAAGTTGTTGCTTGCATTGTCATAGCTGACTCAGTGTTTGGGAGATTCCAAAAGACAATCTGGAAAAGAAGAGGTAGTAGATTGTCTAGCAAACCAAAGATCTACAGATCATTGTGCTGACTTAACTGTAGTGTATTTGTGAAACTTGAACAGTAAGCCAGTGCCATTCTAGGAAATTGAATCGTTTCCATCTGAATTGTCTTCAGAAGATAAGGTATCAAACACTAAGGTCCTTTTTTGAAATAAACCACTAAGTACTCAAACTCTGCCACAGAGAGTACAGCTCCAATGAGCTGATCATGTTTGAATGACAAAACATACATAAAAGATTATTTTATAAACAACTCATAGAATGAAGGTCCTTATATAGCAGTCAAAGGAAGCAACACAAGGGTACTATTAAGGTCTCTTTGAAGAACTTTGGAATTAATTGTGTGATGCTTACAAAGGACTGATCAACATGGCAAATCCACCTCAAAGAAGTCACTGTGCTCTGAGGGAAGATATGAGATGTGCAAATTTTGAGACTTTTCCACTCTCAGTGTTTATATAGCCTGTTTGTGCTTGACCTGTGCTTGTATTTGTCTGCTCAGTCATAGTTGAGTATACATTCATGACTCCAACATAATGATGTCATTTTGGTTCTCTTCAAGAGTGAAGGACATTAATCAACCAATTTTCATTAACCTGCAGTAATATGACACCGCTTCTACCAGTTCTTTGGAAAACCTGCCTTGATTGATGTCTGAACTTCATAAGGATAGCCTTTCCATAACTGTGATTAGATGCTCTTTTTGTTGTTGGTGGTATTGTTACTTTTAAACTTTGTTTTTCTTTCTTTCTCCCCAGTATTACCATTATTGAGATTAGAGAGAAAGAGTATTTTGAAAACCTAATAGACTTGGAATAAATAATGTGTGTAGTGGAGAAATAAAGATGTTAGGAAGAGGAGAGAAATTTTTCTAGCAATGATATTTTTACTAAAGTATTTTAGAAACCTCATTTAAAGTAATTGAAGATGAATTAGCCAAGTAATTGAAGAGTATACGGTAGGAGAGAAGAGCAAGTTATTAACCTTAGTTTTCTTTTGTATCTTTTTGTGGACATTTTAATAGTTTGCCCTCTGTTATAAATTTCACAGATAATCATTTTTAATAGACTTCTAAGAAGAACTGCCATATATTAAATATTTTTCCATGTAAAATTATAGTTATTACTATAAAAATGAATATAAATTAAAGAAAAAACTGATTCTGCATTTGAAAAGTAATTAAATCTTAATAGATTTCATTTTACATTCTTAGCACATGATCACATATTATGAGAAACAAAATATCCTATGTTCACCACTCTAAAAGATTTTGAGTAGCAGTTTATTTTATTACAAGAGACACTGCACATTAAGTACTCTTTTATAAAGCATAAAGGAGCCCAAACAGGGCAGGTAAAGCCTTGCGTAATAAATTTATGGGTTACAGCAAAAATGGGACATTACATGGTAAGAGAAAGGGATAGTCCCATCCCAAATGGGAGTAGAGAAGGGCAGAGTGGAGGTAGAGAAAGGATTTAAATAGGGGAGAGAAGGCAAGATTGAGGGAAAGAAAAAATAATCATAACTGTGAATGTAAGTGGGATGAATTCACCCATAAAATGAAAGGGGATAACAGAGTAGATTAAAATCCAGAACCCTACAATATGTTGTTTATATGAAACACACTTGAAATAGAGACATATTACATTAAGTAAAAGTAAAGGACTGGAGATGAATCTATTTAACTGAAGTTAAAAAAAAAATTCTGGCATACCAATCATGATCTCAGATAAAGCAAAAGCAAAAACAGATCTAATTCACATAGATTTAGTAGGGAAACTATATTTTGTTAGAAGATACCATAAGCAATGAAGTCATAGCAATACTAAACATACATGCATCAAGTGTTATAACATCCAAATTTTTTTTTTAGTAATAGCTTTTTATTTTCAAAATACATACAAAGATAGTCTTCAACATTCATCCTTGGAAAACCTTGTGTTGAATATTTTTCTCCCTCCCTTTTCCTCATCTCCTTCCCTATACAGCAAGTATTCCAATATATGTTAAACTTGTGCAAATCTTTTATACATATTTCCACATTTATCTAAATTCTTAAAGGAAAAGTTAAATGAGTTATAGGAGAAAGTAAACAGTAAAATCATACAATGGGGGACTTCAACTTTTAGAACTAGATAAATCAGAAAATCGCTTAGAAAAATAATAGGAAGGAGAGGCAGAGCCAAGAAAGGTAGCAACTTGCTGAGGTCTTCCCAAAACCTCTTCAAATTCTTTTAAATAATGACCATTAAACTAATTTTAAAGTATCAGAACATACATTCAAAAAAGATGGAATAGAACCATTTTCCAGCCAAAGACAACTTGGGCAACAGGGTGGAAGTCCAGCATACATTCCCAGCCCAGTCCAAGGCCCCAGTGCCAGCAAAGCAGAAACTGGCTTAGGGACCTCTGAATCAGTAGCAGTATGGGGATTTCCAGACCTTTCAGCTCAGATACACCAAAGATGATTTAAAAGATCAGCAGGAAAGGTTTGTCAGTAGGGTGAGAGGGCCTCGGGAAGTCAACATACTAAGAATGGGTGTGGGCAATCTCAGCTTACAGCTTCTCAGTTTTTACTTGCTGAGAAAAATCCCTGTTGCTTTAGCACACTAGAACTTACAGTAGGATGGTGATACTCCTCATAGTTCAAGGGCAGAAGAATGCTTGTGTTTAGGTCACTAGAAAGATCTCTGAAAACAGCTGCACAAAATCCCTGAAGCTTGGGACAGTGTACCTTCCGCCTTGGAAACAGAGCCTTACTTTGACAAATAGTTAAAAGCAGAGTAATAGGCTAGGAAAATGAGCAGAGAACAGAAAAAAATTCCTAACATAGAAAGTTACTATGGTGACAAGATCAAAAAACATACTCAGAAGAAGATAACAAAGTCAAAACTCCTACATCCAAAGCCTCCATAAAAAAACAGGAATTGATCTCAATCCTTGGAAGAGCTCAGAAAGGATTTCTGAAAAGAGAGGCGGGAGGTGGGGAATGGGGGTGTGGGGGAGAATAAGAAGAAAATTGAGAGTGGTGCAAAAGGAAATACAAAGAGCTTATGAGGAGAAGAATGCCTTAAAAAACCAAAATTGGCCACATGGGAAAAGATGTACAAAAGCTCTCTGAGGAAAATAGTTTAGGATCATGTTAAAAGAAAAGATACTTAAGGCATATATATAGCCTTAAGCTCAAAGTTGTATGCATATATAATGACAGAACAATTTCTAGAAATTAGTTTCTCAATTTCTACTTCTCATACTTTTTCTACTAGAATCTATTTATTGTGTCTAATAGTATCTAATGAAATCCAATTTTTAAGTCTAGCTTTTCTTGTATTGATATACTTCTAAAGTTGCATCATTTTTACCAATTAAACAGCTTAATTTTTTTCTTAAAGTACAAATTATTTAGTATAAGTAATACAAATACTATTGGCCCTCTGTTTTACTTGCTCTTCAAATATGTATTTGATATCCCTAAACATATTTTTCCCAAATTGAGACGGAAACTTATTTTTCACTGCTAAAATAGGAATATTATACTTAGCTTACAGATCTGTAAATCATTTTTCCAAAAGCTTATGTAAGTTGCTTTGATACATAAGGAAGCCTTTCATGGAAAGGAAAAAAGTAAATGCCGCAGTGGGTATAGTACTAGGCTTGAAGTCAGGAAGACTCATTTTTTGAGCTGAACTCTGACTTCAGAGACTTACTAACTTTGTGACATTTGGACAAATCATTTACCCTGTCTGCTTCAGTTTTCTCACCTGTAAAATGAATTGGAGAAGGAAATGGCAAACCACATCAGTATCTGTGCCCAGAAAATCTCAAATAGAGTTGCAAATAGGGTTACAACTAAAACAATTGAAGAACACAGTAAACCATGTGCTAGGTCCTGGGAATACAAATACAATGATTAAAATCTTTGCCTCACAAGGAACTTGAATTCTTTTAATTTTTCTATTTTTTAAAAGTATCTTATTTTCCCAAATACATACAAAGATAATTCTTAACATTTCATCTTTGCAAAACGTTGTGTCAAAATTTTTCTCCCTCTCACCCTTTCCCCTTCCTCAAGATAGCAAGCAATCTAGTATAGGTTAAACATGTACAATTCTTTTAAACATTTTTCTATATTTGTCATGCTGAGGAAGAAAAATCAGATCAAAAGTGAAAAAACATGAGAAAAAAACAATCAACAAAAAAGGTGAAAATACTATGCTTTGATCCACATTCAGTCTTCATCATTCTCTCTTTGGATGTAGGTGACATTTTCCAGCCCAAGTCTATTGGGATTGCCTTGAATCAGTTGAAAAGAGCCATGTCCATCACAGTTGATTATCATGTAATCTTCTTATTACTGTCTACAGTGTTTTCCTAGTTCTGCTCACTTCACTCAGCATCAATTTAGCATCAATTTTTCCAGGCTTTTCTGACATTAGCCTGCTCATCATTTTTTATAGGTCAGTAATATTCCATCATATTCATATAACATAACTTATTCAGCCATTCCCCAACTGATGAGCATTCACTCGATTTCCAGAGGAATTTTCATTCAATTAGAGATAAGGAAGGACATAGAGAAATAAATTCAAAGCAACTAAATAAAAGGCGTTTTGAGTGGAAAGATACTAGCAATTGAGATGATCAAGAAGGTAGTCTATAAGTTGCATCTTGAAAAAAGTGAAGATGGGGAAGAAATGTATTCCACAGAAAGGTGATCAAACAGTACAAAGTCATAAAAATCGTGATAATTGTGTTTTGTGAGAAACAGAGAATTTGATTGGATCACAAAACAAAGAGTATTCCATAATGAGGTTAGAAAGATAGGGAGTAGAAGAGTTCTTTTGATCCTAGAAGTCATAGGAGGTCTTAAAGAAATGAAACAGCCAGATTTTTAGTTAAGAAGAATCATTGGGCAGCAGTCTTAAAGTGGGAAGAATCTTAAGTTGGGAGATTAATTAGGAGGCTTGTGCAATAATTTAGGGAAGAGATAATTAGGACTTGAATGAAGGTAGTAGCTCTGTGAGGAGAGAGGAATCAGATATAAGCAGTAGTACACAGATAACTGATTAGATATATGAGGGAAAATAAATTAAAGAGTACAGGATGATGCCAAGGCTGCAAATCTCGGTGACTGGGAAAATGACGGTGCCTTCAAAAGATGCCACTGCAGTATCCAATTTGAATTTTACTGTAGACTATTTGTGATGTGGTTTTGAATCTCAAGAGAGACTGGGGCTAGATTTAGTACAATAATCATCAAGATAGAGTGATTATTAAAACCATGGGAGCTACTGAAGATAGCGAGAGAGATTATAAACTGAAAAGACTAAGAGACTTAGAACAGAACCTTAGTAAATATCTGCATTTAGGGAGTATTATCTGGATGATGAACAAGCAAAGAAGACAAAATTCAGTGTTGTGTAGATAGTAGAAAGCTCTTTTTTGAGCTCCTGAAAGCAATTTATGGGCCAAAGACTTATAGTGCATCTCAGCTGCTCAGTGCTGATGGAGCCACAGTGATTAGTGCCAAAGGCATGATCATAGACAGTAGATTGAACACTTCCATGTTTTTCTCAGTAGATCATCATTAATCAGTGCTGAAGCTATTGACTGTTTACCTCAGGTTGAAGTCTTGGAAGAGGAAGCATCTCTCTCTCTCAGTGATTATTGGTGAGATTCTTGCTGGAGTCCTCCTTAATAGGCTGATTCTTCCCCTAGAAGATGGCCGTCTACTTAAGAGCCATTATGGCTTCATAAGGGTCCAAGGAATAGTTGACTTCGCCTGTTTTTTTGCCTAACAACTCCAGGAAAAATGCCAGGATCAAAACAGATAATACAAAAATGTGGATGAAAATTTCATTTTAAAAAACAAGATTCAATAATAAAGATGACAGTATTACCTAGATTATTTTAGTACTACATCAAACTCACAAGAAACTATTTTACTGACCTAGAAAAATAAATAACAAAATTCATCTGAAAGAACAAGAATTTCAAGGGAATTAGTGGGGGGGAAAAAAAAGCAAATGAAGGTGGCCTAGCTGTACCAGATCTAAAACTATATTATAAAGCAGCGGTCATCAAAACTATTTGGTACTGGCTAAGAAATAGAGTAGTTGATTAATGGAATAGGTTAGGTTCACAGGATAAAATAGTCAATGACTATAATAATCTAGTGTTTGACAAACCCAAATTCCCCAGCTTTTGGGATAAGAATTTACTATTAAACAAAAACTTCTGGGAAGATTGGAAACTAGTATGGCAGAAACTAGGCATTAATCCACACCTAACACTGCATACCAAGATAAGGTCGAAATGGGTTCATAATCTAGACATAATGATATTATAAACAAATTAGAAGAACATAGGATAGTTTATCTCTCAGATCTGTGGAGAAAGAAGGAATTTGTGACCAAAGAACTAGAGATCATTATTGAACACAAAATAAATAATTTTGATTATATAAGTTAAAAAGGTTTTGTACAACAAAACTAATGCAGACAAGATTAGAAGAGAAGCAGTAAACTGGAAAAACATGTTTATATTCAAAGGTTTTGGTAAAGACCTCATTTCTAAAATATATAGAGAATTGACTCAAATATAAGAATTCAAGCCATTCTCCAATTGATAAATGGTCAAAGGATATGAACAGACAATTTTCAGATGAAAAAATTGAAACTTATTTCTAGTCATGTAAAAAGATGCTCTAAATCACTATTGATCAGAGAAATGCAATTTAATACAATGCTGAGATATCACTATACACATCTGAGATGGGCAAAAATGGCAGGAAAAGATAATGACAAATGCTGGAGGGGATGTGGGAAAACAGGGACACTGATACATTGTTGGTGGAACTGCAAACAGATTCAACCATTCTGAAGAGCAATTTGGAACTATGCTCAAAAAGTTATCAAACTATGCATACCCTTTGATCCAGCAGTATTTCTACTGGGTTTATATCCCAAAGAGATCTTAAAGAAGGGAAAGGGACCCACATGTGCAAAAATGTTTGTGGCAGCCCTTTTTGTAGTGGTAAGAAAGTGGAAACTGAATGGATGCCCATCAATTGGAGAATGGCTGAACAAATTTTGATATGTGAATGTTATGGAATATTATTGTTCTGTAAGAAATGACCTGCAGTATGATTTCAGAGAGACCTGGAGAGACCTACATGAACTGATCCTAAGTGAAATGAGCAGAACCAGGAGATCATTATACATGGCAAGAACAAGATTATATGATGATCAGTTCTGATGGGCGTGGCTCTCTTCAACAATGAGATGATTCAGGCCAGTTCCAATTGTTCGGTGATGGAGAGAGCCATCTACACTCAGAGAGAGGATTGTGGGAACTGAATGTGGTTCACAATATAGCATTTTCACTCTTTTGGTTGTTGCTTGCATTTTATTTA
Organism: Sarcophilus harrisii; assembly: GCF_902635505.1. Lineage (NCBI taxonomy): Eukaryota > Metazoa > Chordata > Mammalia > Dasyuromorphia > Dasyuridae > Sarcophilus > Sarcophilus harrisii. The sequence continues at coordinate 592,651,938 of NC_045426.1, read as the reverse complement.
GCTTTTTTTTTTTTTTAAGTGGTTTTATTTTTCTTGTGCAGCACAATAAATATGTATGCATACATTAGATTTAACATATATTTCTACCATGTTTAACATATATTGGATTATTTGTCATCTAGGGTAGGGCATGGGGGAAGGAAGGAAAAATTGGAACACAAGCTTTTACAAGGGCTAATGTTGAAGAATTCTCCACACAGTTTAAAAGATGAGAAAAGCTTTAATTTAAAAAAAGAGAGAAAGAATGAAGGACAACCAACAACAATCTTTAAAAAAAATGCAATTTGCAAATGTTTAACAAAAAAAAAAAAAGCAGATTCAGCCAAATGGTAAAAGATGAAGGGGAGAAAAAAAACTTTAAAAATAGAATCAAATGGAAAAGGTAGTACAAAATCTCACTGAAGAAAACTTTATGAGAAAAAAATAAACAGTTTTAAAAAAAAAGAATGAAAAAAATTGAAGACAATTGAGTGAATATCTTAGTGGAAAAACAACTGAGCTGAAAAATAGATTGAGAAATAATTTGAGAATTGCCTGAAAACTATGATCAAAAGACATCTTTCAAGAAATTATGGCTGTCTTGTATTCCAGAACCAGAGGGTAAAATAAAAGTTGAAAGAATCCACCTATCACATCCTAAAAGACATCCCCAAATGAAAATTTCAAGAATATTATAACTAACTTCCTAGTCAATGAGAAAATATTGCAAGTAGCTAGAAAGAAACAATTCAAATCCATAGTCAGGATAACAAAAAATTTAGCAGCTTCTATATTAAAAAATCAGAGGACTTAGAATATGATATTTCAAAGAGCAGTGGAGTTAGGATTACCAAGAATCCACATACCCAGCAAAATTGTGTGTGATCCTTCAAGGGAAAAAAAATAATGAAATTGAGGACTTTTTAAGCATTCTTGATGAAATGACTAGCGCTGAATAGAAATTTTAATTTTTCAAATATAAGATTCAAGAGTAACAAAATAATAAATAGGAAAAGGAAATCATAAGGAACTTAAAAAGGTTAAACTGTTGACATTCATATATGGAAGGTGATACTTGTAACTCAAGAACTTTCTCATTATTAGATCATTAAGGAGTGTATATAAACAGAGTACAGGTATTAGTTGAATATGAAGCAATGATATTTAAAAAAAATAAGAGGTGGGGAGGAGTGCAGTGGGGGGAAAAGGGGAAAGTAGAATGTTGTAAATTATCATAAAAGAGTCAAGAAAAAGCTTTTATAGTAGAGAGGAAAGTAGGGCAGGTGAAAAGTGAGTGAACTCTTACTCTAATCAGAATTGGTTCAAAGAGGGAAAAGATATGCCTTCATTTGGTTATAGACATCTATCTTTTCCTCCTAGAAAGTAGGAGGGGAAGAGAATAAGAGTAAAGAGGCATGGGGGTGTGATACAAGGGAGAACAGATTGAGGGAAAAGTAATGAGAAGCATAATAGTTTTGAGGAGGGACAAGGGTAAGGGAGAATAGAATAAATGGGGTGGGGTATAGGATGGAGGGAATAGTTAAACTAGAAATAGAGCTTCCAGGATAAAGAGAAAATACAGTCAATATTCTACATTTTTGCATTTGACTTATAAGACTTGAATTTGATTTTATTAGTAACCTTATTTTCACTTTGACTGTGGCTACACTTGCACATTCATGGCTGTGCACAATAGAGAAAAAATGACAGATGCAATACGTGCATGTTTTAGTCACAAAAAAAGAAGGAAAGTATTCAGAAAGTTTTGTGAATTTGTACAAGAAAGTGCTAGTGATGAGAGAATTGAAAAAACAGAAAAACAATTATGTTTGTGGATAAATGAGATAGTGGTCACTTCCTTCTTGCTAAGGCTTTCATGGCTAAATGAGTTAACCACTTCCCTTGCTGCCTGTGTTCTAAGCAACTATAGTTCAGTAATACATTGGCTAAGGACTGGTATTTTTCATCAGGGAACAGTTCAGCCTTGGAGCCAAAAGGCAGATTAGAGATGGTAGATTCCTTCTTCCTGACATAGCCATCTTTGCTGTCAGGAGTTGCCTCTCTGCGCTTTTTTTTTTTTTTTTAATTCATTTTTTTTTGTGGAGCTAGAATAGCCAAGAATAACCTACTCAGCAAAACCAAGAATAATACCATGGGGGAAGGAGAGGTAAAGGAGAAGAGGAAGGGGTAGGGAAGGGATATTTAATGAAATCAAGGACTTTCTACAGTCCTCATCCCAAGTGCTGAAAGCTGAGAGAAATTCATCTCAGTGCTTGTCAGACAGAAAAAGTATGTGAATGGGAACTGCCACTCAAACTCACAGGTAACTCACTAGACACCAGGCAGCGAATAAGACAAGGACTAGGAGAAACCAGTCCAGCCCAGACTTTGAGCTCTGTGTACTTGCATCTTCTCAGTTGTTCACTGGATGGGAGCTTGGCTTTATAATTTTGTAGATTTTTATGTTGAATATGTAAACATTTTATCACACTTTCTATCCTGGGAACCTCTATGAATTAAAAGGAACCAAAACATGACAGTGTTGTCTGTCTGGGGCTATCTATTTTTCCACATTTGAATCCTGTATGTATCAGTCAGTCTAAACGATTCCATTGTAAATAATGGTGAGAAAAGTGCTCGTAGTGTCAAAAAGTGCAGTGTGTTTTTGTGTGTGAATTATGTTATTGGGTGTGCTGCTAAAATATTTAAGTTAATACAATTTACGGACACATTTGTGATTTTATGACGTTATCAAAATTGGTTTTTATTTTGCTGTGCTAATCATGAAACTCATAGCAGAATTCACATTAAGACATCACTTTGGTGGAGAGGTGGCACACTCTCATTACCAACAGAAACATGGATGACAAATAAGGATCATGATTGGCTGTGTATGAAAACTGGGAAAATTTGAACTGTTTACATTCTACATGAGATGATACATGTAATTTGTAAGAACTTTATCATAACTAGTGATATTAGAGTTAGTCTAATTTAAGAGCTTGTATATGAGTTTATGGTGTTTGGATGATTTCAAAAGAAGAAAGAAAAGGTGAGAAAAAGGCATGCATTAGGAGATGAGGAGGGAGAGAAGAATGATGTAAATTATCCCACATTAATGAAGTGAACAAGTAACTAGAAATAATTCTTAATTTTAAAAAAGAGAGAATAGATAGAATTATATAGCAGTCATAAAAGTGGATGTCAGTAGAAAGAAGTTATCTATAAAGCAGAAAGGGGATATTAGAGTGTATTAGAAGCCAGAATCAAACAATATGTTGTTTACAAAAAATATTTTGAACAGAAAGATACCCTTAGAGTTAAAATAAGATGATGGAGTAGAATCTATTAAGCTGCAGTTGAAATAAAAAAGGCAAGGATGGTAAATATTTCAGATAAAGCAAAAACAAAAATAGGCATAATTAAAAGAGAAACAGGGAAACCATATTTTACTAAAAGGTATTATAGGCAGTGGATTAATATCAATACTGAATGTATGTGCACCAAATAGCTTAGCATCTGCAGGGTTTTTTGGGGTTTTTTTGCTGAGGCAATTGGGATTAAATGACTTGCACAGGGTCACATAGCCAGGAAGTGTTAAGTGTCTGAGATCAGATTTGAACTCGGGTCCTCCTGAGTTCAGGGCTGGTATTCTATCCACTGTGCCATCTAGTTGCCCCTAGCATCTGCATTTTTAAAGGAAAATTTAAATGAACTAGTAGAGGAAATAGCAAATCTATAATTTGGGGAGATTTCTATCTATTCTTCACAGATGTAGATAAATTTAATCATGAAATAAACAAGGAAGTTGAAGACTTGCAAATGTTTGTAGATAACAGCTTGAACATTAGAAACAGAGTGGGTATGATTGAGATTGGAGTCTTTTGGAGAAAACAGTAAGAGAAGTGATTACAGGGACAATATAGAAGGACATTCATTGTCAAAAATGATAGGAAAGAAGGAGAGAGTGGGTATTAGGCATATCCAAATTGATCTCCAGTTGGATCAGTTCACTAATCTATCAACACTTTATTAGTGTCTGATTTTTCTCACATTCCCTTTAACATGTATCTTTATCTTCTCCTGTTACCTTAGCCAATCTCGGAGGTGTAAAGTGATATCTTAGAGTTATCTTAATATGCATTTCTCTAATCAGTAGTGATTTAGAGCATTTTTTCATATGACTAGAAAAGCCATTTCTTCATCTAAATATTGTTCATATCCTTTGACCATTTATTAATTGGAGAATGACTGATATTCCTATATATTTGAGTCAGTTCTCTATATATTTTAGAAATAAGGCCATTTTGGATGAAGTTGGATAAGATAAAAGGAAAATAAAATGACAAATATTGGAGGTCATGTGGGAAAACTAGGACACTAATATATTGTTGGTGGAATTGTGAACTGATTTAACCATTCTGGCAAGCAATTTGAAACTATGCCCAAAGGGCTATCAAACCCTGCATATCCTTTGATCCAGCAGTGTTTCTACTGGACTTATATCCCAAAGAGATCTTAAAGGAGGTAAAGGGACCCACATGTGCAAAAATGTTTGTGGCAGAACTTTTTGTAGTGGCAAGAAACTGGAAACTGAATGGATGCCCATAAATTGAAGAGTGGCAGGATAAGTTATGGTATATGGATATTATAGAATATTATTGTTCTGTAAGAAATAACCAGCAGGATGATTTTAGAAAGGTCTGGAAAGACTAACATGAACTGATGCTAAGTGGAGTGAGTACAACCAGGAGATCATTGTACATGGTAATAATAAGGTTTATGTGATCAATTCTGATGGATGTGGCTCTTTCCAGCATTGAGATGATTGATGCCAGTTCCAATGATCTTGTGATGAAGAGAGCCATCTACACCCAAAGAGAGGAGTACAGGAACTGAGTGTGGATCACAACTTAGCATTTTCACTCTTTTTTTATTGTTTGATTGCTTTTTGTTTTTCTTTTTTTCCCCTTTTTTGATTTTCTTTTGCAGCATGATAATTGTGGAAATATGTATAGAAGAATTGCACATGTTTAACATATATTGGATTATTTGACATCTAGGATGGGGATAGGGGAAAGGAGGGAAAATATTTGGAGTATAAGATTTTGCAAGAGTTAATGCTGAAAATTATCTATGAATATGTTTTGAAAACAAAAAGCTGTAATAAAAAATTAAATGGGGCTATTTGAGTAATTTATTTCCTCCTGTTAATCTGGGCAATCTATATTTTTGTAAGTATTCCTCCATTTCACTTAGATTATCAGATTTTGGTGCATACAGTTGAGCAGAATGTCTCCTAATTATTACTTTAATTTCTTCTTCATTGGTGGTAAATTCACCCTTTTCATTTTTGATATTGATAATTTGGTTTTCTTTGCTTTTTCTAATCATATTAACTAAAGGTTTCTCTTAATCCTTTTTTGTTTTTTTCCCATGAAACCAACTCTTTCTGGCTTTTAATCCACTGTTACTCACTTCCATTTCATGGGGGAGTTCATCTCATTCACATTGACAGTTAAAATTACTAACTCTGTATTTCCTGTCATCCTATTTTTCCCAAGTTGTACTTTTCTCTTTCTTTTTGTCCCTTCCCTCCTTACTGGTGGTAGGCTTCTATCACTTCCTTCAATCTGCCTTCCTTTTTTTCAGTCTCTTGCTCCTACTGTATTATACTATTGACATTTTTTAAAGTAAGAATATTGATGTTTTGATTTTTTATTATTAGATTTTATTTTTAATTTATGGAGTAAAACAAGTTTTTCTGTAATATAGTGCAATAAAAAACATGATTGCAATTTGAAACTCCAAATCTGCTGTGCAAAGCTTGGTATTCCTTTCAAATGTATAACAAAATTATCATGTAAATTTCTTTTTCAACACTACCCACTCCTAGCAGAGATGGCTGCCATTAGACACAAATACGGTGTGTGTATGTGTATGTGTATATGTGTGTGTGTGTGTGTGTGTTTCAAATGTATAACAAAATTATCATGTAAATTTCTTTTTCAACACTACCCACTCCTAGCAGAGATGGCTGCCATTAGACACAAATACGGTATGTGTATGTGTATGTGTATGTGTGTGTGTGTGTGTGTAAAATTGTTCTATATATAATTATATGAGTTCTTTAGATGCAAATAGTGCCTTTTTATATGTCATTTATAGTTAATTTGGATGTTTATAATAGTTAAAATAACTTATTCATTTAAAAACTTTCTTAATATATACAATGTTCTCTTGGTTCTGCTCATTTTGCTCATTATTTCATGAGTCTTTCCATGTTTTTCTAAAATTGTTAAACTCATCATTTCTTATAGTACAATAGTATCTTATCAGAATCATATACTATAACTCATTCAACCATTCCCCAATTCATCTTCTTGAATTCAGATTTGGCCTCAGACACTTACTGTTTGACCCTGGGAAAATCACTTAGCTCTATTTGCCTCAGTTTCTTCACCTTCATCTGCCATAGAAATGGCAAACTACTGCAGTATCTTTGCCAAAAAAAAAACAAAAACAAAAACCCAAATGAAGCTGACAAAGAATTGGACATGATTGAAACAATTGAAAAATAATATTTCATCTTATTTGATTCCACCCATTAGCCTAACCTGTCAAGATTGTGAATCCTTTCACAGTGCAGTATTATGAGTCATCCTCTTAGTCTTTGGCATTTGCCAGTTTGACAAGTATATCAGCATGGCCATTGGCCAACTTGTTGATTAATGTATGAAATAGTGCAGGGTCATCCATAGTAAAATCTATATCAAATATCCTTCTAATTTTGGAGTATATGTTTAGATTTTATTTCGCTTTTTACCAAGATTTTCAATTCTAGTATGTTTATGTTTTATCTTCATATAGAATTACATATCTAATAAATAACTAATTGCAGTCTTTATAGGAATCCTATTTTAGCACAGCTATAGATTGAAATTAATATTTAATCAATGATCATTTTTCAGCTATACCTTTATAATATGATGGTATTAATTAGGTGTCTGATGGTAGTTTTAATTTTTTTCTGGTTTAAGAATCCAGATCCAGATAAGGAAAAACCACCATGTAATGCTCAAGAATTAGAAGAGTGTGATACTTTCTTTGAAGAGAGCTCTACTTTATGCAGATTTGATGGCAATACTTTGAAGACCACTCATGTGGTAAGTGATTTATATTTATTTGTGTTTCCAGAAAATAAAAATGATTAAGCATAAAAAAAGCTATGTAGTCACATGATTAATTGAGCCTTGGGAGCTAAAGATTCAGTACTTTGCTGATTACTAAATTATGATATCACTTTAGAACAATGAACCAAATAGGACAAATGGATATTTGTATGAAATGACTAATTATTAAGTGTTTTAAAATAAAGGTATAGGAGAATTTTGATACTTTACTTACTTGATATATAAATTTTATTAATTCACATGTACAATTGAAGAGACTCTAGCCTAAAGATAATGTCTGATTTGTGCTCTGATATATTGCTAAAATCGCATTTCTTTAAAAGAGAAAAAATATATATAAATATATGCTGAAAAAGAGTTTCCACATAAAAATCACTTCCCTGTTTGAGAGAAATCTGTTATTTTTTTCTCAAAAGTAAACTTGTACGATTCAGCCACACAACACATTAAAATAAGACCTTATAGCAAGTTTAAAAGTCATTAGGCAATCCCAGCATCCTGAGATTTTTGTGAAAACTAGATTTATTACAAAAGATAAGAATGTGCCTGAGGAGCTCAAAGAATTGGCTTAAAACTGTACAACAAAAGAAAGAGGAGAAAATAGCAAGGGGTGTAGCATGGGAAGAGAAAGGTACAGTAAATCCTCCTCAGGGGAGGAGTTAGGGGGAAATTGCAAAAGCCACATTGTTTTCCTTTGGGAATTTATAGATTATGAAGATATTGGATTCACTTATATGCAAGGGACCCCCATGGCAAAAATATTTTTCCCAGACTGGTGCCTGTCTTGCCTCCCAAAGATACAGAGAATCCATTTTGGGGTACAAACAACAAATTATGTAAATGTTGAGGTTGGGAAGGAGACCCTAAAAGTTTGGGATCATAGACTGTTGTCATAAGGTATCTCAAAAGAATTTGCAGGTTTGAACCCATTTCCTAGTAAAGGAGCAAAGTTTTATTGTAATTGTAATGCCAGTTGTGGATGGCTAAGTTCCAAAAGAAATTAGCAATGAAACAAGAGCAAAGAGGCACATTTATCCCTTTTTTTCTATCATTGATATGCTAATTCTGTAGCCCAGAGGTAGGAGGACCTAGGAGTGGTCACTTCTAGTATCTGATTCTCACTGACCAACAAATTATCACTATTGTCTCAGAAGTTTGGTTTGTGGGACTGTCCTCAGGCCAGAAGCTGACAGTCAGCAATGAATTGAGGAGTGGTCTATTCAGAATCAGACAAATTGTTGTTCTTAAATTGGGAGTGTGGGAAGTCCCTGAGGCAGACTCCAAAGCCAGAAGATTTAGGATTACTGACATTGTTAGAATAGAAACTCCCCCACTAAAATCAGGGCACCTCAAAATCTTTTCAATATATATCATTTCTCCCTCTCAAGCAGTCATTCCCCAAATTCATTTGGGACAAAGGGATGGAGGTCTTATCTTCTAGAGCTGCTTCATGCTGATAAGCAGTGTAGAGCTGTCCCTGCCCAGTGGGGTCCAGACTGGGGAGGGGAGGCAAGATGGCGGCAACATCATTCAGTGGGGTGCTGGATATCAGAATCAGTAAGCCAGTGGCATTCAGGGTGAACAGAGATAGTTGGAAGTTCATAGCTTAGAGCCTAGAGGAAACTAATCTCACAAGGAGGTTAAAAATGCAGGGGCCAAATATGAGCAAAAAAGTAATAAATAAAAGTGTTGTTAGTGGGGACAATAGCCAGGAACCCCATCCAGAGGAAGGCTGAGTTGGGCTGGGGGTGGAGATGAAGCTATCATGAATGCTTCTCGTCCAGACAGCTTTTTCTAGGGTAAGTACCAAAGAATGTTTTTCTCCAAATTCCTGCTTTTGTCTCCTTGAAGGGATGGGAGCAGTGTTCGAAGCAGTAGCATTATATACAGTGAAAGGAGCACTCAGATGACCTGGGGTGCAAGCACCATAATGTTCAAAAGGGGTTAAGCATCAGGTAAAGAGGTGTGATGATTACATTAGCACTCTGGATACCTTAGAGTCAGTCCGAGTCGAGATAAGCAAAAGTCCTTAGTCTTTATAGGTAGGATTGAATTGGATGGAAGCAGAATCTCCCCAACCTTCCTTTTCCTTCTCCATTGTCTACCACCAAAGTGACTCTGGTTAGAATTACTCCACCCCCTAGTCCCTCCTATAATTCTCTGTATACACCAGTCATTGAGCCAGCACAGGATAGTGGGAAGGGCCGTTTTCCAAGCATATGCCCATAGAGTATGTCCAATCGGTAATTAGCCTTAAGTCTTAGCTGTCCTGACCTCAGTGCATCGACTCAAGAGTTTCAAGTCCATTATAGAGAAGAGTACAGATTGAGGAGGGCTCCAGTCAGATGCTTTCCTTTTAATAGACCTCTCAGAAACATCGAAGTAGAATGGAGAACCCATTTTATAAAGAAAAGCATATCTCTTAGGTATAAAGATGGTACCTGAGATCAAGTTTTATAGTAGCTTCCTAGTTAGTAAGAATGATTATAATTACATGACATTATTCCAATAGGAATGTTAGTTCTCAGGAGGTTATGAAGAAGCTTCAAGGAAGCTTCAAGTAGAAGCATTATGAGTGAGTTTGCCAGAATAATTTTGGAATGGATATCCTACAATTATTTCTTGCAAGAAAGGCAGAAGATAGGTTAAAGTGAGCAAGGGATGGGGAGAGGGGGAAGTTAATACAAATAGATTGGCATTCAATATGGGGATGATGACATCTGGGAAAGGAGCCTTTGCAAATTATACATCAAGTCACATATATAGGCTGCCTTGAAGATGCTGAGGGCACACCCAACAATCCTGAATGCCCCCACTACCCACAGAATACCCTAGTCTGACTAAGGACTTATCTTCCCACTGTTGGGGGCCACAGAATGACACTGAGAAAGCTGTACAAAAAATACTAAGAACAGAGCTCTCATCCTTGGAGTGTTGTATGTTGATTTTGTTTACATGTTTTATATGTTTAAACTTATCCTAGTCCAAAGGATCAATTATTAAACAAATTTATAGATTCTTAGTAAACATATTCCTTGTTTAGAAACTATAAACAGCTCAGTTTTTGAAGCTGATGACCCTGCTTACCCTCTTGGTTTCAGGAAAACTGGTTGCATACAAATTAAGGGGAGTTGACAGAGACTCCAGGGAAGGGACTGAGCTTGCTGTTGCCTACCCCCAACCATTTTTAGTGTTTTCATGGACTGTGCTATTTGATACGCCCACACACACCTCATACTTGGAGGTAAACTGATAAGGCTTAATATGATGACAATAAGTCCAAGTAACTTATTTAACAATTTTAGAATTTTTCTAAGGCACCAATAGTGGTGGCCAAATAGTCTTAGCTGTAGTTTCTATTCCCTTAAATAAGTTTCCTTTTTGTTTTAAGGAGAAAACAAGATAATTCTTAAAATTGAGATAGAACATATTTTTAAATTGACTTAACTTTAGTTAATGAAATTCCCTAGATTCTGATTAAATGTCTTAGACAAACTGAATTGCAATTTGGTTATTTTTCCATTTCACACAAATCATTTCTCTTGTGAGCCAGGAAAAGGAATTAAGGTGCCAGTTTTTACTGACAGGGCCCTCCAGAAGTCTGACTCTAGATAACTAATTTTTAAAGTAGTACCAAACTCTCTTGTTAACACTATCAGTGCAAATAGATCCCTTTAGTGGGCTTTAATTTAATTTAATTAGAGCTCCTTTAAAATTGCTTTTACTATATCTCAGACAAATTCCCAAATTACTTTACACACACATAGAAATCATTTATCTGTTGGTCACATCTAAAACAAAAAATAACAGCAAACTATCAAATAAATATGTCCAATAAAGCAGTTAACATTTGTATAGCACATTTTATGCCAAGCACTTTTGCAGTCGTGTGGTCTTCACAACTGCAACTGTTATTTCTCTTTACAAATCAGAAAAATGGACAGAGGTAAAACAATTTACTGTAAATTACATAGTTAATACATATCCATAGTTGAAACAGAATGATGATCTTCAAATGCAGAGGCTGACTGACTTTCTTACCCCATACCACTATGCTGAGTGGTGCAGGGATACCTGAATTCTTCCCAGGCATTTCCTGGACAGAACCTGCTGAAAGCTGGGATGACTGGTTCCAGGATATCCCTTTGATGGTAGTTTCAGGTGCCAGGACTCAGGGAATGCTGACCATGGAACCTGATCCCTCCTCCATCCCCATTTCCCAAGCTTGGTTGGGGAGGTGTTTGGGCAAGGTTGTGTGGGGTCCCCGCAGTTTTGCTTCCCCTATTTCTACAGTTGAGGCAGAATTTGAATTTTAATTTGATCTGAGATGAGAGGGGTTAGTAAACAGAGGGACATGGGCTATATTGATTTTGTTAGTTTTCCCTACAACTTAGATACACTCCAGGGAATGGAGTAGAGAGGGTCCTTAAAATCTTCTGGGTTGCTTTACCAAAGGAGTAAAGTGGGGGACTCTGGACAAGATAGGAGTCAAGGAAGGGTTAGCAAAAAGTTGCTATTTACCTGCTTTGTTTTTTCCTTTTCTTTATTTTTAACATGGGTAAGTTCTGGAATTATCCCCAGTGTTTCAGAAATTTTTCTTGCAATCTTAAAATGACTAATTGCCAATAATTACCAAACTTCTTAATCATTACCTTCAAAATTTTGAGAATTTGCTAGGATGTTTTGCTTTTAAAACTTTAAGAATATGTAAAAATGTTAATTTTAATTAGCTAACTTTGTGTAGTCCCCAGCTTGGCTACAGATGAAGTCCATAGAAAAAGTTAGGCTTTTTAAGAAATTTTCCCAGCATTCCAATTACAGCAATTACAGCATACATGCAGTTTTTTGTTTTGTTTTGTTTTATTCTGGTTGCGTTTTAAATCTTTTCAGGTCAAACAAAATCTAGCTCACAGAACAAATATGATGCAGATATTCTGCACAAAGATGCATTCATAGACAAAATGACATGAGAGAGGACTGTCCCATCTTTGTCAAAAGCCATAAAATTTTGCCAAAAACCAACTTATAGTACTAATGTCTTCTCTGGGATCCCAGAGAAGGTGAAAGGGTCGCAAAGTTAACTTTATCAAAAATTGCAAGAATTCCCTGGTCCAGGAAAACTTGCTGAGCATGGAGCTCATGATGACTCGGACAAGCCTTCTCTATGTGACTTGGGATGTCCTGCTATAGGATTGTGGGAGAAAAAATGGGAGAGGCTTACCTTGACCAGGAGGTATCAAGCCAGGGGAGGCCAGACTCTACCTGTACCAGGCCACCAAATAACAACTGGCGTTACAATTAAAATAAAACTTTGCTCCTTCACTAGGAAATGGGTTCAAGCCTGCAAATTCTTTTGAGACACTTTGCGACACCAACTGTGACCCCAAACTTTTAGAGTCCCCTTTCCAACCTCAACATAAGCTCATGGGGAACTTTGTCCTTGATAAGTTAAGGGCCTCCTACGTACTCTGGGTCCAGTATTTGTGGAAAATATGCCAACTCAAAAAGACAAATTCAGAAGACTTCTTAAGTACCCTTGACACCCGAAAATAAGGACACTTAGAATTGTAAAGAAAAATTGGAAATCAGATTTGAAAACATGAAAGATAAAATTTTAAAATTCAAAACATAAAATTTATTTTAAAATATGTTAATTTGATGCTCTGGATTTTAAAATGTTTTTGTTAAAACTTCATCAAATATGAAACGGGCCTTATTCATTGAAAAAACTACAGTGTTATTTGTAAAAAGATTGTTAAAGTTTTGTGATTCCAAATTTTGATCAAACTTTTGTCTGATGGCCTAGGTGATATTTGCTAAAACAAAAAGTTAGATTTTGTGGATACCTTTGAACTTGCTGTGTTTTAACAGTGCCTTATTTTGGTGTTTTGTGTGTTTGCAGCTTAGCAATCTATCAATCAACTAATCAATAAACATTTATTAAGAGCATCTACTATGTGCCACACATTGTTGATATTAGAGATTAGGAGGCAAAAATAGTGTTCTTTGCCTTCAGGAACCTTCCATTCTTTTGAGTGACAAATACACATACAGATTAACAAATTAAATATATATCTGTAGAAAACAAATAGAAATTATATAATTTTTTAGTGGGCAGTGTTAGCATGGGAAAAAAATGAGAGAAGATCTCATGTAGGAGGTTGGTATTTTAGCTTAAGACACAAAGATGGAAAGCATGCTAGCCATGTAAGAGAAGTTGTGTGAAAACACAGAAATAAGTTATATGATATCATGTGTGAGAAAAGGAAGGAGATTCATTTGCCTGCAAAAGTTTGTGAGGAGGAGTAAGGTATAATTAGAAAGATGGGCTAAAGCTAAATTGTGAAAGGCTTTATCTACCAAAGAGAGGAATTTTTATTTCATACTTGAGGCATTCATTTCTTAAAGTTACATGTTTGTACCTGTGTTTTAGACATATGGTGGATTAGTTGTGTGAACCTGGGTGAGACATTTAATGTCTTTTGAACTGAGCTTATTTCCTCAACTCTGGAATGGCAATAGTGCTACTACTACCTATCTCACTGATTTTCTTGAATCTTATAAATCTTAAAGAATTATACAAATATGTCATTATCATTTTTAATATTATTTGTTCATAAGTTTTGGTGCTCCCTATAAAGAGTTTGAAGCAACTAGATGGCCCAGTAGATAAAACACTACGTCTAGCGTCAGGAAGAACTAGTAAAATCTGGCCTTATATGCTTACTATTGTGTGACCCTGGGCAAGACACTTAACTTCTTTTTGCATTAATCTACTGGAGAAGGAAATGGCAAATTATTCCAGTATCTTTGTCAATAAATTTTGGTCCACTAGGTCACAAAGAGTGGGACAAGACTGAATGAATAAACATAACTTACATTGTTAGGTTGGTTATTTGGATTACAGTTTTCTTGCAGTTGTCTGCTACTGAAACTGACTGCTTCAGTTATCTCCTAACTAATCCATATTTCTCAACCATCATTATTTTCCTAAAGTACAGGTCTGATCATGTCATACACACCCCAACTCTCTACTTGCCAATACAATTTTACTGGCTCCCTGTTTCCTGCCTCTAAGAATAAATACAAAATCCTCTACTTGACATTCAAAACCCTTCATATACTAGTCCTCTCCTACTTTTCCAGTTTTCTTATACCTGAGTCCCTACCATGTACTGTTCTGCCAGTGGCACCAGCCTTTTGGCCAATCTACAAAAAAAGATTTCATGTTTCATGGCTTTCTTCTATGCCTGAAATTGTCTTCTTTCTCAGCTCTTTATTATTGGCTTTCCTGGAATCCTTTAAGAGAAGCTTTTCCTAATCCTTTTAAATTCCCTCTGTTATTGGTGTGTGTGTGTGTGTGTGTGTGTGTGTGTGTGTGTGTGTGTGTAGGCTATATGTAGATTATTTCTTGCATCCTTTTGTATTATTGTCACTTAGTAGGGTGTCTAGTACATAGTAGGCATTTAATGTTTTTGATTAATTTATTTCTATAATTTTAGTTTAGGAAGATGTCACCATTAAAGAAGATACATCTTTTCCCCTAACCCCAAGGCCTAATAGAAATGCTCAAAAGTGGTTAAATCCTATTGAGTTTTTGCTTATTTTAAGAAATGTCTGAGAAAGAAATAAAGAAATAGGAAAGAACAAAAGGGTTATGGTTAAATTTTGCATCCATCTTAATGGTACAATCAGTCAAATCTAATTTGCTAAACTTTATTACATGCACACATAAATATACACATATATATGTACATATAATAGTATTTTTATTTTTTACTAAGGTACATGACAAAAAAAATTTTAGCATTCAATTTTATAAGATTTTTGAGTTCTAAAGTTTTCTCCTTTCTGTCCCCTCTTCCAAAGAAGCTAAGCAGTTAGACATATTAGTCATAGTTGTAAAAGAAGAAACAGATCAAAAGAAAAAAAAACACACATGAAAAAATATACTTCGATTTTCATTCAGAGAACATCATTTTTTTATCTGGTTATGAATAGCATTTTCCTTCATGAGTCCTTTGTACTTGTCTTGGATTTGGGATTAAGTAACTTACCCAGGATCACACAGCTAGCGGGTGTTAAGTGTCTAAGGCCACATTTGAACTCAGGTTCTTCAGACCTCAGGACTGGTGCCATATCTCCACTGGGCTGTCTGGCTGCCTCTGACCATTTATCTATTGGGGAATGGCCTGTTTTCTTATAAATTTGGCTCAGTTCTATGTTAGAGAAATGGAGCCTTTATTAGACACGTTATGAACATTGTTTCTCAGCTTTCTACTTTTCTTTTAATCGTTATATTGATTTTGTTTTTACAAAAGATTTTTAATATAATCAAAAATATTTATTTTGTATTTTATAATGCTCTGTATATCTTGTTTGATCACAAATTTTTCCTCTTCTCATAGGTCTGACAGGTAGTCTATTCCTTGTTCTTCTCATTTGTTTATGGTCTGAATCATGTACCCATTTAGACATTATCTTGATATACGATGTGAGATGCTGGTCTATACCTAGCTTGTGTCCTCTTGTTTTACAATTTTTCCAGCAGTTTTTGTCAGCGGGGTTTTTTTTTTTGAGATCTTATTTCAAAAGTTGGAGTCATCTTGGATTTGTCAGGATTTGTTTAACACTAGGTCACTTTTGCCATTAACTAGTGTATCTTGTTTACCTAATCTGTTCCACTGATCCACTTTTCTGGTATTTAGCCAGTATCAGATAGTTTTGATGATTATTGCTCTTTAATATCGTTTGAGATCTGGTATTGCTAGGCCGCCTTCCTTTGTATTTTTTTTCCCATTAATTCATTGATAGTCTTGACATTTTGTTATTACCAGGATGAATAAATTCTTGTGCTTAAATTTTAAAGGGGAGGAGATTGGAAGTGAAGGAAATTTTAAACTCAAGCTTTTTTTTTTTTTTTTTTTTAAATTACAGCTTTTTATTTACAAGATATATGAATGGGTAATTTTTCAGCATTGACAATTGCAAAACCTTTTGTTCCAACTTTTCTCCTTCTTCCCCCCCGTTCTTTCCCCCAGATGGCAAGTTGACCAATACATGTTAAATATGTTAAAGTATAAATTAAATACAATATATGTATACATGTCCAAACAGTTATTTTCCTGTACAAAAAGAATCAGTCTTTGAAATAGTGTACTGTGGAGGTTTTCTTGGAGGCAGCCTTAGTCTCAGTTGAAATAAATAATTACTCCAAAATCGCAGCCAGCTGGTAAAAATGCAAACGTTTATTTCTCCTTCCAAATTAGCCCGGTTAGTTGAGGCCTATCTCTCTGCCTGGCTCCAAGAGATCTTGCAGCTTTGTCCTTGGCTTCTGCCTCTGCTTTCTTCAGCCTCTGCTTTCTTCAGCCTCCAGCTCAACTCCGACTCGTGGCTTCTCAATCTCCAACTGAGGCGAGTACCTTCTGTATCTCCCAGAGTGCTTTGTCTCCAATCCCAGTCAAAGTTTCCCAGAACTCTCTTGAGTCGCTCACTGGAACTGTATTTATGCTACTTCTCTGAAAGTGGAATTGTGGGATATCTCCCAGCATGCTCTCTGAAATCTCCCAAACATGTGAACTCCATTGAGTTCTTAGATACTTATGAGCTCTCTAAAGGTGTGAACACAAGTATTGTTTCCATCAGTTGTACTTAGTACCTAGTTCAAGTTCCGGCCCAAAATAACTCTTTCTAAGATTAAATCAACTCCAATGGCTTAACACTTTGTAAAGATTCTAACAGTATACAATTAGCCTGTGAAGGAAATCAAAAATAGAGGAGGACAAAAATAGCGGGATTGGGAATTCTATGTAGTGGTTCATAGTCATCTCCCAGAGTTCTTTTGCTGGGTGTAGCTGGTTCAATTCATTACTGCTCTATTGGAACTGATTTGGTTCAGCTCATTGTTGAAGAGGGCCACGTCCATCAGAATTGATCATCATATAGTATTGTTGTTGAAGTATGTAATGATTTTAAGCTCAGCTTCTTAAAAATGATAGGGATGGAGGGAATAAAAATTCTTAGGAAAATTCATATCTGTAAGGATAGTTTATTTACTGCTCCTTATATAAATGACCCCTCATGTCCTAACAGTGCTTTTGCACTAGCTGTTTCCTAGGCTTTTAATTTTTACCTGCTTACAACCCAATTCCTTGCTTCCCTTATTTAAAATATTAGCTCAAATCCTGCTTTCTAAATGAGTTTTTTTTGTCCTCCTTTGCCCTTCCAATTGTTAACACTTTGTTTCTAAGATTGCTTTTCACTTATGTTTTATTTTTCTTGAATGTCCATAGTTATTTGCATGTTGTTTTCATCTTTAGCATATAAAGTCTTAAGAATAGGCATCATGTTTTTGCTTTTCTTTGTATTCTTATTGCTCAGCATAGTTCCTGACATGATATAAGCTTCTTGATTCATTGAGAGTGACTTTGCATCACTTAGGTAATAACATTAATTCTTGTCTAATGGTAGGATTCCTAAAAGTCAATAATCTTTTTAAAAGTGAAAATCTTAAGGTGATAGGCATTAAAGGAAAAATAAAATGTAGAAAAATAAGTACTTAGAGACTTTTCCAACATAGAATAAATTAAAAAAATCATGTCTGGCAAAGCACTGGAGTGGAAAGCTCAACCAAGGAAAGAGAAGGCAAATAACAGAATAAATTAATGATTTTTTGCATCATTAAAATATGAAGTGCTTTATTAAATGTACTGTCAAAGAAAACAGTTTCAGAAATAGAGGTGGTAGAAAAACTGGGGAAAAAATTGCCAGAAACAGGTTTTCACCTGAGAGTACTAAACAGTGATAGAAACAAGAGAATATAACTCTTAAGAAGCTGTAGTTCATCATTAAAAATCAGTATTGTTCCTGGAATTGGAAAAGACATGATTTTTACCTATTTAGGAAAGGTCAGAAGTCACCAATTAGCTAAACCTTTTTAGAAGAAAATTTTGAAAATCATTAACTAGAATTAGAACTCATCCATGTTGGTACATAAAATAAACCAGTTTAGTTTTAATGGCATCACTATTAATATTGAAGCTGCTAAATATTTTGGATATATAATTTTATCAGTGTAATTACTCCTTCCAGTTCTGTAGATAGCCATAAACTCCCATCCCATGTGACTTGCCCATGTCTTCCATAAATATCCATACTTGAATCTTTTCTCTCTTCCTTTTTAATATTAAACCAATTTAGTATGTATTGAATGCCTTCTATATAAAAGGAAATTAATTAAGAAATAAAACATCTAGTTACATTCTACATATACATATTAATAGAGCAGGCTATTCATCTTTTGTCTCTTTTCCTTTAAGAGATGAGATTCTAACAAGAAATGGTGATTTGTGTTGGGGGAGGGGTGTTTTGTTTTTGTTGTTTTGGGTTTTTTGGTATTTTGTATCATGAGGAAAATAGTTTTAGAGATTTAATTTATACCATATTTAAGATCATTGAAAAGACTAGGTAGTTTCCCAAATTAAATCCCTCTTATTCAGATTAAAGCCCTTTTTGAGAGTAGACTGGTCTCTTTTGCTAAATTAGTACACCATCTTTTGCTAGACTTAATCTCAAAAAATATTTTCCTCAGCATACAATATAGTTAAAAATTGAAGACCACCATTTCGTGTTAGTCCAGAGAAGACAGCATAGGCAGAGTACAGTTGGGTGACTTTTCTACCAGCAGCTGCACTGGGCTATTTCCAACCTCTGTGTGAAAAGGTATGGTGAGATACCCCTTACTCTCTGACTGCCTTACACCTACTATCCTGTGCTGTGTCTCCTGCCTGATATTTAGCCTGTAGAGAAAAAAGAAAAGGAGAAACTGTGCCCTTCCATTAGACTGTGAGTCTTTTGTCTTGTGCTCCACATGTTCCCTGCCTGATCTCTCCAGTCTTTCCTAGGAAGGGGGAAGAAGCATCTTTCTCTGCATGATTAATATATTCATACTCGCTCATACCTTACACATTCTAGGGATTGGGAATCTCTATAGGTCATCATCCAACCCCTTTTCCCCACAATCCTAGACAAGTCATGAACTTCTCAGGGTCTAGATAACCAAGACTGTAAGATACAGAAACAGGATCTATCTTCATCTGTAAAGGAAGTCCTTTACTGGAAGTTTTTTTTTTAACCCTAATATAGATTTAGTTTTAAAAGAGAGAGGGACAGAGACAGAGATGTTTATCTGATAGTGGACATTATTATTAAATATAAATGAACTTTACTTAAATTTAATCCTTGAAATCCAAAAACTATTTCAACCATTTTTGATGGAAATCTTACTCATATTATCTTTTCTTCTTACATCAAATATTCAAAATGAAATTTAACCTTTTCTTGATACTAAGGGTTAGTTCTATGCACATTAACTATTTTCTTAGGTCCCTTTTAGAAACATGAGGCTCTTTCTCCCTACACTTCCTTCCCCTTCTCCTTTCCTCTATTCCTTACTTGCCAAGCCTGTTACTTCCTTGCTAGAACAAGTGTCCATTTCTCCGTGCAACATTTGTCCCCTTTCTAATTGGTTATCTTTTATCTGTAGTCAGCTGGGAAATAACAAAGACAAATCACCTGAATTATCTAAAATGGGGAATACAGATTTTTTTGTTTGAAATGGACCTGAAGGACTCTCCTATGAATATTTTTCTCTATTTTTTTTTTATTTGGGTTTTTTTGGATTGGACCTATAGTTTCATCAGTAGTTGTCACTAAAAAAACTATGTATACTGAAACAGCCTGGGGCCTTTTCACAAATTTAAAATCTTAGAGAGTAGCTCTAAGATTTTGAGAAGCCAAGTCAGATAAAATGTCATTATTTTAATCTAGAATAAAGTCATCTTGACCCCAAATATGTAAAGACAACAATAAATCAGTGGTTTAGAAGCATAATCATTGTACTGTAAACAAAACCAGATTTGTCAAATTTATCTTATATATTTGAAGCAAGTTTAAAGACAAGCATCTTCTTTAAATATCTCCCCCAGGATAGTAATTTAACATTAAAAACAAAATTGTGGCTTTCCTCCCCCTTTTGATAAAATGTAAGTGAAATATTAATACCCAAATACATTTATTTTGCATATCTGTTCTGTAAATATGTGTAAACCTGATAAAGATAATGAATCTCTGTACAAAAAGCAAGTTCTATCCAGATGCTAGCATGGCTTAAAGAAAGTTGAAGTCATTCTACCAATCCCCCAGCTTCTTAGGAATAGTTAAATAGCCTCAGAGATTAGCTTAAAAATATTAATAGTCCATATAACAAATTTTTCTTTTTTAATACCAAATGGTTCATATACATATAATGTTTAGTAAGAAAGTCTTTAGTCTTAGATGTCATCTTCCTCATTAAATCTCTTTTTTTTTTATAAGTATTTTATCTAAATTTGTTGTATCACCTCTTTTCATAGCATTGGCACTCAGTGATATTGTGACATGTTTTTGTTTTTATTTTGTTTTATTTCATAAATCATGCAGCATACAGGTTTTATAATGATGAGATAGAAATAGGGCCTGGCTCTGTGATTTTTTTTTTTTTTAGTAGAATTTTGTTTTTCCAATTACATGTAAAGAGAGCTTTTAACATTCATTTTTATAAGATTTTGAGTTCCAAATGTTCTTTTCTCCCTCTTTCCTCTACCTTTCCCCCTCACAAGACAATAATCAATCTGATATAGGTTATACATATAGAATCATTTTAAACATATTTCCATATTAGTAGTGTTGTGAAAGAAAAATCAGAGGAAAAGGGAAAACCACAAGAAAAAAGCAAACATTTTTTTAAAAGAGGAAAATAGTATGCATAGATCCCCATTCAATATACATAGTTCACTTTTTGGATGCATATAGCATTTTCCAACCTCAGTCTATTGGAATTGTGTTTGACCCTGATTTCACTGATTAAGAGTAGTCCTATAGAAGATACTCCCTCTAACAATGAAGCTTTTGCAGAAACTTGCCTGGACTACTGAGTAATAAGGTAACTTCTCTAGAGTCATTCAGAGATCAGCTCCAATTTATCTCAGTTTGTCTCTCCATTTTTGTAATCTTTGGCACCCAGCTACATGGCTTCATTTTGACTCTACCCATTTAGAAGCAAAAAGATACAGCTCAAAGCAAAATTGTGAAATTTTTATACTTTTCTATCTTGATCCATAGCTTCTTTTTCTGTGCCCTTCTCTCCTCTTCAGTATTGACTTTTTTTCATCCATTTCCAAGTTTAAATGCATCCAAGTGTAGTTGTAGGAATTTTTAACTTGGGATCTATGAATTTAAAAACAAAAATTTTTAAAATAACTAATATAGAGGAAGAGAAGGACAAGCATTTAGACCGTATCTACTATGTACCAGGCACTATGCTAAGTGTTTTGCAAATGTTATTTCATTTGATCTTCTAAAGAATCTTGAGAGATTTTAGCACCTCCATTTTATAGTTGAGGAAACTTAAGAGACTAAATTTGAACTCGGCTCTTTCTGTCTATAGGTCTAGCGTTCTATCCCCTGTGCCATCTAGCGGTTGGTTTCTTTCATAACTTTTTGTATTTAAAACATTATTCTACCTAAGTTTTCTATAGTTTTTGCCAGACTGCCAAAAGGATCCATTATACAAAGGCTAAAAACATCCTCTTTATAGTAAGTGGAGGAAGAGAACAAAACAGGCAAGTTCTATATTTCTGTATCCCTCTTTCCTCACTCTAGAAATTAACCAACAACTTATCTTGCTTGTGGCCTGTTCACAGGAGCTACATGTTTTCTTTGATCAATAACATTTTCCAATCCTTGGAGCCCAAAGGTTTAGAAATAAACTTTCTTAATTCAGATCCTTTTCTTATCCCACTCACCCTTCAATTTCCTTAACAGAGAGAATCTTTTTTTTTCAAAGTCTCCAACTCTACCTAGATAGAACTTTATTTCTTACTTAGCACATCTGATTTTGTCTTTTTTCAAGTGTATATCACTGCCACCTGTTTAGTCCTGCTTCTGGTAGTGAAGTTTTTCATATATAATCACAGCCAATTTTTTTTTTTCCAGAAAAAGGAGATTTATTTATTTATTTTAATTATAATAACTTTTTATTGACAGAACCCATGCCAGGATAATTTTTTTACAACATTATCCCTTGCACCCACTTCTGTTCCGATTTTTCCCCTCTCTCCCTCCACCCTCTTCTCTAGATGGCAAGCAGTCTGATACATGTTAAAGAGGTTACAGTATATCTTAGATAAAATATATGTGTGCAGAACTGAACAGTTCTCTTGTTGCACAGGAAGAATTGGATTCAGAAGGTAAAAATAATCCGGGAAGAAAGACAAAAATGTAAACAGTTTACATTCATTTCCCAGTGTTCTTTCTTTGGGCGTAGCTGCTTCTGTCCATCCTTGATCAACTGAAACTGAGTTAGATCTTCTCTTTGTCAAAGAAATCCACTTCCATCAGATTACATCCTCATACAGTATCGTTGTTGAAGTATATAATGATCTCCTGGTTCTGCTCATTTCACTTAGCATCAGTTCATATAAGTCTCTCCAAGCCTCTCTGTATTCATCCTGCTCGTCATTTCTTACAGAACAATAATATTCCATAACATTCATATACTACAATTTACCCAACCATTCTCCAGTTGAAGGGCATTCATTCATTTTCCAGTACTACAAACAGAGCTGCCACAAACATTTTCAGACAATTATTTTTTAAATAGAAGTATTAATATAGTTAGATTCCTCTAAAATTTAATGATATCGCATATATCAATACATATATTCGATTATTATTTTGGCAAATAAACTCGATCGTATTCCAAGTATTATCACACAGAATATGTATTCTTTATACTTCAAGAATATATGTTATGATTACAAAACATCAAATTCTTTTGGAGATTATCATGTACTGATGAAAGTTATGTTGCTACTGTTGTCTTTCTTAGACTGTTTGCTTTCACAGCAAATAATTGCCATTGTCTTTCTTTGCTTTTTTAGGTGAATCTTGGAAGCAATCAATATCTTTTTTCAGTCTTAGTGGACCCCAAAGAAATGCCTTGTTTCTGTTTGCGTCATGACGTAGATGCCCTACTTTGGCAACCACACTCTAGCCAGCAAGATGAAATGTGGGAGCACATTGCAACTTTCAATGCTTTAGGTATAAAACGAGCTGTTTATTATTATTTTCCATTATATCAGAAATTATAATTATCAACATTATTTTATATCATTTCTCCTTTTTTTTTAAACCTTTCTTGGACTACTAATTATATTTTAATTGATCTGTACTATAATAAAATGGTAAGTGATTCTTAATGTTATAACAGTAGGAATAATCTCTGTGCTTATATTGAAGATAAATTTAAATAGAAATTTTAATCACATGAATCATTCCAGTCATTCCAATAAAATTATATAATTAACAAGATTTCTAAGGTCATGTTTTCATTTAGGAGAATTCTTTTTTTTTTTTTCTTCCGAAGCATTTGGGGTCAAGTGACTTGCACAGGGTCACACAGTTAGGAAGTGTTAAGTGTCTGAGGTCACATTTGAACTCAGGTCCTTCTGACTTCAAGGCTGGTGCTCTATCCACTGTGCCACCTAGTTGCCCCCAGGAGAATTTTCCTCAAGTATTGTAGATCAGCAACTCATCTATAACTTAGAATTTAAGGATTTAAATTACAACTTAGAAATATCATGAAATATATTGTTTTAGAAACTTGGGTAGAGAATTAACTTTTTGTTGAAATACATTGGCATTTTGGGGAAAGAAAATTTTATGTTAATTACCTACATTTCTTTGTTGAAATCACTTAAGAGTTTTATCACAGAATCTCTGACTTCACAAAGATTTATAAGATATACTTGAAAAAGAATCTCCTTTACAAGATACCCAACAAGTGATCATTCAGCTTTGGTCTGAAGACTTAGTGAAAGAGAATCCACTATATAAAGGCAATCAACCCATTCCATCTTTCTATAACATATATTATTTAGGAAATTTTCCCTTAAATCAAGTTGAAATCTGTAGCTTTCTCACTTCTGTCTATGGTCCGAGTTCTTTTGTCGAGAATAACCAGAATGTCTGATCCTTCTTCCATCTGTTAACATTTTAGGTACTTAAGAAAAGCTCTTTTGCTCTTTCCCCCAAACTCCAGCCCTCTTAAAAAGAATGATAGGCTGAAAAATACTTTTTTCAGCTGATCCTCATATGCATATTTCAAAACTCTTATCACCCTGATTCTCCTTCTTTGGGAGCTCTAAATTATCAATGCCTTTCCTAAAATTTACCTCGAACTAAGCAAAATATTATGACCAGGTCATAATGCATATTACATCCTTAGCCTTAGTCATCCTATATAATATGATCCTCTGACCACAATCTAATTAGCTTGTTCAGATATGAAAGCATATGGAATATTTGGAAATTGGTCCATATCATGTATACATTTTGAATTTTGTGTTACATTTAGCTTCAGGTTGAAACCTTCTAATTTTAACTCTTGTATATATATAATTCCATTGTATCTCTCTCTAACTTAGGCTTTTTTATGATCTAATATATTTTCCAAACCTTAAAAAGTTCTATGTAAATATTAACTTTTTAGCTCTCATCACTTTGCTTTGTAGTAAATTATATAATGATGTTGGTTTTAGTTATAAACAGAACACCACTTTAGGCATATAAAAAGGTATGCTGCATATTACTATATACATGGGAATCGTATTTTGCACATAAGCACACATTCTTGGCACTGTTTTTCATTGGGGTCTTATGGAATTATGGAAAATGAAGTATTTGAGTAAATTTGGGAGAGATTTAATTTTGTGACTACTCAATCTGTGAATAAATGAATTTTCAAATCTACATCTTCAGATAAAGGATTTAGATAACATGGGATCATAGATCATATATTAGAACTGGAAGGAATCTTATAACTCAGCCAGGCCTACATCCACATTTTGTAGATGAAGAAACTGGGATCCGAAGAAATTAAATAACTTGAACCAACTTTACATCAAAATTGAGGAAGTAAAAGGTTGATTTTTTTTTTTTTTGTCTCCAAATACATCATTCTTTCTACTATATCATCAAATCTTTTACACTTCCATGGACCTCTAGTAGCTTAGTGATTTTACATTAATGAACAGATTGTAAGATTTTGAGCAAGATTATGATTCTTACTAAACTTATTTGTATTGAATATAAGCATATTAGGTATACATTTTAATGTCTCTAGTGGATTAGAATGTCCTTGTCATTTAATATGCATAATTCATGTATGTGTAACTCACAGCTTTTGTTTAGTAGTAATGCTCTATCAATTTTACTTTTGTCTCTACTGATTTTAAAATAATTTTCAGTTTTAAAATGTGTATTTGACTGGCCTTAGTAGATTAAAGCTTCTAGCTTGGGGCAGTGAAACTTTGTTTTTAGGCTGAGTTTGGGAGATGAGCTTGCTACAGCTACTTTGGAGTGAAGCAAAGTTCAGTTATCATGTGTTTATGCCTTTTGCCCATTATTTCAGCATTGTTTTTAATTTGAGAACAAAATTATAAAACACACATAGAATTTGTTTTCATTTGTCTACATTTTGTTTTGGCAGGCTATGTCCAAGCATCAAAGAGAGACAAGAAGTTTTTTGCTTGTGCTCCCAATTACTCCTATGCTGCCCTTTGTGAGTGCCTGCGTCGAGTGTTCATCTATCGCCAACCCACAGCCATGTCCACTGTGCTGTATAACAGAAAGGAAGGAAGACAAGTTGGACAGGTTGCTAAGCAGCAGGTAGCCAGCCTAGAAACCAACGATCCTATTTTGGGGTTTCAAGCTACAAATGAGAGATTATTTGTCCTTACTACAAAAAACCTCTTTTTAATAAAGGTAAATACAGAAAATTAATGCCAACATGCTGGCTTCTCTGTACTTGAGAAAAGTTGAGAATATCTAGAAGGCTAAAAAAAAAAAAAAAAAAAGCTAGACTGAGTGCTATTGATTTTAATGTAAAAAAAATTGTACTGTATGAAGTTTTATTTTTTAAAAGGTTGTTTTCACTGTACATATTCAGTAGATTTTTAATTCTCTGAAAATTGTGTGAACTGTTTCGGTTTCAGTGTAAGTTACAGACTTAAGGGAAATGACCTTTGTAGAAAATACAAGAATGTGAACTATATGTATGTATATGTGTATGTGTGTGTGTGTGTGTGTATATATACACACACACATATATATATATACACACACACACACACACACACATAGATATATTTGTTGTTTTGATTTATTTTTAAAAAATAACTTGAGGCCAATTTCTGATCTTTTGTATTCAGTTGCACCATGCAGCATTTACCCAATAAAACATTTACTACATTCCCTTTGTTGTATATTGGTACAATTTGCTACGTTATGAAATAGAAGCATTAACTTTTTTTTTTTTTTAAGGTTTAAATATAAATAAATAAATCTGCAAAGATGAGGGAAGGAAAACACTGGATCTGGGTAATCATTAGCTTATTGACAAAAGAACTTAAGACAAATTTTTGTTTTTTCCTTTATAATTGTTTTGCCCCAGATTTACTTTATCCTTTTTATTTTTAGAAAAGTATATGTTTGAGTATATGTTTCATTGTGCATAAAAACCTATAACATTACATATTAGGCAGGTAAAATATCATTATATGTGTTGTTAATCTATTTTAATTGTATAAGTCTTTTAAAATTCAAATAAAAATGTTTTCAGAATGATTATTTTGACCATTTAAGTTAATAATTTTCTTCATGTTACATAGGTATTTATGAGATGTAAGAAACATGCTATATTAGCTTAATACTTAATGAATTAATCACACATATATTTATTTGTGGATTAAGTACATATGTATTTATAATTTTTTCAGATCTTAATTGACTTTCTTCTATAAAAGAACAGAAACTTTTTTTTTTTTAAAACAAGTTGATTGAAATGCAATTGAAACTTCCAGTCATACCAATTGCGTTTTAAGGGAAAAAAAACTTATCAACTGTGAAGTGTTTGTTTTCCTTATACATACAGAACCACAGAATATTTAAGGAACATCTAAGATATTTTAGAATAATTTAGAATCCCACACCTAAAGAAGAATATTTTCTACTACATGCTTAAGAAGTCAGTTCTTCCAGCCTAAATCTCCCTTTCCTTTGCTTCTACTCCTGACCTCTGAATATTCAGAAGAGTCTAAAATTTTCCCTAGATGGTTTTACAAATATCTGAAGATAGCTATGTGTCCCTTTGAATACTAACCAATCCTATTTTGCTGCTGATGTTTTAAATATTGTAGTGATTTAGTTATGCTTTCTCTTTATTGTGTTTTCAAAATTACTGTCACTGACTCTTAATCTCCATCATAAAACCATAGAAGTTACTTCATTTTAAATACACTAGCAAATACAAGTAAAATTGTTAACTGATCTGATAGTTGGAATATATTGAATAGTGGTGACAGAAGGAATTTTCTTCCATTTCACATAGCTTTTTTCTGTATCTATTCCCATTCATAGTGACTCAATATGATTTTTTTTCTTGATAGTATTATAGTTCAATAATGACCTAATGTTAAAGAAATATATGAGCACTAATAAATGTATAAGACTAAAGTCTGTTTCCAGTTGATACTTGGTCAAAGGATAGGAACAAACATCTCAAAAGAATTGCAAATATTAACCACTATAAAAAGATTACTATTAATCACTAATAAAAGAAATACTCATCAAGCAACTTCAGATTTAACTTTGTGTGTATATGTGTTTTTCACATTCCCCAAGGAGAATCAGAGACAGAAAAAAAGCTCTAATACACACCAAAGTATTTGTAGATGCTCACTTTGCTAAAGCAAAAATAAGGAAATAATGGGAAAGCCTATAATAAGGAAATAAATAATGATAAAGCCCATACTACTTGTGGTATATTAAAATGATGGAATATTATTGCACCATAAGAAGTGATGAATATGAAGAATTCAAAGAAGCATGGCAAAACTTAAAGGAACTCAAAATGAATCGAACAGAACCAGGAAAACAATATATACACAATAACTACTAAAAGTATAAATGAAAAGAACATGAATGAAAAAGAAACCAAATGCTATGTACTTATAGTGACAAACTTCACCTTAAAAAAGAAATGTGAAAATGGGCTTCCTTCCCTATCTTTCTTTATGGGCATGGTATAATACTCTCAGACTTGGTGGATGTGTTAATTGGTTTGAAGTGCTTTATTTTCCTCCTCTCTTTTTTATTCTTTATTATAAGGCATGGCTTTGAAGAGGTGAAGGGAAAGGGATATCAGAAGAAAGGTGATATAAAACCAAAAGATTAGTAAATATTAAATTGTTTAAAAATCATTAAAGAGTTATGATCTTAATTTTGTATCTGCATAATATCCTGAAAAAAATGAATTGTCAAGCTTCTTAAATGAGAGAATGATTAAAATTAAATATAATATAATAAATTATTCATCTCAACCTTAAACTGTTCTTCCTCACTTTGTTTTTCTAATTTAAAAAAATTGTGTGTATATGTGTGTTTAATAACTAAAAAGAGTTGTCAACTCATGATTAAAGGCTAATAGTTTTGTCTGCTTAATACAATTATCCACTGTTTTGACACCTGCTTCATACAATTAATAGGTCATTAACCAGTGATCAAATTATAAAGAGAAATATATGTGGTTGTATGATGCATATGTAGCTATATTTCTTCTACTGTATTTCAAATCCATGGAAAACTCATTTACTGAATAAGCATTTTATTTCATTCTTCCTTTTTCAGTGCTAGAAGTTACTATTGCTTTGTAAGGTAAAAATTTGTATCCTACACTAAGGCATATTAGAACCGGATTTTAGACTTTTTGAAGAAAATTCATTGTATTCATAAAGTAATAATAACTCACATTTAAAGGGAGATGGCACAGTAGATAAAGTGCTGAGCTGAGAGTCAGGAGGACCTGAGTTCAAATTCTATCTCAATTACTTAACTAGCTGTGTCCCCCTGGACAAGTCACTTAAATCTGTTTACCTTCGTTTTCTCAACTGTAAAATGGGGACGCTGGAGAAGGAAACCACTTTAGTTTCTTTGCCAAGAAACCCCTCAGGGCTTCCAAAGACAAAATTGTTAGGTACAACAAAAACAAAGATTCAAAATGCATTTTAAAAAAATAACCAAAAAGTGTCAAAACTTTCACAACAGGTTAAGATTAGCTTAATATCTATACTACTGGTAGATCATTTCCAGATATGGAACCTGAGGCTCAGTCACATGACTAGTAAGGGTAGAAATAGAAATCAAATTCGAGCTTCCTAATTATGCCCATCACTTGCTACTCCCACTTTGCTTCCTGGTGCCATGAACAAACAAATAAATAACAGAAGGGAAGCATCAGATAAAGGGAAACACCAGATGACTTTTTCTTTATATCATATACATTTGTCACAAAACATTTGAAGAATTTCACTAAGTACTGCTGATAAAACTTGTTAAAATATAATTTGCTTTATGTCCATTTCAAAATCTTTTCTAGCACCTTTAAAAATTTTTTTTTTAAATTACAGTTTGTGAAAAGCAATTATCCTTTTGAATTGTGTATTAGGGTAGTTTATATTCCAAGCAGGCTAATTCTGTATGACCTAGAAGTGTGTGAGAACTCTTTTAATAATAGGACCAATTTATACAATTTTCCAAGTGAATAATAGAAGAAAATTTGGGACAAGTTTATAAAGCATCTAAGAATGTCATATTTGATTGGAAAAAGACATGAATTTTTAAAGAGGCCATTCTCTGCATGCTTGATCCCCCATCTACCCCACTTTCTCTGCTAACCAATGAAGAAAGAAAAGAAATATAGATAAAGGAAGTGAAAAGGTCTTTGCCTCCACAATATATAAGTAGGAAGTTATCAGTAGTTTTCTTTCAGGAAGATAAAGTGGATGTCAGGAGGCTTCAAAGGTTTTAATGGGATATCTGGGAGTAAGGCCAGGAAATAAGCAGTTTTTTATTAAACAAATACCTATGGTGAAATAATTTTCATACAGAAGAGATGAACAAGAAAGAAAAAACATGTATGTGTATAAAGCCATGAAAAATGGAGGCTAGTGTGCTACAATTTCTACCAATCCTAAATATCCATTTTAACATTAAACTAAAGACAGTGAGTAGATTGTGGTCCTTACTGCATACTTGTTTGAGCTCTTGCTCTCTACATATACATGTGTATAATAATATACATCTATGTGTGTATGTGAGGGAAGAAATCCTGAAAGAACCAATGTAAATTTTATAGTTCCAGGTTTCTAGTCATTCTTAATTATGTGAGGCTGACTTTGTTAATTATTAATCATTGGATTAAAATAAATATGGATGTCCTTTTTTTTTTTTTATTTTGTAAATAGTTAGATTTGGCTTGTTTATTTTGTTTTTTATCCTGTACTGAATTGTCTTACTGTTAGCTATGGAGGAATTTCATATTATCCTTGTTGGTTCTTTAATTCACACCTATTTATAGAGATAAAAATAAAGGTCAGCATACATGTGCCTCTGTGTGTGTGTGTGTGTGTGTGTGATAATCAGTATAAAGTACTAAAGTTAGAATCACAACTTTCATTATTGGTTCTGAAACTTAGTAGGCTTGTGATCATGAAGAAATTGACATTCACCTCAAGTTCTTCATATGTAAAAGGTAATGATAATTGTACAGCCTACTCACAGAGTTGTAAGCAAAGTGCCTATAGAAATATGAGCTTTTAGTGGTATGAGTACATATAGTTGAAGTAGTTTATAAGAACATTATATACATGAGATCAGAATTATATATTTAATATCCATATGACTTAGTCATTTGCCTCTCAATTCCCTGGTTATAAATTGCTGTCCCAATCTCAGAAAGTTGTTAATGTATCAGGTAAATCAGATAAAAGTTTGTAAATTGATCAGTAAATATCTTGGGACCTCAGAAGGAACTTCAGGATTCAATCTTAGTAAATATCCCATAGATGGTGGGTTAATAGGGCTATCTCCATAATATAAAGATTAAGATATGTACAGTAATATTTAAACATTAATGACTATAAAATATTCCAATACATGATTTGATTGATTATGCTAAGGAGGGAAAACTATCAAATTCTTTCTAGGCTTACTAAGTGAATCATTTTAACATACCAGAAAGAATCTCATCCCTAAAAAAAGGATTTCAAAAAATGAAGCTTGGAAACACTGAAGACAAGCATTTGATTTCATAATTTCCTTATTTCCTGTTTACCTTTCATATGGACAAATCCACAAAGATGTTGGAGAAAATTTTTTACCCAATAGCTGTTTTATATATATATATATATATTGTTATTGAAACATCAATTGTTCTACTTCAGATTTATGAAGGATTGTGATTATAAAGGATTTTTTAAAAGTAGTTCATTTTCTCAGACATGTTATTCCTAGGGAATGTGTTAATTGAGTCATCACTGTGGACATGGCTTGTGTTGTGTCATTTTGAAAATATATATGACAAGGCTCTTCTCAGGGAAATACAGTTCATTAAGGAGTAATGGTCTTATGCAGTTTTCAGGAGTTTCCAAGGTAATGAGTCTCTTGGCCTTGATCCTTTTGTGACAATATATCTATAAGAGAAATTAGTTTTCATCAGTAGAATTTCTGAACAAACCAGGTTCAGATATTGCCTTTGTTGTTTTCTCAATTATTTTTAAATCCTCTACATTTAGGAAATATTTAATTTCAAAATATAATTGTAGGACTTAAGTAAAAACATGGCAGTCCTTCCCAATCCCATGCAACAAGGAAACACATTTTTTTCCCTTGAAAAGCTTATCTTTTAGATCAAATAGTAAATGAATTGTAACTTGTTTACAGTAAGACGAAATAATAAACATTGATGGATATTTATCAGTGTCACAGCACTCCTTTCTAGTCCTTATATATATACATTTGCATGTGAATTTCTAGTAGTACATTTATTTTCACTTCTGTTTGCATTATTTTGCATAATTTTTATCATTTTTTTTCTATTTTCTGTTGTGATATGTAGTGATTCCATTGCCTTGATATCATACAGTTTATTTGGTTCCTCAACTAAAGGCTGCTTAATTTGTTTCCACTTTTTTTTAGCTATTCTACACATTGAATGTCAGCTTGTTAAAAAATTTTTATCCTGACTTATTTCATTGATACATATTCCCAATATTGAAAATGCCAGATCAAAAGTGTCAAAAGATTTGTGACTCACTCTGTGTTGTCATTGCCTTTTCAAAGGAAAAATAGACCAATTTCCATCATGACCAGCTGTATATGATGAGTAATGGAATATTATTGTGCAATAAATAACCATGAATATGAAAAATTCAGAGGAAGGAGATTTCTGTAGAAATCAATAACAGAGGTAATGTAAATGAAGACTACTAAAAAGAAACCGGGCTGTGTAATTGAGAAACTATTGAATCACCTCTCAGAAAACAGATAATGAAATCTATCTACCATCTCAAGTGAGTTTTTGCTGTGGAATAATGTTTATCTTGTCAGATATGGACACTATATCCTTTTTTCCCCAATGTTTTTCTTTTTCACAAGAAATTGTTTAATCTATAGTAGAAAAGACATAGATTGCTGTTCTTCTCTTCTGGAAATGACTGACATGATGACTTAAGCCATCAACCCTAAATCTATGTGTGTGTGTGTGTGTGTGTGTGTATGCACATATATGCATACACACACACACATATATATATAAACTTATGTCAGAGTGCTAGGAGTCAAGAAAATGAAGTCCTTTTCTTTATGGGTTACTCAGGAATTTGGCATCACTGGGTTAAAAAAGCATGTGGAGTGTCCTAAGATGTAAGAAAACTAGAATGTTGGAGAAAGGGGATGTAAGTAATAAATGGCTATGAATAATTAAAGGATTTTGTATTTGATCCTGGAGATGATTGGGAGCCATTGCAGATTGCTGACATGGGGGTGGGAGCAGGAAGAAGCAACATGATTACATTGTACTAGTCAGGCAGCCATATGATATAGTGGATAGAGCCTTGGACTTGGAATTGGGAAAAACTTAAATTCAGATCATTTCTCAGCATGTTTTAGATGTGTGACTTTGAGCAAGCCTAAGTTCTCTCATCTGCAAAATATTGGTAATAAGCACCTACCGTAAAGGATTGTTGTTTAGGATAAAATGAGAGAATTTTTTAAAAAGTGCTTTGTAAATCAATACTAAGTGCTAAATAAATGCTAGCTATTAATTTTTTTAGCCACTGACAGGGATACAAAGACACAAAACAATCTTTGCTCTCTTAAAACAGTTTATATTATGGGGATTCATTCTGAGCCAAATGAAATTTTAGGCAACTGGTAGGTAGATAACAACCTTTTTGTCCTGAAATAATCTAACTTTTCATCTTTGGGGTAGTCATAACTATGTTTATAAATACTTTTTAATATCCTAGAAGACACAGGACTTGGATAAGTTAGTATTTGTAAGTAATTATAGAGACTTTTTTTAACAAAGTAATTAGATTTTAATAATTGGAAAAATATTAATTGTTTATGGATAGGAGAAAAATTTTTATTTAATCTAATTTATATGTTCAATGCCATTCCAATTAAATTACCAAAAAATATTTTACTGAATTAAAAATATTACAATTCATCTGAAAGGAAAAAATAGTCAAGACTTTCAAAGCCACTAATGAAAAATTTGGTTTTATTAGCAGTACCAGATCATAAAAACTATAAGGCAGTAGTTATCTCAAATATTATCTAAAAATAGAAAGTTAGATCAGTGGAACAGAATATATATACAACTTCTAGCTGAAAATAAATATAATGTGTATTTGATTAAAAATTTGAGGAAAGAATTTATTATTTAATGAAACTGTTGGGGAAATTAGGAAGCAGTATGGCAGGAATTGGGCATAGATCAATATCTTAAACCATTTGCCAAGATAATATCAAACTGGATATATGATCCAGATGTAAAAAGATATTACAAAATATTTGGAAAAACATGGTACATATTATCAGACTTTTGGCTAGGTGACAATTTGTGAATAAATGAGATAAAGAGCTGAAAGAGATGTAAAAATAGTAATTTTAATTATTTACATTAAAAAAGTGTTACAAAAAATAAAACAAATGTAGCCAAAATCAGAAGAAAAGGAAAAAAAATGAGGGGAAAGTTTTATATTGTTTCTCAAATAAAGATCTCATCTCAGATATATAAAGGTCAAAGGATAGAAGTCATGATAAAATGCCCCAAATCATTATTCATTAGAGAAATACAGATTAAAATAACCTTTGAGATATCATCTCACACTTATTAGATTGGCTAAAATGACAGAAAATGAAAATGACAAATGTGAGAGGGGATATGGAAGAACTGGGATACTAATTTTTGTTGATGGAATTGTGAACTAATTCAACTATTTTAGAAAGCAATCTGGAATTATGCTCAAAGAATTATTAAACTGCCAATCCCCTTTGACCCAACAATACCAATACTAGGTCTACTTCCAAAAATGGTTAGGGAAAAAAGGAAAATAATCTATATTTTCTAAAATATTTATAGCATTTCTAATATAAAAGTGTCTTAAATCACTATTGATTAGAGAAATGCAAATTATGACAACTCTGAGGTACCACTTTACATCTCTCAGATTGATGAAAATGAAAAGAAAAAATATTGATAAATGTTGGAGGGGATCTGGGGAATGCATTGTTAGTGGAGTTGTAAAGTGATCCAAACATTCTGGAGAGCAATTTGGAGCTATGCCCAGAGGGCTATCAAACTGTGTACAATCTTTGATCAAGCAGTCTCACAGCTTGATCTGTATCCCAAGGAGATCATAGAAGAGGGGAAAGGACCCACATGTGCAAAAAATGTTTGTAGCAGCCCTTTTTTGTGCTGGAAATTCAGTGAATGCCCATTTTGGGGAATGACTAAATAAGTTATGGTATATGAATGTAATAGAATAAATATTATTGTCCTATAAGAAATATTGGGCAGGCTGATTTCAGAAAAGCCTGGTAAGACTTGCATGAACTGATGCTGAGTGAAGTAAGCAGAACCAAGATAACTGTACATAATAACAAGAAGATTATGTGATGATCAACTGTGATAGACTTGGCTCTTCTCAACAATGTGTTGGTTCAAGGCAATTCCAATAGACTCTGGATGAAAAATGCCATTCACTTCTAGAGAGAGAACTATGGAGAGTGAATATGGATTAAAACAGAGTATTTTTTCTTTTTTTGTTTGTTTTTTTCCCTTATGTTTCTTCCCCTTTTGATCTGATTTTTCTTGCATAATAAGGAAAATATGGAAATATGTTAAAAGGATTGCACATATTTAACCTATATCAGATTGCTTGCTGTCTTGGGGAGAAGGGAATTATAGAAGAGAGGGAGAAAAATCTGGAACACAAAATCATAAAAATGAATGTTAAAAATAAAATACTATTGAAAATATATATACAAATATATACACATTTATAGAAGCTCTCAGCAGTGGCAAAGAACTAAAAGTTGCAGGGCTCATCACTTAAAGAATAGTTAAACAAGTTCTGGTATATGATGATGGAATACTATTATGTTATAATAAACAATGAACTCTATGATTTTAGGGGGCAAAAAACATGGAAAGACCTCCATGAAATAATAAAGAATAAAGCAAGTAGAACCAAGAGAACATTTTATACAGTAATGGCAACATTGTTTTAGGAACAACTTTGAGCAGCCAAGTAATTTTAGCTATTTAAAAATTTTAAATTAACTTTAAAAGACTTATGAGGGGGAAATATATATGCTTCCAGAAAAAGAACTGATAAATTTACACACATGCACACACATGTATTTGTGTTTAATGGTAGCCATCTCTGGGGTAGTGGATGAAGGATAAGGTGAAGGTAAAAAAAAAAGTTATTGTGAAAACTTTTATTAGATAGCTTTATTATATATTAATATTACAATTATGTATTTACAAGGCTGCCTTTCAATTTGGAAATGAGTGAACAAATCGTGCTATATGATTATGATGGAATATTGTGTTGTAAGAAATAATGAGTGTGATAATCTTAAAAAAAAATAATGAGCAAAATGAACAAAACCAAGAGAACATCGTATATAGAAATAACAATATAGTATTAAGAACAACTTTGAACAACTAAATTATTTTGACTATTATACTCAAAATTAATTACAAAAGACACTTAAAGAAAGTTGCTATTTGCATACAAGGAAAAAAAACTGATAAATACAAGTATTATAGAATGATTTTACAATACACATATTCATGTCTAATAATTGCCCTCTCTGGTGGTATGGGAGAGAGGAGGGAAAAAAGGGAAAAAAAATATATAACTAGTCTTTGATCAATGAATGGAGTCAGAGTGGAATGGTGGATAGACAGCCTCAAAGAAGACTTGTATTCAAAGAAGACCCTATCTCTAAACACTTCCGGCTATGTGCCTCTAGGCTAGTAATTTAAATTCTCAGTGCTTCAGGCAATTAGATAGACACTAGGACTAAGCATTCCTAACCCTAACCCTAACCCTAAATCCAGTCAAACCACTGCCACCAGTTCTCCCTGGTGGAGATTTTTTCAGACCCTGAAAACACAACTCAGAAACTAGAAACCAAGAGCGAGCCTTGGAGGTAGTACTGGTACCCAGACCACCGGTCTTCTTCCTAATCTGGGCCTCAACTAATTTTGAATCTCTGTAGAGAAGGGGCCCAATTTTCTTGCCCACATCAACTACTGACCAATTGTCACATATGGTATAGATAAGCCCTATATGGTATAGATAAGCAGTGTCCCCTAGGCTAGGCTCTTCAAGTGTCAAGTGGTTCAAAATCAGAAACAGATAAACTTTTATCAGTGAAAACAACATTCAAGAGGATGCATCATTATCTGTTTCCTGTTTGACTCAAAGACCTTGATACCTTTCCATCTAGCATGGATCTGTGGCTCCTGCTTCCACCTCAAAGCTGGCCTCCTCAGGTCCATCACTGTTGCAATGTAGTCACTCTTTGGCTCCCTGCCATAATTATTCCAAAATTATAGAAAATCTCAAGTGGAGATAGAGTGCTACAATATTGTCTAGTATCAAAAGGTTAATAAATTTATTCAAGAGATAAGAGATAAACATGCTTCAAGGATCTGGGTGGGAACTCACCTGATTGTAACCCCATTGAAAACCTATGGGATAGAATCAGAGCTAGACTTGGAGAAATAGACTGCTTATCAAAGGCACACTTAATAATTAAGGTGAAAAAGTGTGGTTTCATTATGAATTCCAGAATACCTGTCAAAATCTTGACAATTCGATGCCAAATTGTATAAAACACGTGCCATTAACAACAGGACATGTATTAAAAGTTGTATATTAAAGATGTAAAAAATTTATAGGGATCATTGTGTAAATTTTTTTAATAATTTTATTTATCCTTCCCCCCCCAAAATAAAATTAATTATAGAAACTTTGGATATCAAGAATAGTGCAGGGTAATAGGAATAAAGCCTTGTATCATAGCTAGGAATGATCACAATTTCATTACCATAATCCACTACCAAGTAGTACTGTTTTAAAATTACCTTTAGCTTTATATTTTTAATGGATTAATTGGAGTGATTGGACTCTGATGATCCTTTTACATATAATCAAGAGATATCAGTACTCAATAAAATAGGAAAAATTGACATTTTTTCTGGAGTCCCTGGAGAAGCTAAGTGCCATAGTGGATAGAGTGCCAGGTATAGAGTCAGGAAGACCTGAGTTCAAGTATGGCCTCAAAAATTTATTAGCCGCTGGAAAATGAATGGATGCCCATCAATTGGAGAATGGTTGGGTAAACTGTGGTATATGAATGTTATGGAATATTATTGTTCTGTAAGAAATGACCAGCGGGATGAATACAGAAAGGCTTGGAGAGACTTGAATTGATTCTAAGTGAAATGAGCAGAACCAAGAGATCATTATAGACTTCAACAGCAAGATTATATGAGGATCAATTCTGATGGAAGCAGCTATCTTCGGCAATGAGAGGATCCAATTCAGTTCAGTTGATCAGTGATAAACAGAACCAGCTACACCCAGAGAAAGAACACTGGGAAATGAGTGTGGACTGCTTGCATCTTTGTTTTTCTTCCTATTTTTAAATCTGATTTTTCTTGTGCAACAAAAGAACTGTATAAATATGTACACATATATTGTATTTAAGATATACTTTAACATGTTTAACATGTAGGAGACTGCCTGCCATCCAGGAGAGGAGGTGAAGGGAAGGATGGGAAAATTTGGAACAGAAGTATTTGCAAAAGTC
Organism: Sarcophilus harrisii; assembly: GCF_902635505.1. Classification (NCBI taxonomy): domain Eukaryota; kingdom Metazoa; phylum Chordata; class Mammalia; order Dasyuromorphia; family Dasyuridae; genus Sarcophilus; species Sarcophilus harrisii. Next base: position 592,613,428 of record NC_045426.1, on the reverse strand, counting down.
AATGCTGCAAAATTACCTATGCATATGTTCTGTCAATAAAAAGCTATATATAAAAAAAGAAGCGTAACTAACTGTGTAACCCTAAGCAAGTCACTTAACCCTCTTTGTCTCAGTTTCCTCATCTATAAAATGAGTTGGCAAAGAAAATGGCAAATGACTCCAGTATCTCTGCCAAGAAAACTCTAAATGGGGTCATGCAGAATCAGACACCATTGAAACAGCCCAACAACAATGTAGTCCTTGAATCATCTTCCTTTGGGCAATTTTTTTCTATATTCCTTTGAAGCTTTTCTCAATCTTATGGCCAATATTTATTTCCCTTCTGCACTTCTTTTTGCTTCAAAATATCTTTTCAACTTGTGGAAAAATTTTGTCCTGACAGCTTCTCCTTTGTTTATCCAAAAATCTTGTTTAACACAGAAGCAAAGTAAGTCTCCCATACTACCCCCCATTAATGTGCCATAAGCAGTCCTTGAATGGATCATAATAGCAATAGAGCTTTTTGACCTGTTTGCCAAGTCTGTCAACTGTGACAGCAATAGTAATGACAGATTTGTATGACATGGATATTTCTCCAGTAGGAATTTCATTGGCAATTTCCATTCTGCTTATGGAATTTTGGATACCCTTTAAATGATGATTCATATGAGTAAAACTAGATGTTCATTAAGGTCCTTTTCAACTCTAAAAATTAATTGGCAATGGGAAGAGGGAATAGAGTAGAAGACTGCCATCTGCAAATCTTTTTGCAAATATTTGCAAATATTCTCTCTTTGGATTTAAGTGTGGTCAGAGTCTAAAGACAAACAAGACAAATACTTCAAAGCAGGGATAGGTCAGACAAGAAATATGTGTGTGTGCATGTAATGATACGATATATAATGATATAATACATCTATATCTCTATATAAAATGGAAATTGCTTAAATTTTGTAAAGTGACTGAGCTGCTCATCTTTGCCCTGACAATCCCACTACTGGGCATATAGCCTTACAAATACAAAGACAGAAAGAAAGGTCTGATGTACAACAATATTTTGTCAGCACTTTATAGTATCAAAAATCTAGAAATAAAGCAGTCGCCTTCTACTGGAAAATGACTTTAAAAATGCTATGTTGTTAGAATCTTTACAAGGTGTTAAGTTACTGGAAATGATAGAAACAATGCTTATGTTTACACCTTTGAAAGTTCACACATTAGCTCACACATTAGTTCACAAGTTTGGGAGATTTCAGGATTCAGTATGAGATTCACAAGTTTACACCTCCCACAATCCTACTCTCTCAAGGGAGGAGTCAACCTTTGGGTTCACACCTTTAAGAGATCATAGATAAGAAGCTCTTAGAGCTTCAGTCAAGAGACTTGAAGAGATTGAGTGAGGAGTCAGTGGAGGAGATTGAGAAGTTAGAGACTGTAGTCGGGCAGAATTGGGGATTCGGAAGAGGAGAGGTTGAAGTTGGCAGAAGCAGAGCAAAGGACTAGCAACAAGAGCTGTTGGAACCAAGGAAAGCTTGCCAGGCTATTTTGGAAGAGACAATAAAAGATTGGATTTTAACTCCTGGCTGCATTTGAGGTGATTATTGATCTGAACTGAAACTAAGGTTGCCTCCAGAACCTCCCTGAGAAACCTGCTCCCAGAGAACCCTCATATTTTGAGAAAAGAAAAGAACACTACACTATGTGACTATAATGAAATATTTTTGTGCCAAAAGAAATTATGAAATGAGCAATATTGAGAAAATGGGAAAATGTAAATGAATTCATACAGCAAAATAATACCATAATATTAAAAATGAACATATTACTAAAAGTTGAATTTGTAAGTAATGAAGAAATCAACATCTCTAAACCCTGGGGATTCAGAACCCTTCAAGGAGATAACAGTCCAACAGAGGAAGACAATACCAAAAGAAGAATGGTAGCTTTGTTCTGGAAAGTTGCAAGGTTAGCAAAATCTGGAAGCAGAAAGAGAACACCACATTTCATGTTCAGTGGATCTGCATCAGGTAGTAGACATGTGACAAGAATAGCAGTTACCAGAAGGGACACTATCTAGCAGAAATATTTCATAGCTAGCAGCAATGATCAGGATATGGTAGGAGAATGAAGCTATGACGAAGAGACATCAGAATTCCTGTAGCTTCAAAGGGATGAACTTTTCTTCATATGTGCATGTGTTCCCTATCTGTGTCCTTCATCAGATGTATTTATAAAGTACATCCATTCTTTCCACTGATGGTATATTTATGGTAGAAATTGTTATTGTTTCTTTGTTTTCTATGCCATTTCAATAAGTACCTTTACTTTAAACCAATTATGTATTCTGGCTGACCAGTAAATATAAATAAAATGTCTGAGGGCCAGTGAGCTGTTATTTTGAGTGTAGGAAACTCAAACTTATGTAGGGTCTTTAACCTGGAATATCCTTATCTAAAGGACACCTTGTGAGTTGGGAAGTGCTCTAGTTGACTTTTAATCAATAATATTTCTTAAGCACATGCTGATTTCCTGGCACTGTGCTATGTAGATTATGTTTATATACATATGTATGTGTGTATATATGATTAGGCATACATACATGAATACACATATACATATATGTATACACACAAATATATGCATACACACATGTATATATATACATATATATATATATAAAACATATAAATTAGGTTACCCTTTTGTTCTGAACTCATTTGGAACTGCTCATAATTTTATAGAATGAATCACTAGGCTATTACACTTAGAGATGTTATTTTATAAATAAATGTTTCCTAATATTCATTTAAACATTTTTAAACCCCTAAATTACTTTTAATTTTCCTTGAACATGTTTATGTAAAAGGACTGAATATATTTTCTTTTAGGATTTTTTCCTTGTTTTTGACTGAAATGTAATGAATGGGGAAAAAAGTATCAATTAAACACTTACTATGTATCAGGCACCATATTTAAGTGCTAGATATCTGCTAGATATCTGAATATAAGAAAACCAGGTAGACCCTGTCTCCCAAGAAACATATATATTAATGGAGAAAGACAGTATACAAAGGGGGAAGTTAAAGAGGTTGGTGGGAAGGATATGGGGTAGAAATGTCCAGGAAGTGGTATGGTAGTCATTGGATTTAACTTGATTGCCCTCTTTTAGTCTCTTCTTTTTTTGATTCATCCTTTATATAATTCCCCAAATAATCAGTAATCTAGGTCTGATCATTTCACTTGATTGTTTAAAAAATCTTCATTGGTTCCCTGTTATTTCATCTAGGATAAAATAAAATAATTTTTTTTCAACTTGTCATTCATCTATTTGATCTCAGAGGTAATAGATAGGAAAATTTATTAAGTAGAGAGTAACGTTCAGATTTGTGCCTTAAGAATACTACATTGGCAGCTATGTAGAGGATGGATTGGAGAAGGAAAATTAAGGCAGGAAGATTGAATTCCTTTTGATATAATTCATTACATAATTGTTTGGAAATTTTCTCTTTTTTTGATCTGAAACCCATCTCTCTATATTTTACTCATTGGTTCTTGTTCTACATCTAGGGTCAAGCAAAATAATCTTCTCTATATCAAGGACTATGTGCTGAGCCCTGAGAAGAAAAAAAAATGCTTTTAATGATCTTACAATCTAATGGAGGAAGAGAGCACACAAACAAAACTGAAAGGGGGGAATTTTCTAGGGGGCATCTTGTTCCTTGGAGCAGAAATCAAGAAGAATTGCAGATAGAAAAATAGATTGAGCTAGCAGTTCAATTTCTGCCCTCTGTTAAAAAAAAAAAAAAGGAGGCAATAAAATGTTCCAAGTTGCTTACATGGAAGAAAAAATCAGGGACCAGAATTAAAAGGAGTAATTAAATTAGGTGTCCTTTAAGGTTTGTGAACTATATTCAGGAAAATGAGGAAACAATTTCATTGTTCTTCTAAACCCAGGTTCTCAAATAAAGGGCTTTTGCAGAATGTTCTTTATTCTATTTGCGAAGTATTTAAAATTAGTTTCATTAAATTTGTATGGTTTCCAGTCTTCATCATCATTTTATTATCCTTATATTGATCCCAAGCCCTCAACACCACCACCACCAATATTATTCCCCATTTTATTCTCCTTTTTAATTACCCTTTCCTCCATTTCAATAGTTCTCTCTTTTTTTCCCAAAGAATTTTGCCAGTTAACTTTTGTTTTTTTCCACCTTTTAACAAAAGATCCTCAAACAAAGGTTATATAATTAACCTTTTTCTACCCTGATTAGACTGCTCAGCAGTTAATGAATAATTACATTTGCATTTCTTTTGTTGGTATAAAAAATTTTAGTCAGTACATCTTTCATCACCAAACTAAAAGATAGCATCTGCCACTAATAAGTAGTACGTGAAAGTGTTTATTTGTGTATGCTAAATTAATGAAGTCCAAGAATAATTCACTGCAGTAGCAGACATTAAATACACACATAGTGGGTTCCCAAAATTGAAATGAGGATATGAACTGAAAAAGAAAAAAATTAGCAATCATTAAAATTACAAATGATTAAAATATCCACAGGTGGATTATGGGTTTAGTTATTTTTTTTTGGATGATCCAAAGAAACAATACTTTATACTCCCTTCATTTTGTTACTTACTTGATCATTAAGAGATTAGGTAGGAAAGAGGGGCAATTGGATATGCCAAGAGGTGTATTTCAGCAATTAATTATATGTATATGCTGTAGAGCCAAGCTAGAAGAGAAGAAAAGATCTTTCTTCAATTTTTTTTTGACATTTCATGACTAGTGACTCTGTACTTATTCTTTTCAAATCTGACATTTTCTGATGCTGACAATAGGCTGCATCTTACTAATATTCACAGAGTATCTTTCTATTGCCCTTTGGATCACCTGCTGAAATAGTTATAATAGAAAATAATTAATTAAAGCAGGTAAAAGTAAAAATCAAGTATTCTATGAATCCAGGAAAGAAAGAGTTTCAGCCCCAGAATTTCAGAAATAGATGGGATGCGGGTTATTTTTACCTTCTGAATCCAATTCTCCCTGTGCAACAAGAAAACTGTTTGGATCTGCAAACATACATTGCATCTAGGATATACTTTGACATAGTCAACATATATAAGACTGCTTGCTATCTAGGGGAGGGGGTGGAGAGCGGGAGGGAAAAATCGGAACAGAAGTGAGTGCAAGGGATAATGTTGTAAAAAAAAATTACCCTGGCATGGGTTCTGTCAATAAAAAGTTACTATAATAAAAAAAAAAAGAAAATAAATAGATGGGATGTCAATGGCTTTCTAGTCCAACCTGCACCAAAAATAAATAGATAGATAGATAAATGAATGAATGAATGAATAAAAGAGAGAGATAGATAAAAAAGAATATCCTGTACATCTTACAGTCATCATCCAACTTTAGTTTGAAGGCCTCAAGTCAAAAAAAAATTGTTATCATCTTAGGTAGACCAGCAGTTTTTGGGTGGTTCAAATCTTAAGAAGATTTTTTTTACATTAAATGTGAATTTTTCTCTGTATAACTCCCACTCATTGCTTCTAGTTCTCTCATCTGGAGTCAAACAGAACATATTTAATCCCACTTCCATGTATCATTCCTTTAATGACTTGATGACAACTATCCTGTTGCTTCTTTCTAAATCTTATGGACTCAAGACTCTGCCTTAGTTGACATCTTAGTCATGAGGCAGTGTGCTGTATTGGATAGAATGTTGATTTAAGAATCAGAAAGAAATGCAACTGAATCTTACTTCAGCTTTTTAATTAAATGAGTGACCCTAGATAAGTCCCCTTAACCTCTAAGGATCTCTAGGTTTTCTGATCTTTAGAATGAGCACAACAATGACACTTATCTCAAAAGGTTGTCATGAAGTTCAAAAAAGAGAAATTTTTGAAAGCTTTAAATATAAGATTCTCCTCTGAATGCTCTTTAGCTTGTTAATGTCCCTCTAACACGTAGTATTCTATTTTTGGCAGAAGGAAATCTCTTCTGATAAAGTAAAGATCTCTTAATGTACAATGGACTTTCAACAGTCTTTTCCATGACTACAATTCAAAAGCACCACTTCTGTGATGCTCAGGTTTCTTTATAGTCCAACTCTCATAGCCTACATTGCTACTAAAAAACCATGGCTTTGACTATACAGATCTTTATCAGCAAGGTGATATCTCTGCTTTTTAGTATGCTGATTTGCCATAACTTTCACTCCAAGAAGCAAACATACCTTAATTTCATGGCTGTAGTCACTGTGTTCAATGATGTTTGAGCCCAAGAATATAAAATCTGACATTGCTTCCATTTCTTCTTTTATTTCCAGAAAGTAAGGAGACCAGTTGCCATAATCTTAGTTTGTTTTAGTTTATCTTTTTTATTATTAAGCTTAAAGCTAGCTTTACACTCTTTTCTTTCACTCTCATCAAAATACTTCTTAATTCTTTTTTACTTTCCTCCATCAGAATGTATTATCTGCTTCTTTGAGATTGTCAATATTTCTCCCAGAAACATTAATTTTGACCTTTGATTCATCCAACATCATGTACTCTGCATATAAATTAAATAAGTATACAGCCTTGTCTATTGCTTTTCCAATCTTAAACTAATCAGTTGTTTCATGTTCAGTTTTAACTGTTGCTTCTTGAATCATATACAGGTTCCTCAGGAGACAAAATGATCTGCTACTGCCATGTTTTTGAGGACATTTTAAGGATCACATTTTGTTGTAATTCACAACCAGAGATTTTAATGTAGTCAATGAAGCAGAAGTAGATTTTTTTTCTGGTACCCTGTTGTTTTTCCATAATTCAATGGATATTGACTATCAAGTCTTTAGTTCCTCTGTCTCTTCAAAAAAACAACCTGCTCATTTGGTAATTCCAGCTTTACATATTGCTGAAACATGACTTACAGAATGTTAAGCATAACCTTGCTACCGTGTGAAATGAGTGCAATTGTTTGGTAATTTGAACATTGTTTGGCATTTCCCTTTTTATAATAGGAATATAAACTATTCTTTTCTAATCTAATAGCTACTGTCGAGTTTTCCAAATTTGCTGGCATATTGAGTGCATCACTTTAGCAAAATGATCACTAAAATTAAATTCACATATTCCTATCCAGTTCAGTTCACTAATTGATTTAATAACTCCCTTTTTCTCTTCAATCATCTTCTTTGAATTTCTAGTTATGTAGAACATAGGCAACTATGGGCATGTACAAAAAACATCCAGCTAGAAAACATGATTATGTAAATCCTGCTCATAACAAAAAGGAAATTTGGGAATTCAATGACAATGGGGAGAAGGTTTTCCTCAGTGGAGATAAGAAATCACATTTTAGATCAATAGAAGGAAGAATTAGCTATTAGAATGTCAAAAAATGAAATTGTAATGGAAGAAGCTCCCCCCTCACTTAATGAACATTTTATCAGAGATATTGGAGAGGGGATTCCTGTTGGAAGTCTTATCAACCAACTTTTAAGATTCCTTCACTGATTATCATTATGGTCCCTTCTAGGTCTAAATTCCTAGGATAAGAAACAGTTGTACTAGGGAAAGGTTGAAAAAAAAATGAATGAACTCTACTAATAGAAGGGCATCAAAATGAAAAAGAAAATATATTCCATAGAAAAAAGAAAAGGAAAGTGAACTAACAGAAAAAAAAATCCTTCTTTGTTTGTCTAATGGCAAATATATTGAAAGATGCCTTTTATTTTAGGTGCCAATGTCCATTAAGTTACTCATTATTAAGGAAATAAACTGTGAATCAAATCTGTCTCCTTTGAATCAGTGAAATGAGCTGTTATTTTTTAAATCTCCCTTATCAGAGTATTTCTCCCCATTTTATATTAGCTTAAAAAAAATACATTAAACAGCATGGCCCCTATATGAAACTACTTAAACTATATGTAAGAAATTTGTAGAGTAGTAAAGTGAAGAGTTAAATTATGTTGATGGGAGTTGATCTAAAGAGTTTCACAGAATTTCCTATAAAAGTATGGAATGAGAAAATAAACAGCTTTACTACTGAGAAACTGGAAAAGCAAAAATAAAGGTTTTTTTTCAAGGCAGCAATGGCAGTCACATCACACATCCTTTTAAAAAGTTGATTTGTTCATATTTAATCACTTAAAAAATTGCACAAAGGTAAACATTTAAAAGACAAGAGGTTAGAAAATGAGAAAGAAAACATGTTTTACTTTTCAGAAGATTTCTATAGCTTTGGCATAATCCCAAAAGTATTGTGGCACTGTGATCATTGTTGTAATATAGGTGGGCAACCAATCTAAAAGTGAAATCAAGATTATAGGCAATTGATTATAAGGAAAACTCCATGCATGCTAGATTGATGCTAAGTAATGAGAAGCAGGGAGTTGCATGATGTCAGAAAATTATATATCTTTATTTAATAGATCCAAATTATAGCTATTTTTCTTTTCATTGATTTAATAACAGTTGTAGAATTAAGTACAAGTAATTCTTAAGAAGCCTTAAAAAAGCTGCCTTTAGCATTTAATACTTTTCATCAACACAATGAATATTTTCCATTTGGGGCCCCAGGAGCATCCCTATCCATATTCATTTCACTTTGACCTTGTCAATTTAGAATAGAGACCGTAGGGTGGGAACAGGATGTACTCACAGAATTCTATATATTATCTTTCAAGAATTTTATGGCTAACTCTGTAAATCTAGGCTCATTTTCTTTTATTGTAGCTATTCCAGCCCCTTTTTCAGATACTTTGGACCTTCTTCTCAGAGGAATATTATAGTTCTTTTGTGAATTATTAGAATAGTTTCATTTACAATAGCAGTAGAAGCCCTTTATTCAAGTTTGTTTATTTGTTTGTATGAACTCACTCACTACTCTCTACCTATTCACCCAATGTAGACTTCCCAGCCTCACTTGACATAGGGGCTGGACTTAATGCATTCCTTCCAATTTCTATTATGCCCCTGACTGTAACACCATGGCCATAAAAATTGTCTCAGTCAATACTTCATGTTTAGTGCTTAGTTTAGTTTAGTTTAGTGCATTTGGCAGTGGGTTGCCAAGTTGCATCCTGACCACTGTACTATGGGAGCATTAAGGGAGAGGGGTGAGAGGAGACAAGGGAAAGTTGAGTAGCGGCAAGAAAGTCCTGCTCCAAGACTTGAGTCTGAATTGAATAATCAAACCTCTAGTTTCAAATAAAATATAAGTAGAGATTTTAAAAATTTTCAACTTTATATATTTAGTATCTATCAGCAACTGGCACATTTTGTTATTTAGTCATTTCAATTAATTCTGACTTTTCATGACCCCATTTGGAATTTTCTTGGCAAAGATACTACAATGGTTTGCCATCTCCTTTTCCAGCTTCATTTTCCAGATGAGGAAATTGAGGCAAAACAGGGTTGATTGAAACTTGCTCAGAGTTAATACCTGGTAAGTGGTCTGGGTCCAAATTTGAACTCAGGTCTTCTTGACTTCCAGCCATGTTCTCTATCCACTACACCACCTGCCCAGACTGACAAATAATAGGTTCTAAATAAATACTTGCACATTGATTTTAAAATGCAGATATCACCAGGGAAGCATAGCTTGTCACTTCTGTGTACTTTCAGGTGAGCTAATTAACCATAAAGTTATTGACATTTAGTTGTCTTTTCAAAATTAAGAGAAGAATATTTTTGGTAGAGAGGGGAAAAGAGATGAGTAATTAATTGTATTTTGGTGTCAGATCTTGATAGAGTAAAGATGGGGAGAGATTAAAGAATCAAAGGTCAGTGAACATCTGAAAATCAGAGGAAAGGGATTAAGAGCCAAGAAGTAGAAAAGGGATAAAAATAATAAAGGTGAGAGAGTATTAAAGACAAATTTTATCTACTTTACAAAAATTCCAAGTGTTCTGCATGTACCATGCCACTGCATGTGACTGAACAGCATATCCAGAGCTATCATAGTCATCTTTTAGATGTTGCAGATCAAATATTCATTAATAGCAACTATCATTTTAATATTTTTAGCCTCCATATATTCCCAAAGTTTTCAACATTCATGGAAAACAGAGAACTGAATGCAAATGTAGGAATGACAAATGCCACTTGTTCCCACCCTTACTTCACTAAATGAAATTTAAGGGCAATTTTCATGGCCACTGTGTTAGCAGTCAGAGACATGATGGAAATTGGAAAGAATACATTGAGTCCAGTCCCAGTATCAAGTAAGGCTAGGAAGACTACATTGGGTGAGTAGATGGGGAGTAGTGAGTGAGTTCAAACAAATAAATAAATTGACTTGAATTAAGGGTTTCTGATCCTGCTGTAAGTGAAATAATTCTAAGACTTTATGGTGATTCACAAAAGAGTTATAAATATTCCTCTGAGAAGAAAGTACTCAATAATAGCTTTTTTTGGTTCTCACCACATCTGTAGTTTCTCTATCCAAAATAAACACTAAAATATTGTGTCAGAAAATAAATATTTCAGTTGAGAGAATGTTTTCTCACCAACAGGCAAATAGAGATTAAATAATTTGTCTAGAATCACAAAATGTCTGATGTAGAATTTGAATTCAGGTCTTTATTACTCACAGACCCAGTGCTCTATCCACTGTATTACCTCACTGCATTCCACTTGAGATACAATCGTGGAAATATGCTTCTAGTTTATAAGAATTATTTCTACCACCAATAGTGAAGGAATCTATGAGGCAATGTGCTGATTTGAAAGGAAAAATTTATCTTTTGTCATTTGTCCTGAATTTTCTTTCCAATATAAGGTATTTTTTAAAAAAGAAATTAGGTGGTAATTATAGGTACAATAGAATTATCCCCAAAACCCTGAAGGAAAGGCAATGGTGATCTGTCACTAAAAACTTAAATTTAACTGTGTTCACATTCTCATACAAGAAGGAGTCTGTGCGTGATAGACACTCTATGCAAATGTTACAAATATAACATCATTGGTATTATAGAGAAGAAGACCATATCATGTTTGGTCAGGAAGATTGAATGGAAATAGCTGTGAGTTGTGGATTAATCTAGATAATTACCCCTCTAATACCACTGACCCAGGCTTATCTAATAAGGTGCTATGTTAAAAGGATCCTTGAGTGCTACATTAATTATTATTTAAATTTCTTTAATCTTTTCAATTAACTAGGGATCAATTTGTAAAGAATTGAAGTGGAATGGATTAACACCACACATCTTAGTAGCCTTAGTTCATTTTAGAAAGAATTTTATAAATAGATCTTTGAAAAGTCAGAAAGAACCTCAAGTCCTCATTGTCTGAGAACACAAAACTTCTGTTAAGACAGACTTGCTGTTACTTTGCAAAGAGAGCCTAGACGCAGTGGTTCTCAAACTTTTGTTTTCAGTATCTTTATCCTATTGAAAATTATTGAGGATCTCTCCAAAGTGTTTTTGTTTATCTGGATTATATTTATAGACATTTACCATATTGGAAATAAAAATTATTTTTGAATTTGTAGACCCTTTAAAAGGGTTTCAGAAATCCCCAGGATTCTCCAGACCATACTTTGAGAACCACTGGCCTAGAGGTTTCCCAGAGCTTTGCAAAATGAAAACTGCAACTTGGATCTTCCTTCATGAAAACAGTAAAAACATGGACAGAAACTACTCCTCAATTATCTGTTAGCTATAAAGGCACTTTACTAAAATTCTCCAGTCTTCTTAGATCTATGACACTAGATGGACCTGCTACTAAATAGATATTAATTGTGTTCATATTAATAGCTAATATATGTATAATAACATAAGATTTGTAAAGTATTTTGCATAAATATCCTATTTGAGCCTTAAAACAACTTTGTTATTATTGTCCCCGTTTTAGAGATAAGAAAACTGGGATTCAGATATGCTGAGGCAAAAATGAATACCACATTTCCTCGTATTATTTTCTATATCTTTTTTTGGCAGGTGGCAAAATGTGATTTCTAAAAGAAGGTTCAAGGCCTGGAGAGACTTACATGAATTGATGCTGAGTGAAATGAGTATGACCAGATCATTATATACTTCAACAACAATACTATATGATGATTAATTCTGATGGATCTGGTCACTTCAGCAATGAGATGAACCAAATCAGTTCCAATGGAGCAGTAATGAACTGACTCAGCTACACCCAGCGAAAGAACTCTGAGAGATGACTAAGAACCATTACATAGAATTCCCAATCCCTATATTTTTGCCCACCTGCATTTTTGATTTCCTTCACAAGCTAATTGTACAATATTTCAGAGTTTGATTCTTTTTGCACAGCAAAATAACAGTTTGGACATGTATACTTATTTTGTATTTAATTTATACTTTAACATATTTACATGTATTGGTCATCCTGCCATCTAGGGGAGAGGATGGGGGAAAGGAGGGGAAAAATTGGAACAAAAGGTTTGCTAATTGTCAATGCTGTAAAATTACCCATGCATATAACTTGTAAATAAAAAGCTATTAAAATTTTTTAAAAAATAAAAGAAGGTTCAATTACTTTTCACAATCTCTATGAAGAGACTTAACTAGCCAAGGTTACTTAGTTCATCAAAAATCAAATGCTTAACCAAGATTGGTAAGAAAACATTCTTTCACCTGAAATATTTATTTTCTGACATGATATTTTATTTTGGATACAAACACGACTAAATTTTTCTGTAGATAAAGTGTATTCAATGTCTTCTTTAAAAGCCCAAGAAAAACTATAATTTTCAGTCACTCCTGTTTTCTATAGCCAGATATGCCACTAGGAAGAAACTTCCTTGTCTTTTGTCTATTGTAGCAAACTAAGAGATTCTTTACTTGTTCACCAAGTTTATAATTAGAGGACTTGAGTTGAAATAATGATTCTGCCATTTTTTTAATCTCTGTTTCTTGAGCAATTTATGTATCCTCTCTAAGTTTGTTTCCACAATTATAAAATGAGAAAGCTGGGCTTTTAACATCTAAGGCTACTTGAAACTCTTGGTACTAATCTAAACTGAAAAGATAGGTTGGAGAATTTCCTTATACATAAGTATTAACACCCAGATCTCAGTGCTGCAGAGACATATCTAGCATAACTAAACCTTCCTCCAACAAGTTATAGGGACAGTGAACCCATCTGAGTGACCAATAGATCCCCTCTCAATTGGCCTCTGGCCAAAGGTCATTTGGATGCCTTTGATAACAAAAGACATTCCAATTAAGACTGACTGTTCTCTCTGATATTGACCCAGTCTCCACTTTATCCACGTCTCTTGCCTTTTCAAATTTCAACAACCTGATCCACTGACTATTTATCCCTTTGCATGCTTTACTATCTGCTTAGGATCAGTTCTTTTCTATTAACTTTTCTACCTCTCCTGGTTTATTTGCTCCTCCTGCTTACCCTAGCTCTTTGATCGTCCCTTAGCCCTCTATTCTGTCCAAATTCTCAGTTCTCAGTCCTCATAATCAACTCCCAAGTAATCTGAATGCATGTCTTTAAACATGTCTTTTCTAAGGACCTAATGATTATACAGTAGTTTTAACTAGTAACCTATTCTTACTATTTGACAGTGGTATCACTACTAAATTTCAATCTATATTGATAGCACTTGGGATCATAGGGCAGAGATTTAAAAGTAAAAGTGTTCCCAGAGCTTTTAAAAAAAATAATTTAATCTTATCCTTTGTTTAACGTTCCAATGGAGAAAGTGTAAAAGTTCCTTGTAGATAACATTTTTTGATGTATATTTACTACAAATACATTTTTCAGTCTTTTCCCTCATATAACTTCAAAAGATTTGTGTTGTATAAATCCTTTTATCTTGGTGGAAATCAAACCAACTTGTTTTATATCCAGTGGTTTCATCTGTTTGGTTGATTAAAAATGTTCTGAATAAAAAAGATGTTTTTCCTTTTTCTTCCAATCTTAAAAATGATCTTCAAAAATACAGATAAAGCCAGATATTTCATTTTATAGTGTTTTCAAGTAAATAGGTTTTCCAAATCCCTTCTATTCATTTATATTTCTGGGTTCTTTATTCCATTCTATTGTTCTTTTTGTGACCTTGTATAAATTATTAACCTCTCTGGGAGCCCATTTCTTCAAAATCAGTTTATTATAGAAAAGAGCTGTTGCATGATCATGCAAAGAAGAAAATATTTCTTCTTCGACTATATTTTGGAGAATTTAAATACTCAGATCAACAAAGTGTTACGGTTACTTTGAGCTACAAATTGGGACTTTGAGAAATCTTAGTTGTAAATAATATTTTATTATCATTGCTAAGAAATAATGCTTTGCTCGGAAATAAGGAGACTCATGTTTTGGTCCCCATAACACAACTTGCTTATCTGTGTGATGGCATTTTACATTTTTTTTAAATCAATGACTTAGATTGAGCTGTAGATGGTATGCTATACAAATACAGATGACATAAAGATGGAGGTAGGGGATAAATGTCATTAAAAGGCAGAATAAGGACCCAAAAATATCTTCACAGGCTAAAACACTGTACTGATTTCATCAAATGGAATTTAAAAGGAGGCAGTTATTACATTTGACTTTCAGAAATGGGAGAGGTATGATTAGACAAAAGTTTATTTTTGAAAGATCTGTAAGCTGTACTAGAGGAATTCAAGTCAGTTGAGTCTAGGAAGCCAAAACAAACAAACAAAAAAAGTAATGATGTCTTGAGGTAATAGGTTCTCTGAACTTACCATAGTCAGATCTTGAAATATTGTGTTGGATTGTGGGCACCACAGTTTAAGAAGAATCTTGATAAAATAGAGAAAACTTAAGAGGGAGAAAATCAGAATTCCAGAGGTTCATGAGTTCATGCCACATGAGGATCATTGGAAAGAACTGGGTATTTTTAACTAGGAAAAGACAAGACTCAGAGGGGAAAGGATAACTATCTTTAAGTATATGAAGAACTGTCACATGGAAAAAGGATTAGAATTTTAATCTGTTTTTCCCAAGAAAGCAGAATTAGAAGCAATGTGTACAAGTTGCAAAGTTCTATATTTAGGCTTTATTCCAAAGGGAAAAAATTCTTACAATTAGAGCTATTGAAAAGTAGAATATAATCCTTCAGAAATATATAGTTTCCTCATTATTGGAAGTCTTTAAGCAAAATCTGGATAACTACTTGTCAGGTATGTGGAAGAGAGTGTTGTGTTGTGGGGAAGAGTTGGACCAGAAGACAAACTTCCCTTCAACTCTGAAATCCTATGAGAATACATTTTGACTATCAATACAAATAAAAAAATTAAGATACCTAATATCATTCATAAAAAGTTAATATTTATAGTAAGTTAGCTCCGGTAATCAACTGAATGATTTTTCACAAATTGATGGCACTTGATTATTGATCATGCTCTGAATTTCCACACCAACTACTTGTCCACCTTTGATCTTCTGAGGATGACATTGAGTTACCAAGAAGAAATGATATATGGGCCTAGTGTTGTTGTACATTAAAGACTGATCTCTTTAATTATCTAATGGATTAAAAAGTTCCTTTGAGAATCATTAAGACAATAGGAAAAAGTGCCTTTAAATTTCCCTAGGTGACTTCAGTAGGGGATCACTTTTTGAATTAATTTTGATTGATTTTTTTCTAAATGAAAACAGCTTAGAGGTTGATTTTTAATTAAATGTTTTATTAAGAGCAATATTGAACATCAATATAACCAACTATTTGCTTAGTAACTACTTACATTTAAACTAATTAATCTCAATTCATAGAATATCATGGTAACTTTTTAATCATTATTTTTAAGTTGCTTTCAGAATTCATTTTTATTGCCATTCACTTTATCTCTTTTATTGTTGTAATGCGTATAAACCTTCCATTCTTCTGATTCTGAATTTTAAAAAAATAAAAACTTTACATCATTTTACAGCGATATTTCCAGATTTCTTCATATTTATATTTTTTGGCCTTAATTGCAGTATTGCATTTAACTACACTGACGTATCACAGTGCATTTAACTATTCCTTTATTTGTTGGACATTGAGTGTTTTCAGCTTTTTGCAATTACATGTAATAAGTTATAAAAATCATCCAATAGATTGTCAGTCAACAAGCATTTATTAACACCCTGTGTTATGTGGGAGGCATCAAGAATGGGAATCAGCATTTTTGTCCAATTTATTTAACATATCTCTTCCACAACAACTTACAAAACACATTTGAACGAATTCTGTCAGGAAAGTCAAGAAAAAGTAGGAGTGAACAGTGTTTTCCAGATCAGGTCATTTTAGGAAGATAGAAAAGTCTGCAGACCCCAGGGGTTGTCTCAAAGCACTATGAAACTGGTAGCTGCAGCAGCATATTATAGCACAAAGGGACTGAAAAGGCCACTATATTAATCAATTACTAAATCTTTCAAAGTTGTTTTTCTTTATATGATTGTTTTTAGTGTGTAGATTGGTCTGATTCTGCTCACTTTGCTTTGTATCAATTTATAGATGTTTTCCCAGGTTTTACTGAAAAAATCCCCTTTATCATTTCTTACAGAACAAAAGTTTGCATCACATTCATATAACCATAGCTTGTTCAGTAAGATAATTAATGAAAAGGGAAACAATTTTGCTTTTCCTCCCTCCTTCCCTCCCTCCCTCCTTCCTTCTCTCCCATCTTCCCTCCTTCCTTTCCATTCTCCCTTTCTCTTGTCCTCCCTCCCTCCTATGCTCCCTTCCTCTCTTTCTCTTTGCCTCTCTTCCTCCCTCCCTCTCTTCCTCCTTCTCTCTCTTCCTCCCTCCCTCTTTTCCTCCCTCCTGCTCTTCTTCCCTCCCTCCCTTCTTCCCTCTCTCCCTTCTCCCTCTCTTCTTCTCTCCCTGCTCTCTCTTTTTTTCCATCCCTTCTTCCTTCCTTCCCTTTCTCCCTCCTCAATATCAGTTATGATATCAGAATAGTGATATGATCATGGAATTTTATTGCTGGAAGGATCCTTACAAATGATATTATCCATCTTTATCATAGTGTCTCATTTTTCTCATGTCCCATTTTTCTTTTATTAGTGAGATAGACCTTAGGCCTTGACTTTCTGGTTTCATTGACTAATTTTCCACCACTAATGCCCCTTTAGACAATTTTTTTTTCATTTAACAATCATTTAGTAAGTGCCTATAAATATACAAAGTGCTGTTCTAGATGAGAGATGAGATGCACATAAGAGGAGGATGGTAACTGTTTTGGACAAGGAAGGAGGTAGAGGGTAGATTATTAAATCTACTCAACACCTTTAAGTTTTGTTCTGTCAGTTGATTTATATTGATCACTATTAATGTAATGGAAGTTGAAAAGAAATTCTAATCTCAACTCACAGAAGAGATCAGGGTCAGATAATAGCTGGCACTTTCTCATTTTCCTTTGCTGTATCTCTATCCATGCTACACTCATTAATTGTACATATTCTTCAAGGCTCTGTCCTGGGATTTTTCTTTCTCTTTCTTTTTTCTGTACTATCTCACTGAGGTGAGGGGCTCTCATCAAGTTCCATGGGCTCAACTGTCATTGCTAAGTATGAGTTACATGTTTCTTTCACTGTCTCTGTCTCTGTCTCTCTGTGTCTCTCATATATATATATATATGACTCCTTATCATTCTTTCCTCTCAACCCCAACTTTATTCCTCTTCTATATTTCCCCATTAATACTAAACCACAAATGTACTTGGAATTGCCCATTTTCAACCTTGATGTTTTCAACTCTTAACTGTTACTTCTCCCATATGTACAATCAATTGCTAAATCTTATAAAATTCCCTTCTCTTTATTCTACAGCTACTATTCCAGTTCAGATTCTGATCACCTATCACCCAGGTTATTGTAACAGCCTATTAATTGTCTCTCTATCTCAACCCTCTCCCTATTTTAGTTCATACTACATACAGTGGCTAAAGTGATTTTCCTAAAGCATAGGTCTATGTTACCCTCATACTCAGTAAACTCTAGTGGTTCTCTATTATGTCTCGAGATCCAGTATAAACTCTTCAGGTTAGCATTCAGAACTCTCTATTTTTGGTCTTTTTACATATTAACTCTTCCATGCATTTTAAAGACTAACCATACTGACTTACTTGCTGTTATTCATAAATGATATTCTACCTTGTCCCCTTTGTGCTTTTGTAATAGTTATCCATCATGACGAGTATTTTACTCCTGACTTATACACCTTTCTCTAAAACTCAACTCTAACAACTCCAGGAGACCTTTCTGCAACCTCTTCAACCATTTTTGCATCAGCTTCATTATGCCCTGTATAAATCTATTTGTGTGCATGTATATAGTTCCTTGCTCAATTTATTCTCTTGACTGCTCCCTCTCCCCATCAACTGCTTTGTCCATCCCAGACTGACTCTACCCTGAGGTCTGTTCTCCTGGTGAAACTGGCCAGGATTGACATTTCTTGAGTATCAACCATACACTTTTAAATCAACTTACTCTCTGTTATACCATTTCTCCAGCACCTGCCTTGCCACTGAGTAGGTTCACTTTCTACTCCCATGTCTCCTTTATGTGTTGCCTTTGTCTATTAGAATTTAAGCTTCTTGAGAGTAGGAACGAGCTTGTTTTCCTATATCTGTATCCTCAGCTCTTAGCACAGTCCCTGATATATAAGTACTTAATGAAAATTCATGCTCTGTCTTTGTCTCTTTCTCCGATTTCTCCTTCTCTTCTTTAGAATAAAAGTTCCTTGAGAGCAGTCTCTTTTTCTTTTTTATATCCTGGATATAATAAGTGCCTGTTTCTTGACTGATTGAATTCAAAGAAATATTTAACCTGATATTGAGAACTTCTGTAGGTTGGCGGGCACTTTTAGAGTTAAAATCACAAAAATACAAAATCTTCATCAAATCTATATGCTGAAAGAACTAAAATTCATCCCAAAGGTAATAGAACAAGTCAAATAAAGGTTCAGTTCAACTAAATCTTGTATGATGGCATCAGAGAACGGCAGAGGTGCCATAGAGAACAACTAATCTGTGGTAAAAGTAACAGATGGCCAGTAGAAAGAGGATCAGAGACAGGCAGTACGGTAACAGTCAGCTTAGCCCAGCAGCCCTTAGGCTGACAGCATCTCCTAGGCAGACAGCATCCCCAGACCAGCTTAGGACCTCAGGGACCATGAAGATGTGGTGACAGCTGCAAAGATTGGTTGGTTTCAGCCAAGAAATAGCTTTAGGCACTGAGACTGATAAGACTGTGAACACTTACTGCTGTGATGATATCAGTCAGTCAATAAGCATTTACTAAGCACTTACTATATTTCAGGCATTGTGTTAATTACTGGGAATAACAAGATAATGGTGGAATAGACTCTTCCCTTAAGGAACTTACATTCTAATGCAGGAGACAACATGTATACATAAGTATATGCATGATATATAAAAAATATATAAATTTTGATTATAGGAAGGAGGAGTCTAGCAGTTGGAAGCATCAAGAATAGCTTCATATAGAAGGTAGCATGGGTAGGAGTGGTAGCAATAGTATATTTTGTCTCAATTTTTCTCATCTATAAATGGGAATATGCATTATATATCCAGGAGGAAAGTGTTTTGAAAATGAGATACAATTGGAAAACTGTTAGTGAAGAAAAAGAGTTGATAGAAAGATGAGTGTGAGAGAACCTCTTCTTTTTAACTCATTTATTACTTTACGATTCTTTAGCTTTCATGCTTTGCTTTATTTGAGTAGACAGAGAGTGGGAATGTTTAGAGGTAGGCAGCAATGGGATATTTTAGGAGAAAATAGCATCAGGTAATGAAAAGCTGCTAGAAGAAGAAAAAAAGAGAAGAAAAGAACAGGAACTTTGGAGAGGGGGAAAGGATGATAAATCTCAACAAGAAGAAATTAGGGCACAAATTCACTGCTCCCTCAAAGACTGAGAACAACATTGTGCTACCCTGTCTTCCCTTCCTCATCTTCTCCCCACACCCTTGGCCCCAACCCACTGCTATGTCTAATCTTCAAATATCAGTTCTGTAAAAATTTGCATGTAGAATTACAAATGAATCACAAATGGTTTGAATGCATTCAACAGAGTATAACCTGAATGAGATAATTAACTCAGAACATTTTAATGTTATTTTTCTATCTTTAATTTATAGGTTCCTACTATTCCTCCTCAGCTCTAAATAGTCAGTTTATTTGTTCTATGGCTTCTTTGCTAACAGATATACATTTTTCTCAGTGAAGCATGTTAGCAGCTGGTTCCATTGGACCTCCTGTGGAGAAGTATATTCAGTTTTTGCAGGGGTGGAGATTATCATATAAATAACAAGTTGCAGAGCGATAGTTGGGAGAAGGAAATCATGCAAGTGTTAAAATGTTGCAAAGTTGGGAGAAATCCTAAAGTTTCTTCAATTTTCCTTGCTTTGGGTGTTGGGTAGCCATTTACACTGTAAAAACAATTCTATTATAAAAGAATGCATTCCAAATGAAAATGTAAGTTAAAGAGCTCTGTCTCTTTTCTGTTAATTGTTTTACAGGAACCTGGCTGTATTCTATTTACAGTTTGTTTTGTGCATAGAGACCATGAGAGACAGAGAGACAGAGGCAGAAAGAGACAGACACAGAGAGACAGAGAGACAGAGAGATAGAGAGAGAGACAGAGAAAGACAGACAGAGACAGAGAGAGACAGAGACAGAGAGAAAGACAGAGACAGAGACAGACGGAAAGATAGACAGAGAGAGAGAAACAGGGAGAGACAGACAGACACAGACAGAGACAGACAGACAGAGAGATAGAGAGAGACAGAGACAGACAGACAGACAGACAGAGACAGAGAGAGACAGAGACAGAGAGAGAGAGAGAGAAAGAGAGAGAGAGAGAGAGAGAGAGAGAGAGAGCGCAGACTTTTGAATCAAGAAGTTTAAGTTCTGACAATGCTGAGGGAATGACTTAACTTCTCTCAGTGTTTTAGATCAAAGGTGTCAAGCATGTAGAATGCTTCCAGTAACAGTTTCAGCAGAACCACATTAAAATGCCATGAGGAAATATTTGACAAAATAATTAAAAATATAATAGGACATAGATAATGTTACTATGTGATTTTTCTAAGTCAATAAGTCAGAGATCATCATGAATGATTTTGCTGGCTCCTGTTTCAGTTTGAATCGGATACCCTTACAAATCAAAAGTGCTAACCTTCATTAGTAGAAGGAGTTTCCTCTTCTGGGGATACTCTATAGCCAGTGGTCCTCAAAGTGTAGTCCAAAGAATTGTTGGAGTCTCTGAAACCCTTTCAGAGGGTCTCCAAATTCAAAATTATTTTTTATTTCTAAAATAGTAATTAGCTATAAATATAACCCATGTGAACAAAAACTCTTTGAACAGATCCTGGATAGTTTTTTAATAACATGAAGATACTGAGAACAAAGGTTTGAGAACCACTGCTCTATACTAATGAAAACAAAGTTCCTGTCTCTTTTCTTTATGTGCAAAAGTTCAAAGGACACGGTTTTTCATATCGTAGAGCTCTATTCCTTGCTGACCATGTTAGCTAGGTGGTCCAGTAAATGGAAAGCTTTTACTAGCTATGTGTAAAAAGAGACCTTTACTAGCTATATGACTTTTCTAATTCTCAATTTCCTTATCAGTAAAATGAGGATAATTATCTCATAGAGTTGCTGTGATGAAATAACAAAATAATGGGTAGCTAGGTGGTGCAGTAGATAGAGCACCAGCCCTGAAGTCAGGATGACCTGCATTCAAATTTGTCTTCAGACACTTAATACTTCCTAGCTGTGACCCTGCCCAAGTCACTTAATCCTAATTGCTTCAGAAAAAAAAAAAAAAAAAAAAAAAAAAAAAAAAAAAAAAAAAAAAAAAAAAAAAGTAATAATAATAATGAGATAACATCTGTAAAGCTTTTTGCACACTTTCAAGCACTACATAAATTCTAGCTATTCTTATTAGTAAGATAAAATATGAAAGGACACAAGCTTTCAGTGTTGATATTTTTAAGTTTTAAGGAACTTCCTAAACCCCTGAAATTTCCATTTCTGTGGCATATCATATTTTAAATCAATTGTGCATGCTAAAAAAAATTAATTTGTTTTGGTGGCTCCAAAGACAGATAATGTTTTCCCAAAATTGGTTATCTTTCAGCCATCACACTTTATGGTACTAAATTTTCTGCCCACTGATATCATTTCTTGTTCTAGTCAAGCTATCTATTGCTGCAACACCCAATACTTTCACTTTGTCACTCCCCACCTTATGGCCCCATCTTCCTTGTCTTGTTCTTTGTCTTCCTTACTTTGACAAGCCCAGATGCCCATACTGTTTTCTCTCCAAACCTCTGGTTCCTCTGCAAATTTAGGAAGAGATCACATAGCAATAAAAAGGAAGTGATGAATCCAACAGGAAACAAAGAATGATACTCTGTGGGAGAAACAATGCTTATTCATTGTCACCTAACCTTTGACTCCTTTTCTCTCTTGTTCAATTACTATCCTTTCCAAACACCAGCCTTATATATTCTAGTATCAACCTTCTATACACCCATACCTATATTGCCAAATCCTAATAGAGGAAGTCACAAAACCACATTGATCGAGTCCACTACAAATTCATGTAGTAATGCCTAGAATTTCATTGCTGCAAGCCAATTTTTTGTACTCTCATGATCAACTTTCTTTTTTTTTTTTAATTTAAATTTTTTAAAGTTTTGTATTTTCAAAATATATGCATAATTTTCAACATTCACCTTTACAAAACCTTGGGTTCCAATTTTTTTCTCCCTTCCTTCCCCCCGCCTCTCCCCTAGACAACAAGTAATACAATAAATGTTAAATGTGCAAATTCTTCTATAAGTATTTCCACATTTATCATGCTCACAAGAAAAATCAAATCAAAAAGGGAAAAAAAAGGAGAAAGAAAACAAAGTGCAAGCAAACAACAATAACAACAAAAATGAAAATACTTGTGATCCACACTCAGTCCCCACAGTTGTCACTCTGGATGCAGATGGCTCTCTTCATTACAAGACCAATGAAACTGGCCTGAATCACTTTGCTGTTGAAAAGAGAGAAAAAAGAGGGAAAAAAGATTGAAAAGCTATCAGAATTGATCATGATTTAATCTTATATTGCTGTGTACAATATTCTCTTGGTTCTACTCATCTCATTTAGCATCAGTTCTTGTAAGTCTCTCCAGGCTTTTCTGAAATCATCCCGCTGATCATTTCTTATATATAAGAACCAATAACATTCCATAACATTCATAAACCATTATTCAGCCATTCTCCAATTGATGGGCATCTACTCAGTTTCCAGTTTCTTGCCACTATAAAAAGGGCTGCTATAAACATTTTTGTACATGTAGATCCTTTTTCCTTTTTTATGATCTTTTTGGGATAAAAGCTTAGTAGAGACACTGCTGGATCAAATAGTATGCAGTTTGATAGCCTTTTGGGCACAGTTCCATATTGCTTTCCAGAATAGTTGGATCAATTCACTACTCCACCAACAATGTATTAGTGTCTTAGTTTTCCCATATCCCTTCCAAAATTCATAATTATCTTTTCCTGTTATCTTAGCCAATTTGAAAGGTGTGTAGTGGTACCTCAGAGTTGTTTTAATTTGCATTTCTCTGATCAATAGTGATTTAGAACATTTTTTCATATGACTAGAAATAGTTTTAATTTCTTCATCTGAAAACTGTTCATTTCCTTTGACCATTTATAAACTGGACGGTGCTTGTATTCTTTTTTGTTTTTGTTGTTAAGCATGGTAAAAATATATGTAAATCCAATGTAGGCATATGTGTTTATACAATTATCTTGCTGCACAAGAAGAATCAGATCAAAAAGGAAAGAAAATGAGAAAGAAAATGAAATGCAAGCAAACAACAACAAAAGAAATGAAAATGCTATGTTGTGACCCACACTCAGTTCCCAAAGTCCTCTTGTGGGTATAGATGCTTCTCATCATCAGAAGATTATTGGAACTGCTCTGAATCCTCTCATTGTTGAGAAGAGCCACATCCATCAGAACTGATTATCATATAATCTTGCCATTGTAGTGTATAATGAAATTTCACTTAGCAGCAGTTCATGTAACTCTCTCCAGGCCTCTCTAAAATCATCCTGCTGATCATGTCTTATACAACAATAATATTCATATGCCATAACTTATTCAGCCATTCTCCAACTGATGGGCATCCACTCAGTTTCCAGTTTCTTAGAGTGGCTTGTATTATTAAAAATTTGAGACAATTCTCTATATATTTACATGATCAACTTTCCATCACACTTCCCTCAGTGGTTCTTTCAAGTTTTCTTTTCTTTCCTGAAGCTTCCTATATCACTTTTCCTTTCTGCTTCATACCTTATTGAAAAAAAAAATCCTTTAATATACCCACTTACCTGTCAACATACTACTTCTTTATGTCATATTCAGAGGTTGATATTCTTCCAAATATCAACCCTTCTACTTTTATACTTGATCTCACCAGGATCTTGTCCTTTTTATCATTCCCATTTCCTCATTTTAATTTTTTCTTTATTTATTGGCTTATCTACTACTACTTAAAACATACCCTGATCATCTGCATAATTAAGGAAAAAACAACCTTTACTAGATCTTTCCAGTAACTTATTATATGTCTTTTCCTTTTCTCAGTTAAATATACTGTATATCCTCATTACTTTTACTTTCTCACCTCCCACTCCTCAACTCATTTCAATCTGTCTTTGGAACACATAGTTAGCACTTAATAAATATTGATTGATTAGTTGTCATCAAATAAAATTGCTCTCTCCATGGATATCAATGATCTCTTAACCATCTGAGTTTTCTCAGACCTTATCTTTTTTGACCTCATTGCAACAACTGTTACTGTTAACCACTAATATATAATAAACACTTACTCCTGCCTGGAGTTTTGTTACACTGCTTTCTCTTGATTGCTTATTCTTTTCTCTTCCTCCCTCCCTCCTTCTCTCTCTCTCTCTCTCTCTGTCTCTCTCTCTCTGTCTCTCTCTGTCTCTCTCTCTCTGTCTCTCTCTTTCTCTCTCTCTCTCTCTCTCTCTCTCTCTCTCTCTCTCTCTCTCTTTCTCTTTCTTGGAGGTGGGGGATGTCATCATCTATAATGTAATTCCCATGAGTGAATTTTTTATAGAACATTTTTTCCTAGGCCCTCTTTTCTCTCCTTCTCCCCCATCTCTGTCTCTATTTCTCTCTGTCTCTGTGTCCCTGTCTTTGTCTCTGTCTCTTTCTTTTTTCTCACATTGATATCATTTTCCATGTATTCAGTTATATTTACAATATCTATTACTCCCAGATTCATTCTCGTATTCCTGTCTCTCTACTTCTCTGTCTTTTTCTCTTCCCTTCTACACTTAAACCTTAGTTTCTCCTTATTTCCATTTTCTCATCCAACTGCTTACTGGACATTTTTTACCCACAGGTCAATGTATACAAAACAAAACTTATTTCCCTTTCTAAATCCTCCCATCTTCCTAATTTCACTATTTATTTTAAAAGTACAACCACTCAACTTGGCAATGTCATTTTAATTCTCTATTCATATTCCCTCACCCTACATATTCAACCAGTTGCCAAGATTTGTTAATTCTACTTATACTAAATCTGCTTACTTTCTCCACATGTCACAACCACCTAATTGGAATTCCTGAATCTAATCTCTACTCTCTTCAGTGAACCATTCACATACTCTTCAATTTTATATTACTAAAATATGTCTGATTATTTTGCTCTTCTAGGCAGGAAGGTCCCTTATATCTATAGAATTAGATACAAACTACTCTGATATTTATGGTCTTTCACAATCTCGCTTCAACCTACTTTTTTAGGTTTACTACAACCAAATTCCATTTATAGACTATAAATTCCAGACAAACTAGCCCATTTACTATTTCCTTTACATAATATCCTTTCTTCTATCTCTCTGCCTTTATACAAGTGGTCTCCTTATATAATTGGGCTGGATTCCCTCTTTATCTTCTTCTCAAAAATTTCTTGTACCATTTAAGGCTCATGCCATCTTCAACATGAAGCCTATCTTAATCCTTCCCCACCCCATGTTGTTAATATTCTTTGTAATTACTTCACATACAATTAATAGCTTCGGTATTGTGGAGTTTTTTTGGTATCATTGACATATTTCTACTCAATAGAGTATAAATTTCTAAGGGACAGAAACTTTCAGTTTTGTTTTTGTGCCCTAAGTTCAGTGATTTGTACAATAGCTGATATATTGTGAATATTTGACCACCTTGTTGAATTAATGAATGAATAACATGATGGGAATGGGAAAAAGATAAATGCTTATTGACTGAATGTTTAATGTTGTTGTTCAATTGTTTTAATTATGTTTGATTCTTTGTGACACCATTTGGGATTTTTCTAGGCAAAAATACTGGAGTGATTTGGCATTTCCTTTGCCAAATCATTTCACAGATGGGGAAACTGAAGTAAGAAGAGTAAAATGACTTGCCTAAGGTTACACAGCTGGTAAGTGTCTGATGCCAGATTTGAACTTAGGAAGATATGTCTGCCCTGCCTAGCTGGCCTTGGCAATATATTTATTTACCTTAACAATAAATTTTGGTTCTATTTTTCCATGCTATGGGACTACTTCCAGGCTCCCATTCTGTGATCAGCTTTTTATATGAGATTTTTGCTACATATGCTTCAGCATTTGATAATAATCCTGATACTACAGGCATTGGTCCAGTCTTTAGCAGTGAATTGCAAATAGGAGTTAGGAAAATAACTCATAGGTGAATTTATTAAAGAAACTATTATCACTAAAGTGAAACCTAAATAATCAAAACAACTCTGCCATTATTCTAAAGTGAGATGTGTCAGTCAACTTCTTTTTGATCTAATAACTTTCTGAACCAAAGTATTCATCATCATTCCTCTATAAGTGTTGTTTCTTCTCTTTGCTTTTATATTTATATACCAAGCATTTAGCACAATAAGCTGTTAATAAATACTTTCTCATTCCTTCATTCATAAATCAGTGAGATTAAAATCATTTACAGGTATATAAGGTAGGACTAATAAAACAATTTAGATAGTCTTGCAAAAATTTTGGAAGATGAGTTTTGGTGCTAAAGTTAAGGATTTTTTAAAATGCAAATTGATATAATAAAAATAATCAGTCAAAGCTTTTTAAAGCTTTCAATTCACTTTTTCCCCTCCCTACTCTTGTTGACTTTACTCATGCTAGTCCTCATGGTTCGAACCTACTCTCTCCCTATTCACCTAAACTTTTTAGAACCCTTGTCTTCCTTCAAGAAAGATTCTACCTCCAAACTCCCTTTCTGATCGCTCTAGTTATTAGCATTTTATCTCTCCTCAAATTGTCTCTTATTTATTTATCTGTTTAACATGTAATATGTCCATTCTACTGGAATGTAGGATCCTTCAGGGTAGGAACTGCCTTTTTTTTTTTTTTTAATAGCTATCATTTGTAGAGCACTTTAAGGTTTGTAAAGCACTTTCTAAATATTTCATTTTATCCTCATAACCACACTAAGAAGGAGGTGTTATTTTGAATTTCCATTTTACAGATAAAGTAACTGAGACTTTTCCAGGATCACACAGTAGTTAAGTATCTAAAGCAACATTTAAACTTAGGTCTTCCTGACTCCAAGTATAAGGCATTATGCACATGTATATGTGCCTAATGAGTATTATTTGTTGAATTGAATTGAAAAATGCCATTGCATCCATGATCTCATTTATCTTCACAACTTGGGGTGAGATAAACTAGAGTATATACTATGTTTTTTTTTTTTTTTCTTTTACATGTTTCTGAGACAAAGAAAAAAAAATTTTTTTAAATAACTTTTTATTGACAGAACCCATGCCAGGATAATTTTTTACAACATTATCCCTTGCACTCACTTCTGTTCTGATTTTTCCCCTCCCTCCCTCCACCCCCTCCCCCAGATGGCAGGCAGTAGATCTTAGATACAATATATGTGTGCAGAACCGAACAGTTCTCTTGTTGCTCAGGGAGAATTGGATTTAGAAGGTATAAATAACCCGGGAAGAAGAACAAAAATGCAAGCAGTTTACATTCATTTCCTAGTGTTCTTTCTTTGGGTGTAGCTGCTTCTGTCCATCCTTGATCAATTGAAACTGAGTTAGATCTTCTCTTTGTTGATGAAATCCACTTCCATCAGAATATATCCTCATACAGTATCGTTGTTGAGGTATATAATGATCTCCTGGTTCTGCTCATTTCACTCACCATCAGTTCATGTAAGTCTCACCTGAGACAAAGAAAATTTAAATGATTTTGCCAGGATTTTACATTTAGAGACCTAGCAAGTAATTCATCTCAAGTGTTCAGTCTCAGTATAGTACTTTTCCACTAGCCCATGATGTAAATAGGACTAATCTCTCCCTGCCCCTCAAATTTTATCAGCCTTAGCTAGACATCTCAATAGCTACCTTCTAACAAGATTTACTTGACTGTGATAGGGAGGGTCAAGTGAATTTGGTGAATGAGTAAAGAGCTGGAGTATTTAGATCCAATTTTGATTTCACTACTTACAAAAGGGACAATAGGCAATTACTTAAACATTTTTGTCCACTTTTTAGGGGGATTATGAGAACTAGGAAAACTCATCTGGCTGAGTTCAAATATGACTTCAGACGTTTACTAGCTGTGAAACCCTTAAGTGTAAGTCACTTAAACATGTTTGCCTCAGTTTCCTCATCTGTAAAATGAGTTGGAAAAGGAAATGGCAAACAGTAATGGGCTGAAACTCTTGAAGCACTCATTGCATTGAGGTCCCAAGCACTTAAGGCTGATTAACAATTGGACAATATTCTATTAATATATATGCTTGGAGAAAGAATGGCCCCGCCCACTCTCTGTGCAAGTTGGGTGAGAGGATTTGGTAGGTGGAGTGTGAGAGCCAGAGGCACTGCTGGCCAGATTCGTGTAGTGACTGCTCTCACTTCCTATCGTCATTCCCCTTCACCTCTGCTAAGAATAAAGCTCAAGGATTTTCCCTTATTCTGACTCTGACTGATTTTAATATACTCTGGGTGCTAAATGCAGTCATCACAGCAAACTACTCCATTATCTTTACCAGGAAAACTCTAAGTGGAGTAACAGAGTTTTCATGACTCAACAACTAAATACATTGATAAGTATGGAACAAGGAGGAAATTTTGAGGAGAATTATAGGAAGGAGAAAAGATATCTATATATCTATATCTCTCTAGAGAGAGAGAGAGAGAGAGAGAGAGAGAGAGAGAGAAAGAGAGAGAGTTTTCCTGATCCATGAAGTAAAGCTGCTTCGCTCCCAAAATGTTCATTTGTGAATCCCCTAGAATTACTACTATGTTTTTTATTTTGGGACCCTTAGAGTTTTTTTTTTCAGAGAGATTTTGCTTTGGACAGGACTCCCTGTCTTTATTTCTGAACTGATCTTGGTTTCTATTTCATGTCCAAAAACCAAGAAGACCTTTGATTTGAGGACTAAGGAGAGGAGTAGTTTTTGTGCCAGAGCTATAACTAGCAATTTTTGCCCCTGAATCAAGCACCAAAAAATGTATCTTGAATGACTAGTATGGAAGCTATCCTTAACTGTGAAAATATGAGGGAGGAAAGATAAGTTGACATTTTCTGTGGTAGAGAATAGGAAATACCAGAATACTATTAGGCTGTGTTTGGGGAGGACTATCTATAACTATTAAGGTCTGTCGTTTTTTTTCACATAGCACCCCAGAACTCTGATAATCAACAATAGGAGCAAAAGGAAGTTCTGAATTGGTATGAAAGCTCTTGTAGAAAACACAGATGGTTTTGGAAAAAGGGTTGAAAGAGACCAGTGCACTTTGCTCTAATCCCCCATATAAATCCAAGTCCACAAAATGTTTAGTTACCATTATAAGGATCTTGTGGATCACCTAAACCAACCTCTTGATTATACAGAGAAGAAAAGTGAGACTTGCCAAATGTCATAGAGAAGAAGGCTGAACTGAGTTAAATAGAATTCACTTCTAGGTAGGTGGAAGTGACCTTAGGGAACACCTTTTCCAAACTTGTAATTTTTTATAGGTGAACAGCTAATTAACATAGAGATTACCACCCAATTTAGCACCTATTTTAGTCCATAACTATCCAAATTTGCCTTGCCTTTGTGGCAAAGAGATCTATGGACACAATCTATGGCCCTTTCCAGAGAAGCAATCTTTGGTACCATGATTCATTTATTAAGGGAGAGGAACCCTTTGGTCTTTTAACCTGTTAACCAGGCCCTCTATTCCCCTTAGTGGCTTCAAAGGGCAAAACTTCAAAGGAAAGAAAGACTCAGAAAGGGAGGAAGCAGAAGTATCCTCAAAAAGTGTTGGCTCTCCAGTGGAAATTGATGGAATTAGGTCCTTTCCTGCCTTGCCCCACCTAAAATAATTCTATCCCCTACTACTCTTCTTACAGCACAATCACATTTCTGGAAAAGCATTTCTCTTTCTTAGCAGTAGTCAGTCCTGTACAAAACCCAGGGATCCCTGAAATATTATCTTTTACCTTATCTTGAGGTCATGAGTCTTGGAAAAAAACAGAAAAGTAAAGGAAGAAACGATTTGATGGGAGAGAAAAATGTGTTTATGTTGTGTGTGTACTGTGTATTTTCTAAATGTATGTATCCAGCATACAGATACTCAGATAAGTAATTTTTCAGATAGTACAAATTACAGAACACTGGTTTTCCTTCTCAGCTCAGTAGACCTTTTTTGCCTCCAGCACTTAAATGCTTATAAATCAGGTCCTGAATATCTAGGGATCCACAGGAACACACTCTATTCCAATTATCCTGCCAAGTGTAAAAACCAGTATCCCTGCAAGCATCTAGACAGTCTACAACTTGACTTAGTTACCCATACATGAGTTTTATAGCTTTGTTTATTTAGCAGGTTATGAAAGGCTTCTTAACTTGGAAAAAACTGAAAGTGGCAGAGGTAGTTTATGTATTTACTTCAGGCAGAGAATAATTTAGATAAGTTTTCACATGGAGTCTGAACATTTAGGACAGTACTGTGCAGACTATGGGTCAACAGTAATTACTCACTAATGCAGCAGCCCAGAAAAAGAAATATGTTCATCTATAAAAGTTGCAGAGAAAAAAATCTTTAAGGGGTGGGATTAGTAAGTAATTTTCGCTGAAAAATTTGATAAACAGAACAAGAACCTGTAAGGCTGTTATGGTACAGGTGGAGTACTTATAGGGTATCTGGAGAATTCTTGTTGATTCCATGGTCATCAAAGAAGTAATTTCTCATATAGTGGCAACACTTTGATATTGATGTCACAGTTGCAATTAAATATATTGAACAAAACAGACATACTTCCTTTTTTTTTCAAGATCATTATGTTTTAGGAGATCATCAATAATGCTTCATTGAGGACTCAAAGGTCATCAGTATAGATTCATGATGGACATAAGAAGGCTACAATACATTACATATAAGGAATTACTCAGGAGAAATGATATAAAGGATACCATTAGGAAATTAGATGATCTGAACAAAAAATATGGGCTCATCATGTGGTGAGAGCAAAGAAAAACAAATGGAAGTTCCATGTGCTCTATTGTTAGCTGGATATTGAAGAAAGGAGCTCAGACATCCTGGATGGATTTATAGAAAGACACAAATGACAACTTCAAAGAATGGGCTGGCAGTTAATAAGCTTCAGGTTGTATCAGTGGAAAGAATGTTCATATTAATGAGATTTCAGATCATTTGCACTTTGGAGTTATCATTGATGCTAACACAGAAACAAAATATGACTATTTAATAAGCAACAGGTTATTCTAATCATGTTCTGAGACACAGGGCAATGTTTATTAAAATGGCATCTGGGTTGGAAGAAGGAGAGATGCGAAAAGAATAAGAATGAGAGAGTTTGGAAAACTTCGAAAGGAAGAAAACAAGCATTTATTAAGTGCCTATCATGTGACAGACAGGCACTGTTCTGCTTCACAAATATTTCATTTCAATCTTACAACAACCCTGGAAAGGAGGTGTTATTATTATCTCCATCTTAAAGTTAAGGAAACTGAGGTAGACAGATATCAAGTGACTTGTCCAGTGTCATACAAATGGTAAGTGTTTGAAAACAATTTTTAATTCAGACTTCCTGACTGCAAAACCAGTGCTCTATCCACTGCACCATATAGCAGCTTCTATTATGCATTAGATGGAAAGGTAAAGATGAGAATATTAGGCAACAAAGAAAGAAAGGTTTCTTGATTGGGAGAACTTAAATAGATCTACTAATAAAGAAATTATCAGCAATCAGAAGAGCAACCTTTATTCCCTTATAAGTAATATTTTGAATGGACTAGTAAATCTTATCTATTTGGGTAGTCTCTCTAGTGATATATGCTAGAGGTGTCAACCCTATGGCATGCCAGAAGTGTAGCCCCCAAAATATTAAAATATAATTGGATTATATTTAACAAAATAAATAAAAATCAATATAACATAATATTAATTTGTGGTTCTTCAAGGGATCTATTTCTTTTTAAGTTTGTCACCATTAATACAGAACATAACCTATCTAAACCTGCCCATTTCATGGGATTCTTGTTCATATCTCCCATAAATTCCCTACAAGAGATTCACCCAAAATTCTAAAGGCTTTAGACTTTACTGCTTTTAACTAACATGGGAAGGATGCCAGAAGAGCAGCCAATCTGGTATTTTTCTTGATTGTTATGTGACTAGTCCATTTTCTCTAATCATACATTTCTCTGATAAACCTTAAATCCTATTCTTTAAAGTTCCTCATTGATTATATGTTATTGCTTATATATATCATGGCATTTATTTCTAATTCTTCAGAGATCATTCCAATCTATCCTAATTTTCAGATATCAATGCCAGTAGAATATTGGTATTATAAAAAAGGTGAGACTTTGAAGTAAAGCAAATATGGCAGAGTACAAGGAGCAACTCAGATAAACCCTCCCAACATTTTGCTCCAAATAACTTTTAAATAAAGATTAAAATACTTCACTTTATAAATTTGCAAATACTTTAAAATAAAATGCTCAAATTAAATTTTGGAATAGCAAATTCAATCAAAGGTCAGCATGAGATAATTTTTTTTTAGCCTAAGACAACTTACAAAGTTAGCAGGAGAGGTCTATGATATTGGGGAAGTTGTATGATAGGAGCACTGGTGATAAGTCTTGAAAGTGGCCACATTATCAGGGACAGCAAAAGCCACAGCTTCTGGAACTCTTAATTCAAAGATGATAAGGAGGTCAGACACCTGGTAATAAAGGGAATACAAATTATTCTTTGGTGATACTAGGTACAGCTGGCACTAATTGATAAGCACTACCCATAAGCAGTCCTGGATTTCAGATCTATGGTGGTGAGGTGCACTTGTGGTTAGTCAGAAGGGAGCAAAGCTTTGGTCATAGTTCCAATGTGGAGAGGAGCATTAGTGCTTGTGGTTGCAGGAGAACTGGGGACCTGGTTGCAGTTCTGGGGCCAAGAAGAATTCTAGGGCTTGAGATTGCAGGGGAATATGGCCCTTCTTGGCCAAACACAAAATAACAGATCAGGAGAGCAGTGAGCACACCTCTCCTGGGATAATACCACCTTGGAAAAACCAAAAACTTGTGGACTCCTAGAACTAGCTTTGAAAACAGTAGCATGAAAAAAACTTTGAAGTTTGACACAATTCCTATCCACCACAGATGAGCAGAGACCAATTTTAACATAAAATTCAAAGTCAAGAAATGGGCTGAGTTAAAAAAGGAAAAAAAAAGCTAATATGCTGTCAGGAAAATCACAAACCCAGAAGAAGACAATAGTAATAATAGCTACAAAGCCCCCCAAAATGCTATTTGTTTTCAAGTCTAAAAATAATTCCTAAAAGAATTCAAGAAAGAAGTAAGAATGTTAGAGGAAAAATTGGGAAAAGAAATGAGTGATGTAAGAAAATTATGAAAAAAGACTTAGCAGTTTGATAAAAAAAAAAAAAAGGCACAAAAATGTAATGAAGAAAAGAACTTTAAAAAACAGAATTGACCTAATAGCAGAAGAGGAACAAAAATTTACTGAAGCAAGATAATTGTAGAAATAGGAATAGAAGAATTGCACATGTTTAACATATTTAGGCTTACTTGCTGTCTAGGGGTGGGGGGAAGGAGAAGGAGTGAAAAAATTTGGAACACAAGGTTTTGCAAGGATGAATGTTGAAAATTATCCATGCATAATGCTTTGAAAATAAAAAAGCATTACAAGATTATATGATGATCAATTCTGATAGACATGGCTCTCTTCAACAGTGAATTGATTCAGACCAGTTCCAATGGTCTTGTGATGCAGAAAGCCATCTACACCCAAAAAGAGGGCAATGGGAACTGAATGTGGACCACAACATAGTATTTTCACTCTTTTTCTCGTTGTTTGCTTGCATTTTGTTTTCTTTCTCATTTTCCCCCCTTTTTGATCTGATTTTTCTTGTGCACCATGATATTTGTGGACATATGTAAAGAGGAATTATACATGTTCAACATATATTGAATCACTTGGCAAGGGGGGAGTGGTTGGAGGGAAAGGAGGGAAAAAAGTAGAACACAGGATTTTGTAGGGGCGAATGTTGAAAATTATCCACGTATATATTTTGAAAATAAAAAACTATAATTAAGAAAAGAAAGAAAATTTTAAAAAGCTTTTAAAAAAAGAAAAGGGTAATGGATAAATAAACAAATTAATTTTAAAAATTTACTGAAGAACTTTTAAAAAGGAGAATAAGCCAAATGGTGTGAGAGAGAGAGAGAGAGAGAGAGAGAAAGAGAGAGAGAGAGAGAGAGAGATTATATAAGCTTTTTGAAGAAAATCACTCTTTAAAAAATAGAAATGTCAAGTGGAAGCTAATAGCCCCATGATAAATCAAGAAACCATAATACAAAGTCAAAAGAATAAAAAAAAAGACAAAAACGAGAAATATATCATTGGAAAAACAACTCAATTGAAAACAAGATAATTTTAAAATTATTAGACTACCTTAAAGCCACAATTTAAAAAAAAAAAAGTCTAGACATCAGATTTCAAGAAATTATCAAGGAAAACTTTCCTGATATCTCAAATCCAGAGGATCAAATAGAAACTTAAATAGCCCCCCAAACACCTCCTTAAAAAGATGCCAAAATGAAAATTTCCAGGAATATTATAACTACATTTTAAAACTCCCAGGTTGAGGAGAAAATATGTCAAGCAGCCAAAAAGAAAATGGAAACACAGAACAACAGATTTGTAAGTCGTGAAAATCACCAAGTGAAAGGCTTGGAATATGATATTTCAGAAGACAATAGAACTAGGATTACAAACAAGAATCATCTATTCAGCAAAACTGAATATATTTCTTTAGGTTAAAAATGGATATTTAATGAAATAGAGTAATTTCAAGCATATATATTGAAAAGACTATCATAAAAAAGCAAACATGAAAGAGACATAATACCCATGGGAGAGTATGAACTAGCCCAACCATTCTAGAGAACAATTTGGAACTATGCCCAAAGGATTGTATATCTGTGCATATCCTTTGACCTAGCAGTTCTGCAGCTAGGTCTGTACTAAAAAGGGATCAAAGAAAATGGAACAGGATCCATATGTATGCAAATACTTAAAGCAGCTTTTTTTGTGGGGTAAAGAATTGAAAATTGATGTGATACTCATCAGCTGGGGAATGGCTAAAAAAGTGGAACTTTTGTGCTATAAGAAATGATAATGGGGTAGTTTTTTAAAAAGTATGGAAAGAGCTATATGAACTGATACAAAATGATGTGAGACTGGGAGATCATTATGCACAGTAACAGTAATATTGTAATGATAATCAAATGTAAAAAATTTGGCTATTCTGATACAATGATCCAAGGCAATGTACCTCACCTGTGTTTGTGATCAAGAGGTCATTGAAAAAGAGTTATTTTTCAAGGAATCTGGAATACATAGATTGATAACATCTTGTTTTAAATAATAGTTCCAGTTCCATAGTTCCATTCTCCAGAATGGCTGGATCAGTTTACAACACTACCAACAATGTGTTAATTTCCCAGTTTTCCCATATTCTCTACAAAATTTGTCATCTTTTCCTGTCATTTTAGCCAGTCTGATAAGTGTGACACACAGGGTCAAGGTACAATTCTTATAGTGCTGTTGTGAGTTAACATATAGTAAATGCTTAATAAATTCTGCTTGCTGTTGTTCTTAGTTTCATTGATGATGACATCTAAAATATTATTAAATTCCTTTTCTTTTTTTTTATAGCTTTTTATTTACAAGATATATGCATGGGTAATTTTTCAGCACTGACAGTTGTAAAACCTTTTGTTCTAACTTTTCCCCTCCATCCCCCCACCCTCTCCCCCAGATGGCAGGTTGACCAATACATGTTAAATATGTTAAAGTATAAGTTAAATAGAATATAAGTATACATGTCCATACAGTTATTTTGCTGTACTAAAAGAATCAGACCTTGAAATAGTGTACTATTAGCCTGTGAAGGAAATCAAAAATGCAGGTGGACAAAAATAGAGGGATTGGGAATTCTATGTAGTGGTTCATAATCATCTTCCAGAGTTCTTTCGCTGGGTGTAGCTGGCTCAGTTCATTACTGCTCCATTGGAACTGATTTGGTTCATCTCATTGTTGAAGAGGGCCATGTCCATCAGAATTGATCATCATATAGTATTGTTGTTGAAGTATATAATGATCTCCTGGTCCTGCTTATTTCCCTCAGCATCAGCTCATGTAAGTCATTCCAGGCCTTTCTGAAATCATCCTGTTGATCATTTCTTACAGAACAATAATATTCCACAATATTCATTTACCATAATTTATTCAGCCATTCTCCAATTCATGGGCATCCACTCAGTTTCCAGTTTCTGGCCACTACAAAGAGGGCTGCCACAAACATTCTTGCACATACAGGTCCCTTTCCTTTCTTTAAAATCTCTTTGGGATATAAGCCCAGTAGTAACACTGCTGGATCAAAGGGTATGCACAGTTTGACAACTTTTTGAGCATAGTTCCAAATCGCTCTCCAGAATGGCTGGATGTATTCACAATTCCATCAATTAATGTCCCATTTTTCCCATATCCCCTCCAATATTTTGCATTATCTTTCCCTGTCATTCTAGACAATCTGAAAGGTGTATGGTGGTATCTCAGAGTTGTCTTAATTTGTATTTCTCTGATTAATAACGACTTGTAGTCTCTTTTCATATGGCTAGAAATAGTTTCAATTTCTTCATTGGAGAATTGTCTGTTCATATCCTTTGACCATTTATCAATTGGAGAATGGCTTGATTTCTTATAAATTAGAGTCAATTCTCTATATATTTTGGAAATGAGCCCTTTATCAGAACCTTTGACTGTAAAAATATTTTCCCAGTTTATCGCTTCCCTTCTAATTTTGCTGCATTAATTTTGTTTGTACAAAAACTTTTCAATTTGATATAATCAAAATTTTCTATTTTGTGATCAATAATGATCTCTAATTCTTCTTTGGTCATAAATTCATTAAGTTCCTTTTCAACAAATTTTAATTCAAAGTAAATATTTAAACAAAGCAAATTTTTTTTTTGGAAAATCTGGCTATATTATCCACAACTAGTTTATACTGATTTGCTCTATAAGGTATAGTAGAAAGTACACATGTCCTTATATCAGAGAGTCTTTTTTTTTCTAATGTTTACTGTGTTGTCTTGGATAATACATATACCATCCTTAGGCTTCAATTTCCTTGTCTTTAAAATGATAGAATTGGACTAGATGGTCTCTGAGGTTCCTTTCAAGTCTAGGTGTTGTTAATGTTGGCATGTAAACATGACCTTAGTATTTCATTACTCAAATTTCTCATGAGAAAATTCTAAAAAATTGATTTCTATTTTCCTTCACTAAATTCCTTGAGTTTGAGGCAGTATCTGGGGTAATTTGATATTTTAGTAGATTTCAATAAATGTTCATTCAATATACATTTTAAAGTGCCTTCTATGTGCTATAGCTATGATACTGTTTGGTCTCAAAGAATTCTTAATCTAATGAGGGAGACAATAAACTAAAAGAATATGTTGGTTGTTGTCATTTTTTCTAGACCAAAAATGATATCACTATGTTAGAGTCATTTTACAGTATGTCTGACTGGCTGATCAGAGCAATATGAACTTGGTAAGCTCTACTACAGATTGGATAAAAATAATTTATATTAACAATTTAGGTGAATTCTTTACATTTGTACTTCCCGAATTTCTTTTGAGCTAAATCAACTCTGCTTTACTCTTAGAGCATAGTACCTTCCATGTCACACTATCAGTTGCAAAATTCTTAAGATAGGCATGAAAATGTCTTTGTAACACTTTTTCTGACCCATATATGAGCACTTGTCTGTGTGAATTCTCCATAAAATTATCTTTTTAGAAGGTATTCATTTGACATTCAAACAACATGGTCAATGAATCAAAATTGTGTTTTTTGCAGGAGAGTTTGAATGCTTAGCATTTTAGTTCAAGAAAAGACTTCAGTCTCTGGTATCTTATCTAGTCAGGAGATCTTCAGAATTCTTCTAAGATAATTCAGATGGAAGTGATTCATTTCCTACTATGGCACTGGTATGTTGTATAGGTTGTTTAGACATTCAACAATGATGTCAGCACAGTTTATTATCCATGCCAAAGCTAGCTTAGTATTTCGGAGGCTCTGAGGGCAAGTGTAGGAGAGAAGAGGTATTCTGACTACCAGACATAAGGTCTATAGAGGAACTGTGCTGACCTCATGGGACCAAGTACAGAGTCTTGTTTCACTCTCTTGGTGATTGGGAAAGTATAAAAACATCATTTGTTATCCAGAACCTGGGCAAGCATGCCATTGTGATAGTGATGTACAGTACTGATGAACTTTTCTGAGCAAGCAAATTTTGACATAATTTCCCATAAGCCTTCATGATGAACACTTATCAAACTTCTTAGTCATATCTACAAATGTTTCATACAGACTTCTGCTTTACTCTGACATTTCTTCTGGAGTTGTTGGGCAGCAAACACCATATCAACAATTTCTCAACCCTTTCTGAAGCCCCCTCCCACCCCATGACTGTCACAGAACAATCTATTCTCATTACTTTTATATAGATGGACATTACAGACGTCCTTGAACTCCTGGGAAAGATCCTCCTCTTGTCTTATAACATGGAAAATTTCAGTCAAAATTTTGTACATATATATATATATATATACACACACACACACACACACACACACATACACCTTGTAAATCTTAGCTGGAATAGAATCAACACCAGGAGCCTAATGCATTCAAAACCTCTTTAGTTGGAACTTCAGCTAGGGAGGGATTGACTTCAGCTTGATGTTACAGCTGCAGCACTGATTGATGATGGTCTATTGAAAACACTATGGAAGTGTTCAGCTCATCTCTGAAGAATTATGTCCTTAACATAAATCAGTGTACCTATATCAGCACTGAAGAGTTGAGATCCATCATAAGTCATTGGCCCATAAATAGCTTTTCAGGGCATCATAAAAATGCTTTGAATTGTTAATATCATCATAAAACTGAATTTTGACTGCCTTCCTACTGATTGAAGTTTCCTGGATCTCTCTAAGTTTCATTTGTACTTTACTTTTGATGGAATTAAATACTGCCTTCTTAGAGATGGATTAACTATTTCTAAGATAGTTAGAGATAGTTAACCTCTAACTGCAGGTAAATCTTGTGGAGTTCTCATTTTTCATTTAGCAACTTCTCAATTTCTCTAGCCAGTCTTGATATCTGTGAATGTTCTGATCCAGGTGAACTATTGCAGTGCTATATACCAAATCTCTGAAACCTGTTCATTCCTTTTTTGCTCCATTGTTGCCAAATGTGTGTGGACTCAGATTTCCTTCCAAGTTAGAGACAAACTGTCCCCCTTCAGAAAAGTGCTTTAATCTGTTGACATGAATGGGTTTTTTTTTTTTTTTTTTTTTTTTTGTCATTTTGCCTTGGAGCTGCCTCTTTTTTTGAATAAGAATATTTATTTTGGAAAGAATGGGTTTATGATCAGACTAGTACTCTGCAAAATATATTATCTTCATCCTTTTCACATCCTGCCTGTGTCTTCTCCTTACAATCACATAGTCTATTAAGTGCCAATGTTCACTACCAGGGTGCAGTCAAGAAGATTTTTTGTGTTTAGATAAATGGAAGACAATGTTTATAATGAGAAGGCCATTAAATGCACAATTCTTCAGTAGTAAGTGACCATGCCTGTTGCTATTTCTCACTCCATACCTCCTAAGGACTTCTTGTCATGTCTGATAGACTGAATCTACTCTAACAATAAAGTCACCCACAATTATAAACTTGTCCTCTTTTGGCACATTGATGATAAGGGTCTCTAGGTCTTCATAAAAATTTTCTTTGACATCATCAAAGTTCGTCATGGTGGGAGCATAGGGACTGATAATAATGGCATGGCATTTTCCTGAATGTGGCAATCACATTTTCATGAGTCTGTACCCCATCTTCATGGTGCTTTCCTTGCCTACAGTCACTCCATAAAAACATATATCCAATTCCAAATTCGGTAAGCTGACCTTCATATGTCATTCTTGTTTCACTTGAGGCTGCTATTTGGATTTGATACCTACTGAGTTCACTTGCAATAAGAGCTGTTTGACTTTTGGGTTTACTGGATTTTGTTCTGTCTAAAAATGTGTACATTCCATGTAATGTTGGTAAGTGAAATCATTTTTGCAGAAGTTTGTGTACATTTTTTTTTTCTTTTAACCACAAGGTGGGATCTTCATCTGCCATGGTAATCAGACCAGGCTTGGATAAGCAAACAATTTTTAGGGCACCTTTTGTAGTCCTTTCCTCACACCAGAAAGTGAGTGGTGTGATCCTTAAAAAGCTGCTCAGATATCCAGGAGGCTGCCAAAGCATCCTTCTGCTTCCAGTGAGAAAAATACCCTATGGCCTGGGCCATCTGTGTTAGGGTTGTGAGTACAGCTTCCAGTATATTGGCACTTGCTTCTTAGTAACTTGTCTGTCACCATAGGACTTTGAGATACCACTAATTTACCAATGGGTTTGATATCCCCTCAGTTACCTTCAACCTAGTTTATCCTGTCTATCAAAACAGTTTCTTGGGATGTGATCACTGTGCACACTATAGTTTCCTGGAATCACAGGTAAAAGTTAGGTAGATCAGGTAGACACCAAAGGTAGAAAGCATTCTTGAAAGGGGCTCAATAGTCCTCACATCAGAGGTACTAGTCTTCTCTGAAGATATGCTATATTCTAAGAAGAAAAAGCAAAAAGAATGTGAACAAATAAGTTACATATAGGAAAAAATGAGAAATAACTGCCTGAGGGAAGGCAGTAGAATTAGAGGGGCTAGGAAAGTTTTCCAGTAGAAGAGAGGATTTTATATGAGATTTAAAGAAAATTAAAAAGCCAAGAGGTTGAGATGAAAAAGGAGAATATTCTAGGCATTGGAGATAGATAAAATGCCCAAAGCCAAGAGGTTATAGGACTCAAGATAATATCTTTTTGACATATCTGTATGATACAGCATGAGGCACCTGCTTCTAACTTGCTAATTAAGAAAAACACATTTGGCATTTTCTTTGACTAAAAAAATAATTTTGTTCTTAGAAAACAGAATCTAGGAAGAGTCATTTTTCTGCTGTGTGAAAATGTGAAAACAGAGTACTTATTCCAGGAACACTTTAAAAATCAATTGTTGCAATATCTGTACATTTTCCAGATTTTCAACATTTTTGTGTACATGTATGTTTTCTTTTATTCCACTGAATTCCAACCCTTTCTTGAGTGATCAGAATCATAACACCCAAGGGTATAATCCCAGGAAAATAGTGGCTATTCTGAAATTTTAGACCTATGAAAGAAAGATGCAGGATTTTCATGTTTCCCTGATATTTGATTTACTTATAATTTGATGAAGTGTGTGTGTGTGGGAAGATAGACCTTTTATTTTTCCCCAGGGAATCAAACTAAAAAGAATCCGAGTAGAATCACGATGATATAACTGATAGATGTCCCTTTTATCTGACTAATTGCAAATTGTTACTGTCATTCAGCCATCCAGTCATATCTGACTCTTCATGACAGTATAGACTATAGCACGTCAGGACATTCTGTCCTCCAATATATGTTCTATCCAAGTTCATGCTCATTGTTTCCATGACACTATCTATCCATATTATCCTTTTCCATTCCCTTTTCCTTTTTACCTTCAATCTTTCCCAACATCAGGGTCTTTCCAATAAATCCCATTTAAATATTTAAGCTTCAACTTCAGTATTTGACTTAGCAGGTAATTGTCTGAATTAATTTCTTTAATTTGACTGATTTGATTTCCTTGCTTTCCAAGAAACACTCAAAAATCTTCTCCAGAACCACAAATCAAAAGCATTTATTTTGCATTGCTCAACTTTCCTTGTGCAACTTTCACAGCCACACATTACAAGGAGAAAAATAGCCTTGACTTGACAGACTTTTGTTGGCAAGATAATGTTTTTGCATTTTATATGATGTCCAGATTTGCCACAGTCTTCTTTCCAAGAAGAAAGCATCTTTTAATTTCATGACTTCAGTTGCCATCTGCAAGTGATTTTTGAGCCCAAGAATACAAAATCTGATACTGCTTCCATTTGTTTTCCCTCTGTTTTCCAGGAAGTGTTGGGACCATTATCAAGCTCTCAGCTTTTTATGTTCTTCTCTT
Source organism: Sarcophilus harrisii (assembly GCF_902635505.1). Classification (NCBI taxonomy): domain Eukaryota; kingdom Metazoa; phylum Chordata; class Mammalia; order Dasyuromorphia; family Dasyuridae; genus Sarcophilus; species Sarcophilus harrisii. The sequence goes on along the minus strand of NC_045426.1, from coordinate 592,570,692 downwards.
TTACCTTTGTCAAAAAGCTTCTTCATTCCTCTTAACTTTTTACCATCAAATATGGGATAGTGGTATAGTGGTATGGAAGAGTGGTATAATCTTCATGTTGAAAATTATTGAAACTTCTCCTGGATACCATAAGCAAATTAGAAGAGCAAAGAATAATTTACCTATCAGATCTTTGAAGAGATGAGGAATTTATGACCAAAGAAGAACTAGAAATATTAAGAAATACAAAATGGACAATTCTGATTACATTAAATTAAAAAAGTTTTTGTTCAAACAAAATAAAAACAAACAAGATTAAAGGGAAGTACAAAGCTAAAAAAATTATTACAACCAGTGTTTCTGATAAAGGCATCATTTCTAAAATATATAAAGAATTATAAGAATACAACTAATTCCCCAATTGATAAATGTTCAAAGGGTATGAATAGATAATTTTCAGATGATGAAATTAAAGCCATCTATAATCATATGAAAAATGCTCTAAATTGCTATTGATTAGAGAAATGCAAATTAAAACAACTCTGAGGTATTACCTCATATCTTTTGGTATAATTGGCTAAGATGAAAAGGAAAGATAATGGTAAACGTTGGAGGGGAACTGAGATGCTAATGCATTGTTGGTGGAGTTGTAAAATGATTAAGTCATTCTGGAAAGCAATTTGGAACTATGTCCAAAGTAATCCAGCAATGCAACTATTGGATCTGTATCCCAAGAAAATCATGAAAGAGGAGAAAAGACCCACATGTGCAACAATGCTTGTAGTGGCTCTTTTTGTGGCAACAAAGAATTGGAAAGTAAGTGGATGCCCTTCAATTGGGGAATTGATGAATAAATTATAGTACATGAAAGTAATAGAATATAATTGTTCTATATAAAATGATGAACAAGGTGATTTTAGAAAGGCCTGGAAAGATTTACATAAACTGTTGTTGAACTAAACAGGTAGAACCAAGAATTCAGTGTACACAGTAATAGCAAGATTATGAAATATTCACCTATGAAAGACTTGGTTCTTCTCAATGGATCAGTGATCCAAGACAATTTCAATAAACTTTGGATAGGAAATGCCATCTTCATCTGGAGAGAGAACTATGGAGAATGAATGCAAATCAAAAAAAATTTTTTTTTCTTCTTTTTTTCCTCATGTGGCTTTACCCTTTTGTTCTGATTTTTCTCTTCTAACCTGATTCATAAAGAAATGTGTATTAAAAAAATAATGTACATGTATAACTAGGAAAATAAAGAAAACAATAAAAAAAGAAACGTCTCCTGGAAATCTGATGTACTCTTCATAAAGGTTACATAAATAAAATATGAAGCTTTGTCATATTCCTTTTCAAATCTTAAGCTAATCTGTTGATCCATTTTTAGTTTTAAATGTTGCTTCTTGACCCACATACAGGTTCTTCAGGAGAGAAGTAAGATGATCTGCTACAACCATTTCTTTGAGAACTTGCCATATTTTGATATGGCAACACCCTAGTCAGATTTTAGTATAATCAATGAAATAGAAGCAGATGTTCTTCCAAAACTGTTGCTTTCTCCATAATGCAGTTAATGTTGGTGATTTTTAGTTTCTCTGTCTCTTTAAAAAATCAGCCTGCTCTTCTGGTAATTCTCAGTTTACATACTGCTGAAGTCCAGCTTACAGAATCTTAAGTATAATGTTGTTGGCATGTGCAAAGAGTACAAGTGCTTGACAATTTGAACATTCTTTGGTATGGCTCTTTTTTTAGGATTGGGGTAGAAATATTTGATTTCTGATCCAATGGCTATTGTTGAGTTTTCCAAATTTGCTGGTATGTTGAGTGTAACATTTTGATTTCATCATCTTTTAGGATTTTACATAGTTCAACAGAAATTCCATCCCCTCTGGTAGCCTTATTGTTAGCAGTGCTTCCTAAGGCCCATTTGATTTTGTTCTCCAGAATTTTGGATTCTAAATGAATAATCACATCTGATGACACTGGGTAATCAGTGATGTATCTTGTATAATTCTATATATTCTTGCCACCTCTTCTTAGTCTCTTCTGTTTCTGTTAAGTGCCTGCCATTTTTTGTGTGAAATGTTCCCTTGATATCTCTAATTTTCTTGAAGAGCTCTCTTGTCTTTCCCATTCTATTGTTTTATTCTATTCTTATGCTTTGATCATTTAAGAAAACTTTCTCTCTCCATGCTGTTCTCTGAAATTCTGAATTCAGTTGGGTAATATCTTTCCTTTTCACCTTTGTATTTCACTTTCTTTCTTTCTATGGCTATTTATAAAGTTTCATTAAATAGCTATTTGCTTCCTTGCTTTTCTTTTGCTTTATAGTTGTTACTATTGCTAACTCCTATATATTGCAAACTTCTGTCTATAGTTCTTTAGACACTATCTACCAGAACTAATCCCTTAGATTTATTTACTTCCCTTTCATATGCACAAAGAATGTTATTATGGTCATATCTATACTGCCTGATAGCTTTCCCTATTTTCTTCAATTTGTCTGAATTTTGCAATACAACCAAGATCTGAGTTTAGTTTTAAGATCTGAGCCGTCAGCTCTAGGTCTTATTTTAACTTACTATATGGAGTTTCACCACCTTTGACTTCAAAATATATAATAAAAATCTGATTTCAGTATTGACAATATGGTGATATCCATGTATAGAATACCCTTTTGTATTGTTGAAAAAGAATGTTTGCTATTATCAGTGAGTTATTTTGACAAAACTCTCTGCCCTGTTTAATTTTGTATTCCAAATCAAACTTGCTTGTTATTTTAATTTTTATTTCCTACTTTAGCATTCCAATCTTCTATGATGAATGTGACATTTTCTTTTGGGAGGATACTATTTCTAGAAGATTTTGTAAGTTTTCATAAAACTGATCAACTTTGGCCTCTTCCACATCAGTGGTTGGAGCATAGACTTATATTATGGTGATTTTTAATGGTTTGCCTCAGATTCAAACAGATATCATTCTATCATTTTTGGGATTGTACCTCAACACTTCTTATCTTATCCTTTTATTGACTATGAGGCCTACTCTATTTATTCTAAGGGATTCTTGTCCTCTCTATACATAGTGATCACCTGAATTAAATTCACCTATTCCCATCCATTTAAGTTCACCAATACCTAAGATTTTGGTGTTTAATCTTTCCATCTCCTGTTTGACTACATCTTGCTTATCTTGATTCATAGATCTTACATTCCAGATTCCTATGCAATATTGATCCTTATAATAGCAGATGTTCCTTTCATCACTAGATATACCCACAACTGAGGTTCCTTTTGGCTTTGGCCCAGATGCTTCATTACTAGTATTGGAACTTCTTGTAGTTGTTCTCCATTCTTCCCCAGTAGCTTTTTGGATATCTTCCAACCTTTGGGATTTATATTCTGATGTCATTTCTTTTATCATTTTAGTAGTGGTTTTTTTTTTGGCAAAGATACTGAAGTGCTTTGCCATTTCCTTTCCCAATAGATCATTTTTTGTCACTATGACCTATGTCATTATGTCCATCTTGGGTAATTCTGCATGTCATAATTCATTTTTTCAATGAGTTATGTAAACCCCTCTGTTACAGCAAGCTGGTGATCCAAGGAGAATTGATAGCAGAAGATGATCATTATACTTATTTATAATGGGAAGAACTCAATCTTCTTGTGCTCTCTTGAATTCTTTCTCAATTTTAAAATCCTATAAAATCCCTCTAAAGGTACACCAACATATATAGTTATTTGACAATACTTTGATTATTGTGTTAAATGAGGCATAAAACAGAGAGATGTTATTTATAAACTAAAGATGGTGAGATCCTTCAGTTACTTCAATTTGTGATTCACATTAAATTGCATGCATGAAGGGGCGTATTGCAGTTTTCTGAAAGAGATCCATGACGCTTCAAGAGATTTTTGCCTAACTGTTCACACCAGAGAAACAAAGTAGATAGAGAATCCTTGTTAACCAGATTATGATGTTCCATCAATACTCTATATCGTGAATAGACAGCAACTTGGACAATTACTGGGGTTGGAGTTAAATAAGATGAAAAAAGTAGGTTTGATTGCATTCGGGAAACTATGTAATGCTTTTAATGAATTTATGCTTGTCCCTGGAATAGAAGGTCCATCTTTTTTTTTTTTTTTTTTTTTTTTCTGTGATACTTTATGATTGCAAATCATAGAATAAAACTTGTGGATCACCCAGAAGGTAATGGAAAGGCACATGTGGATGGAAATAGGCTACAAATGGAGGCAAAGTAATCTTGTCATGAGAGTAAGTAAGTTGGATAATCTGTTTGTTCCAGTATACCTATATTATTTAAAAAGGAAGGTCTCAGGATTCAGGATGAACTTTAGAGACTTATAAAAGGAACAAAATGGAGTCTCATAGGATACATCATTATCCTTATTCCTGGAGGCTAAAGGAAATGCTAATTATGAGATACCAAGTCCCATTGAATTATAAAAATAATGCATATACAGTTATGTGCAAAAAATATAGTTCATTTTATAGAAAGTATGTTTGCTTATTTTGTCCCATTGAGTCATCTAATGAAATGACTAATGTTCTTGTAACTTTGGCAGATTATAAATACCAATCTGGTTAAGATGATAGAAGCTTCTACTTTATACCTGGTTCCACATTTAGTTTATTTTGGTTTTAAGAATTCAGTTCAAAGAAGTACAGATAATGTATTTTCACAAATAAATGTGGGGAGGGAAATATCAGGAACTTTAAAGATTTATCAGACAGGGGGGCGGAGCCAAGATGGCGGAGAAGACACACGTGACTTTCTAAGCTCTTCTCTTACCCTCTTTATCAATATTATATCGAGCCTCAAAAATAGTCTTGACTGCTACAATTCGTAAAGATAAGAAGTAGAACAACTCACGGCGAAGAAAATCTGCAGTCTCGCCAAAAAGGTTGGTTCCGGGGCCAGGGGAGATCGGGCGCAGACAGGGAGAGAATGGTTCTGAGGAGAGCCTCAAACCGAAAGTGAAAGCACAGATCTCAGCACAAGCTACAGGCCCAACCCATGATGCCAGGGCTTTTCAGCAGGGCATGTGATCCTGCACGGCAGGAGGGCGCGCCAGCCAGGGTTAACCTCAATCTACGCGATGGGGGAGCTCGGCTTGGGGCATAAGGGCTTTTTTCAGGCCGATTTGCATCGAGCAGAGCTGGGGGCAGAGTTGCGGCATTCTGCGGTCTGCGGTCTGCGGTCTGCAGTCAGCTGCTAACTCTGCAGTCCACAAGAGGCTCCGGCCTAGAGGCAGTAGCTTTTACCCCATAGTCTCTGGCAGAGGCAATCGCTAACCCACACACGGCAACTAGGCGCCCGATGGCTTCGGCCAGTGCTGGTCCACTTCCTGTTGGGGAAGAGCTCTCACTCAAACTCCCATGCGGGCGATGGTTTGTCTCTCCCTGCTCTGCAGAAGGGCTGTTAACCCCCTTGCCTGAGAGACCTACCTAAAGGCTTTAAAACATGAATAAAAAGATGAAAAAAGAGCATTCGACAGCTTCTGCCAGAAAAAAGAGCAGGTCAGCACCTGAAGAGACCTCAAACAACAAAAATGCATCAATTGTCCTCCTTTACATGATGCTCTCATAGAAGAGACCATTAAAAGTCTCAAAAGAGAGTTAGAAAGATAAATGGGAAAGGAAGAGAAGCCTTACAAGAGAGAGCAACAACTACAAATACGAATTGGAAAAGTTAAAATTCCCAGGAAGTGCAGAAATAAAATTAGTGAATAGGAAAAAATAAAGAATTCACTAGAAAGTAGGATTTGCGACTTGGGAAAAAGACAAAAGAACTTGCAAGAAAGTAGCATCTGTGAATTGGAAAAAGAAAAAATAATTCACTAAAAAAAAATTAGTGAAATGGAAAAAAATTCCACAGACCAAAACAATACATTTAAAAACTCAATTGGACATATGAAAGAAGTAAAAAAGCTAATAGAAGAAAATAATTCTTTAAAAATTAGAACTGAACAATAGAAACTAATAGTTATTGAGACAGCAAAATCAGTCAAGTAAAAACAAAAAAATGACAAACTGGAAAAAACCATGAATTATCTACTTGCAAAAACGACAGACTTGGAAAACTAGATCTAGGAGAGATAATCTGAGGATTATTGGACTTTCCAAAAACTATGATGAAAAAGAGCTAGATACTATTTTGCAAAAGAAATCATCAAAGAACTGCCCAGATGTAATAGAATCAGAAGGTAAAATAGGCATTGAAAGATTCATCGAACACCTTCTGAAAAACCCTAAAATAAAACCCCAAGGAATATTGTGGCCAAATTTCAGAACTATCAGATTAAGGAAAAAATTTTACAAGCAGCCAAAAAAAAAACCATTTAAATATCGAGGTGCCACAATAAGGATCACCCAAGATCTGGCTGCCTCTACATTAAAAGGAACGAAAGGGCCTGAATATGATATTCCAGAAAGGCACAAGAACTTGGGATACAGCCAGAATAAACTACCCAGCTAAATGAGCATTTTCTTCGAGGGAAGAAGATGGACATTTAATGAAACAAATGAATTCCATTTGTTTCTGGAAAAATCAGAACTAAACAAAAATTTGATCTCCAACCATAGGGCTCAAGAGATGCAGAAAAGGTAAAATAACTCTTGAGAATTGTATTTCTGTTGTGGATATACAAAAAGGCCGTATAATTTGATTATTACTGATATAACATAAAAAGGAAGTAGATATGGAAAAGGATGATGGCGAATAAGGTGGGAAGGAGGGATAAAAGGAAACCACATCCCTAGAAACCAAAGGGAAACTTATCATATTTGAGGAATTTAGAGGGAGGAACATTGTGTGAATCTTACTCTCATCAGAGTTAGCTCAAAGAAAAAAATATTGACATTGTTTTAGAAAATTCTCTCTCACCCCATTAAAACAGGGGAAGGAAAGGAAAAGAAAAAGTAATAAAAGAAAGGGAAAGGAAGGGAAAAGACTCAAGGGAGGGAGGGATTATAAGAGGGTAAGCATCGTGATACAAGAGAGTACATAAGTTTAAAAGAAAGAAGGGTTAGAGGCAAAATAAGTAAAGCATAATCTGGGGTTAATAGGATGGCAGGAAATACAGATTTAGTAATTCTAACCGTAAATGTGAATGAGATGAACTCCCCATAAAGAGGAGAGCAGATAGCAGACTGGATCAAAAGTCAGAGACCCTACAATATACATTTACAAAACACATTTAAGCAGGAGATACATATAAGTAAAGGTAAAAGGCTGGAGTAAAATCTATTATACTTCAGGTGAAGTCAAAAAAAAGCAAGGAAGTAGCCATCACTTATCTCAGATCAAGCAAAGCAAACTTGATCTAATTAAAAGAGATAAGGAAAGGAAACTATACTGCTAAAGATACTTATAAACAACAGCTTAATATCAATAATGAAAACATATATGCACCAAGTATAGCATCCAACTTCTAAAGGAGAAAGTTAAGAAAGTTGCAAGAAGAAATAGACAACAAAACTGTAATAGTGGGAGATCTCCAACCTTGCACTCTCAGAATTAAATAAATCAAACCACAAACAAATAAGAAAGAAAATTAAAAGTAAATAGAATATTTAGAAAAAATTAGAGTATATTTGGATCTTTGGAAAATTGCATGTAGAATAGAAAGAATATACTTTCTTCTCCAAACATTCATAGAACCTATTTAAAAAATTGACCATATTAGGACATAAGACCTCAAAATTAAATGCAAGAAAAGCAGAAATAGTAATGCTTTCTTTTCAGATCATGATAATAAAAACTACATTCAACAAAAGTTAAGGAAAATAGACCAAAATATTGGAAACTAAACAATCTCATCTTAAGAATGATTGGTGAAGCAGCAAATTATAGATACAATTAATAATTTCACTCAAAGATAGCAACAATGATGAGAACATCATACCAAAATTGTGGGATACAGCAAAGCAGTAATAAGAAGGAAATTATATCTGACTTACTTGAATAAAACAGAAAAAAATTAATAATTGGGCTTGCAACTAAAAAAGCGAAAAAGACCAAATTAAAACCCCCAATCAAATACTAAGTGGAAATTCTAAAATTAAAAAAAGGAGAAAATTAAAATATTGAAAAGTAAAAAACTATTAATTAATTAATAAAACTAAGAATTTAGTTCTATAAAAATCAACAAAAATAAATAAGCCTTTAGTAAATACAATTAGAAAAAGGAAGGAAAATGAAATTAAGCCAATCTTAAAAATGAAAAACTTTTACCAATAGAAAGAGAAGTAGAAAATAATAAATTATTTTGCTCTTTATACTGTAATTTAATAACCTAAAGTAAAATAGATGACTACCTCCAAAAATATAAACCGAACTAACAGAAGGAGAAGTAAATTGCTTAAATAATCCCATTTCAGAAAAAAATAGAGCAAGCAATTAAACACTCCCTAAGAAAAAAAAATCCCCAAGACCAGATAGATTTACATATGGTACAAACATTTAAGAAACAGTGGCCCCAATACTATAAATTATTTGATAAAAACCAAGAAATGAAAGAGTCACAAAATTCCTTCTATGACACAGACATAATGCAATACCTAAGCAAATGGCTGAGAACAGAAAAATTGAGCAATACTAGCAAATAGCCAATGCTAAAATCTTAAACAAGAATATTAGCAAAAGAACTTCTGAAAAATCATCTCCCGAATAATACTATGATCAATAGAATTTATACAAGAATGAGAGCTGAATTTCAATAATGGAAAACTATCAAAACATAATTAGCCAGCTATAATAACAAGTAACAAAAACCACCAATCATCTGTGGAATACCAGAAAAGCATTTATTACGTCAACATCCATTCCTATTAAAAAACACTTGAAAATATGAGAATAATAGACTTTTCCTTAAAATAATCAACAGCATCTATTTAAAACCATCAACAACATCATATATATGGAAATTAGCTTCAACCATTCCCAGCAAAATCACAAGTAACAAAAATTTTCTCACATTACTATTATTATTAAAACACTTTATAACAAACACAAGAAAAATTAAAAAAACAAAACCAACTTAAATTATCACTCTTTACCGTAACATAATCTTATACCAAAACAGAAATTACACTAAAAAATTGTGAAAAACAATCCACAACACAAAATCCACTAATTATAAAAACAAACCCACATAATCATCCATTACTTATATACTCACTAACATCCGTCAAGTACAAAAATTCCATTTAAAAGCCAACTACCAATAACCACCAAAAATATTTAAAAAATAAACTTTATAGCAAGTACAACCACTTCCACACACAAGCCAAAATCCCAAATCCTTAGCCCCAGAAAAAATATTAAATACTTACGTAAAAGCAGCAAAAGCAAAAACCAACAACCACTAAACTATCTATTTATTTATCACTACCCATCAAGCCCCACTTTATTTAACAACCTAAAAAAAACAACAACAAAAGTTCTTATAGAAAAACAAAAGTCCAAAAAGCTTCCAAAAATGTAAAAAAAAAAAAAATCAAAAGCAAAAGTAGCTTTATACCAGCCCAAAGCCTGTTATAAAACATGGCTTACTAAACACAACATTAGCACAAAACCAAATTAGTGTCAGCCAGAAACCATTATTCAAAGAAATAAAAACAATCCCTTAATATAACACCTAGCTCTTTATAACAAATCCCAACACAAGAATAAACACTACCTATTTAATAATACTGAAAAAGCCCAAACTAACTATAGCAAAACTAAGCAAATCCCACCATAACACACATACACAAAATAAGTAAAAGCAAATTTCACCAACCTAAGCACAAAAACCAAAAGCCTTAACAAAGCAAAACACAAGATAATTTACACCAAACCTGTAGAAGAAAATCTTTACCAACACAAAAACAAAATCGCTTACACAATCACCATGGCTAGCCCCACTTAATTTTTACACAAAACAAAAACTAACCACAAAACAAACAAAAACATAAACTTTAAAGCTCCACACAGTCAAAAGTTCAATAAAACACTCATTTCCAATATAAATGCTAGTACACCATCCAACCATTCTCCCATTGAAAAAGCAAACCAAAAATACCAAACAAAAACAGCTTCTCCAAACCATATGCATCTTCTAGCTCATATAATACTCCCATCATGCCATCAAAAGCCACAAGTAAAAACACTCTAAACCACCACCACACACCTGTCCAAATTGCTTTAAAACAGCAAAAAAAAAAAACAGCAATATTGAAAGAATAGCAAAACTTAAAACATTAATACGCTTATTGGCCCATTATAAAAATAACCCTTTAAATAATTTAAACTATACTCAAAAATTATCCGCTTTATACACCACACACAATCCAAAATATTACTACACAAATTATATCCCAAAAAACCACTAAAAACACTATATGTACACAATATTTATGCCTTACCCACACTTGTGCTTAAAAACACCAAACACAAACCAAATATCCCATCAATTGAAAACCACTTTAAACAAACATATAAACCATAAACCATAACAAAATATTTCCACACAAAAACACACAAGCAATACACAAGCCAAAACAAGCAAAACCAAAGAAAATACATTACCGCCGCTAACAACCACCAGCCATTCAGCCAAACCCATCCCTCACGCAAAAATAACCATCGCTATAAACATGCAAAACACCGCCAAAAAAACAAAGAAACCGCTTCAAAAACCAGCCATGCCCCATCCCTGCACCACACCGCACATTTCGCCACTAATGCCACAACACTTCCGTACAATTCTTTTTGCCACCTTAAAAGCCGCATTTTATCGCCGCCACCGCCCCTTTATATCCACTATTCATCCTGCCGTAAAAGCAAAGCCAAACAAAAATTTTACGCCGCCGCCACCGCCATACCATACACCTCCTACGCCACTATGCGCCACGCCATGCATTGCAAAACATGCACAAATTTCACCGCCGCACCATCCAGCCAAACCAGCAAAACCGTGCCGCAGCCACCAAAATACCGGTATTTTATATTTCCGTCACAAACACCAACATGCCGCCCAGCTCACCACACTTACCCCAAAGCAAAAAGCCGCTAAATACCACCGTATTACCACCGCCGCACACTAAAACCGTATTTTAAAATTTTAAATATTTTATACGCCTTATCTTTATCCCCACAATTTCTGCCGTGAAAGCCGCCGTATCTTGAAATACCAACCTATTCCATCACCTTCCCAGGATCCTCCTCTGGTAGCCACTTATCTCTTGCAAACCAAAAAACTACATTGAAAAAATAGTGTTTTGTGCAAGGTCACATAGTTATGGAGGAGTTTTGAAGTTTTCAGAATAATTTTTCTACTGTCTCTTATTTGTTTCATACAACAGCACTGAGTTAGGTGCTGTTTTTATTTACTTGAGACAGAGAGGAAATGACTTGTTTAGTATCACACAATTAGTAGGTGTGAGAAGCAAGCTTCAAATCCAGTTCTTCCTGACTGCAAGTTTGGCACTTTTTAGTGTCTCATGCCAACTTTGTGAGTGTGCAGGTGGATTTATGGGCAACATTATGTTTCACCCTAAGAGGTCCATCTCCTCTAGACTGGGTACCATGGCTATCCTAATATTCCTATGATGATTTTATCACTATGAGTAATCCATCAAATAATGAAGATTAAAAAACTATCTAAATCTTATCAGACCAACTTTATAAGTTGATATGGAAGACAAATTCCTCACTCGGTAAGCGAATCTGGTGATATCATGAGTCTCTTTAAATTTATCTAGGCTGATACTCAAGAGAAAAGATATTTCTGTACACACAAAGTCTTTTCCAGATTTGTTTTAAAAGAAGTCAGAGTTTGTGTTCCACTGGCATAACCCTTGCCAACATCAGGTGTCAGAATAAAGGACGATCATAAAATGAAAATAATATTAACAATTTGCATACCTTTGTTTTAGTCTCAATAGAACAAGAAAAAGATTACTTGGTATATTTCATTTTCCCTTCTGCCTTCAAGAGGCCTCTGATTATTTGCCACCCTTCCAAATTTTTCACTGCCACCAAATACTTACAAATCCTGCCTTGACAGGGACGGATCCTTCTTTCTTTCCTCTATCCCTGAGTGGAATCACTTAATATCTTCTCAATAGCTAACCCCAAAGGGAGGTAGCACTCATCAGATTTTCTGGCTCAGCAACAAATCCAAGGACTCATCCCAACAATGAATACATAAACATAAACAGGTAGAGGATAATCCAGACAGAGCAGGAAGAGGTTACTTGTGTATTCTCCAAAGGGGGGAAATGCATCTGCTTATTTAGCATGTCTTAAGGAGAGGGTCTTACTGGAGATAGGCTCAACTCTAGTAAAACTTCATGATAAGTCACTGTGGCATAGGGTAGTGAAAAAATATTGACTCTAGTCAAAGGCAATGAATCCAAATCTTCTTCTGAGTATTACTACCTGATGGAACTAAAAGCATTTCATCTCCGTCATCAGCTTCTTCCACTTAGAAATCTTTTGATTTTCTTCTAACTCTAAATTTCAGGATTAGATAATTAGAAGACTTTTCAGTTAAAGAAGATATCCTTAGGCCTATAGTCAAAAATCTTGTTATTAATAAGATATACTTTAGGCAACAAAGGTAAATTGAGTATTAATGGTATTGAAATTCTATCTCTTGAACACATTTAGGATAAATATGCTTCTAATATAAAAAAAAATCCTCTGCATAATTGGGAAAACTAGGTGATAGTGAATAAACTGCTGAGTCTGGAATCAGGAAGTCCTGAGGAAAAATCAGATCTTAGATATTTACTTGCTGTATGACTCTGGGCAAGTCACTTAATCTAGTTGCCTCAGTTTCCTCATCTGTAAAATGAAATGGCCAAGTATCTTTGCCAAGAAAAGGGTCATGAAGAGTTAGAGATGATTGAAATGACTAAACAATAGCAATATTTAATCAGATATCATAGTAGGGAAATAATTTTATAACCATTTTTTATTCGTGCTATTTTTGTTATAAACACATTTCCTGAATTTGCTGGTGCCATTCAGCATTAAGCAATGGAAAAAGTGTTAAATTTGGAATCAGAGGACCTGAATTTATATCCTGACACCTATGTGATCCTGGGAAAGTTATTTAAACTCTGGAGGTCTTTACTTAAAATTCTTTTGGGTTCTAAATATAGGATTCTATTACTTCAGAGATTACATGGAGAAGAAGACCTTTCAAATAGGTGAAAGTTGACTCTTCCTTCCAGATTGTATAATCTTTTAATGATATTTTGAATCTATAATAATAAGTGACATTTATACAAAATTTGCAAGATACTTTATATATATAACATTTCATCCACTATGATGCCTACCAATTTTTAATACCTTCAAATCAAGCAGAAAGAAAACAGATTCTATAGTTGTAGTGAGTCAGAAATTGCATGAGTCAGAATATTTAGTCATTGTTTAAGGAAACAACATGATACTAGACTATCTTACTAGTCATATATAATGTTATAATTGGAACTCTAATATTAGATAGATCGGAACATGGGAAGACAGGGTTCCTCTTGGCAAGGGACTTCCAGAGAGACTTGTCAATGTTTTCAAAGTAGGGCATCTGAAAGCTCCATGATGGCAGAGAAGACAGAGTAGGAGAACAAGACCCAAAATCCTACGTCCAAAATGCAACAGAAGCTTCCATTGGGCATCAGAATATAGATTGACTCAGGGAAACAAGAGGTGGGCCCAGGCAAAAAACACTTGGAGCATGATGGCAGCCAATGTTACACTCAGAGAGTCTTTAGAAGTTTGGTATTCAGACATGATCAATCAGCCAAGAAGCAACCTGATGGGATAAAGGGATTACAATTGGGGAGAATAGAGTTGTATGCAGCTATAACTACTGAGATATCCCCTGGAGAGGTGAAATCTGTCCCTGACTGGCTTATGGATAACTTGCCTCCAGGCACAGTAGGCTTGACTGTTTCACCTCCTGAGAGTATTTACAAAACAGTGTCCCTCCATACACTGATGTGGGAAACTGGGGAATGTGTAGCTAATATTCCATCACTAATACAAGTAGACAATGTGTGACTTATCACCCAAGAGAAGTAGTAGCATCAGATTTACTGATACACACTCCTGATAGGCAATTTGGTGATATTTGTCCAAATTTTGACTCTCAGCAACAGGACCCAGGAATATTCTGGACTGCAGCCATTATAGCTGACCATCCTATGCTCACTCTCTATATAAATGGCATACCATTAGAAGGACTGGTAGACACAGGTGCAGATCATACAGTCATTAGAGGTGACAATTGGCCCAGTCACTGGCCAAAGATTAAGGCAGACATCTATATGTATGACATAGGAGGATCAATAAAAGCTGAAGTTAGTGCTACCCCTTTGAGATGGATATTTGAAGGTAAAACAGGAGTCTTTACTTCTTTTGTAGTTGGAAAAATCCCCATCAATCTATGGGGAAGAGATATCTTATAACATTTAGGATTACAAATGAGTACTTCGGCTTTTTAGGAGGACTTCTATTGAAGGCCTGCCTGCACTCTCACTTGTTCCCATTCTATGGAAAACTGATATACCAATGTAGGTGGAACAGTGGTCCTTAACAAGTGAAAAAATTCAGGCCTTATTAGATATAGTATAGGACCAGCTTGACCAAGGACACTTACAACCTTCTCTAAGTCCTTGGAATTCTCCAGTATTTGTTGTAAGAAAGAAATCTGGAAAATGGAGGCTGTTGATTGATTTAAGAAAAGTAAATAAACAGATGGAAATTATGGGAACTCTTCAGCCTGGATTTCCATCTCCTCCAATTGCCTAAAAAAATGGTCTCTTTGGATAATAGACATTAAGGATTGTTTCTATTCTGTCCCTCTAGATATGGAAGATATGAAAAGATTTGATTTTCAGTGCCCAGCATTAATTTAGTTGAGCCTTATAAAAAAATATGAATGGACAGTTTTTCCACAGGGAATGAAAAATAGCCCTAGTATGAATCAAATGTATGTTGCTGCTGCTCTTACTCTAGTAAGAAAAGCATTTCCAAAAGTAATGTTATTACATTACATGGATGATATATTGGCATGTGCACCTGAGGAGCAAATGTTGGAAGCATGTCTACAAAAGACCATGGAAACACTAAGGAACTACAAATTGCACATAGCTCCAGAAAAAATTCAAAGACATGCTCCTTTTCAATATTTAGGATATGAAGTATACCCTAAGGTGCTTACAGTACAAAAACTTTCCTTAAGAACAGAGAAGCTAAATACCTTAAATGACTTTCAGAAATTGATAGGACACATCCAATGGATGTGTCCAGTGTTCGGCTTGACTACCTATCAATTGCAACCATTATATGATATTTTAAGGGGAGACAGTGCTTTAAACTCATCACACCAAGTTACAAAAGAAGCTCAAGAGGCTTTGAGAGAAGTTCAACTGGCTTTCCAATGTGGTTGAAAGAGTCATTCAAAAACCCTTGGAAATACCAGTTTTTGCTACAAAAGAGGCACTCACAGCAGTCCTTCATCTAGGAGACAGTGTGATAGAGTGGGTGAACCTCCCAGCATAACCAGAACAAAGCCTTACTCCTTACCCAGTGCTTGTGGCTAGAATTTTATTAAAGGCCATTAAGCGAGCAGTACAATTATCTGGGATAAGACCTGACAAGATATACACCTTTTATACCAATGCATAAATTAATGTGTGATGTGAAATCATCCCAGAGTGGCAAATTTTGTTGGCCACAGCTCTGAATTTTACACATGGGTCTCCATTAAAGATAACCAGGCTATTACGTAATTGGTGATGTATCCTTGAAGAAAACGTTAGTAAGGCTCCTCTTAGAGGACCAACTATCTTTACAGATGCATCCAAACATAAGATTTGTGCTGTATACTCTCATGACTTAACTATAAAGAGAGCAGTCAGAACTCCCTTTGAGTTCCAGCCCTCTACAGAATAATATGATATATTATATCATATTATACATAGTATTTAATAATTAATAATAATTATTAATATTATTATAAAGTGATGATAAGATTAAAGGTATGAACAATTCTTTGTAAAGAAGAGGGGTGTAGTTGAGCAGGTAATGAGAAATGACTGGATTGAGAAACTGAGAAGTTAGAGAGTACACTAGCATTTATATTGAAGTGCTCAAGTAAAGGGAAGGAACAAGAATGACAAGAAAGATAGTGATCCACTCACAGAGCTCATTGAGAAAGGAAGGAGAATGCACAGCCAGGAAATGCTGCCAGCTCTAGTCTCTCTCTCCAAGCTGCCTTTCACAGTGATTCATACTCACATACATACAACAAAAATTGCCACTGTAACGGAAAATGGCTAAGCTAAAGACCAAAAGGAAGCAAGATTTCCTATAAATGGGGAGGTCCTCCAGAGGCTCCTATTTACACATGACATTGCTTCAAATCTTGGAATATTACAAAGCTTTCTAAGTGAAATCTTTAACTACTCAAGGCTTAATCATCTGTATTGTTTGAGAAGCTGAATAGTACTTCCAGTACTCCTGTGGTACTTCCCCAAATAAGAACCCACCTTTTATAAATCATTATTTTTTAAAAAATTAAATTGATTTTGAGTTGCATTTTAAGTTTTTAGCTTCTACCCTCCCTCCCCATCTCTCATTAGAAAAGGACATTATTTGACACACATTGATGTGATAAATATATACTGTTGTTGTTATTTGTCCTTTGTTCTTGGAGAGGACCATGACATAATGGAAGTGATGCTGTTACATATAAGTGAACTGAATTTAAGTGAGGGAGAGCTGTGTAAGGTCACCTACCCCATAGAGCAGAGCCATCCAGTGGCCAGGATATAGATCAGGATGGCTAAAGATGGTCCTGGATGAAATGGGAGACCTTGGTCTTTTTAAGTGAAGGTCTTCTATAGGTCTCAGTTTGACTGAAACTGCCCCAATTCATTGATTAGGCTAGGCACACACACACACACACACACACTCATATACATATATGTAAAACTGTACTATGCATTTTCTATTTATCAGTTCTTTTCTGGAAGTGAATAGCATCTTCCTTCATAGGTTCTTTGTAGTTAGTTTGAATATTTATAATACTTATTTATAATAACTTAATAGTTCACATAAAAATTTAATTTTTAATATTTAATAATTTTTATTATTTAATTGCAATAGAAATATTCCAAAAATTTAAACAGAAACTTAATGGCATCAAACATTTCAAATTTTGAAATAAAACAAATTTCTCCAGGAAACCATTAATCTATAGTCAGAACTCCATAGCACAGGTGATATGGGATGTATTTTCTCCTCTACCCTCCAAACCCAGCATTCCCTCACACTTAGGGTCCTTCTAAGCAGAAAAGTTTGCTTTTGAGGCTGGAAGGGAAAGGTGTTTCCTTTCAGGGATAGAGATCTGGATTCATTTGAGAAGGGGGCTGGCCAACCAGTACCCCTAGAAGAATACAGGTTTGAATGAGGCCATCCTGTTTATGAGTCCTGTTCTGAAGAAAAGCTGGAGTTTTGAATGAACTCCATGATAGTCACTGAGCATGTGCAATGTAGCCATTACTAAGCAAGTGCTAACTATAGTAGCATTACATCACCATAGCACATTTAAGTATATGTACTTAACTAGAGTGATTACATCATTAGCTAGAGAATCATTATCTCCTCAATCATACTGAGTTTTAAGTATACCTTTTCAGAGTTCTGGCCCTCTACAATTACAGACAGTTGCTATACATATTTTAGAACACAGAGGTTCTTTTTGATTGTTTGCAATATTTTCTCCTTGACTTGGAAGACAATTTAGTTCTGCATCATCATTCTGCCAAGATTTTGTCAAGTGAAACATAAAAACAACAAAAAATTTAATTGGGAAACAAAAAGACATAGGTTCTTTTCCTTTTTCCTCTTATCATCATTGGCAAGAGACCTTTAAGTGGTATGGCTGAATCAAAGTGTATAGAGAGTTTTATGCCATTTTGGAGAATAATTCCCAATTATTCCCAAAAATGGCTGGACTACTTTAGAGTTCCACCAATAGTACATTAGCAGCCCAATTTTTCTGTATCTCCTCAAAGATTTGTCATTTTCCCCTTCTATCATTTAGCCAATCTGATAGATTTGAGATGATATCTCAAAGTTATTTTAATTTTAATTTTTCAAATCAATGATTTAGAATATTTTATTTTCATATGACTACATATAGTTTTGATTTTTTAATCCAAAAAGCTTATTTCTTTTAACCATTTGTCAATTGATCATATTCTTATAAATTTAACAAAGTTCTGTATATATTTGAGGTATGAGATATTTATCTAAAAATTGTCTATAACATTTCCCCCCAATTTTTTTGCTTTCCTTCTAATCTTGATTACCTTGATATTATTTGTATAAAACCTTTTGAATTTAATGTAATCTAAATTATCCATATTATATCTCACAATGTTCTCTGTTTCTTGTTTATTTATAAATTATTCTCCTATCAATATGTCTGCTATGTTCCATGTTCTTCCAGTTTACTTAAAATGCCTCTTTTTCTGTGTCTGGGTCATATATCCATTTTGACCTTATTTTGGTAAATGAAGTAAGGTATTGATCTATCCCTGTTTTTGCTAAATTGCTTTCCAATTTTCCCAATAATTTTTAACTAATTGTGATTTCTTAATCCCAAAGTGTAGGGAGCTGCAGATAGTGGAGGAACTCTAGGTAAGGTATAAGACCCTTCAGCCTAGAGGGAACCTGCTGACAATGTCTGGTTTGTTTTCCCATTTCCCTTTGGTGCTTTCACCCTTCCTGAGAAGTCAAGGAGGGCATGATCACTTGTGTTCTATTTGAAGCAAGGGATACTTATAATACTTACAATAGTGCTTATAGTTAACACATGCTCAGTGTGCTGTAGTGATGTAATCATACTAAGGTATTTAAGAGCTGAGAGGACTTGAAATAAACAGACTCCATTTTTGACCATCCTCATGGGTTTCCTGCTTTCTTCGCTCCACAAAGACCAAGGACTCAGACTGGTCCCAAGATCCTCCAGAGAGTTAGTCTGGACGGTATATTTTGTCAACCCAATTTGGGGGCTCTAGAAAGCACACTACACCAAAGCTTAAATCTTTACATTTGTTACATTAAGGTTACTATAATAATTTACTATTTGTGTATTGTATCAGCTCTGTTCCATTGATCCATCATTCTATTTCTTAGCCAATTCCAAATAATTGATGCTGTATGATAGTTTAAAGTTTTGTACTGCTAGATCTCCTTCCTTTACATTTTTTCATTAATGCCTTTGTTATTCTTAACCTTTCATTATTCAAAATGAATTTTTTTCTAGTTCAATAGTTTTTGATAATTTAATTGGGATGGCATTGAATCAGTAAATTAATTTAGGTAGCCTGCCCACCTATGAACAATTAACATTTCTCCAATTACTGAAATCTGACTTCATTTGTATAAAATGTGTTTTCTAATTACAATTATGTTGTTCCTGGCTTTGTCTTGATAGGTATACTCTGAGGTATTTGATCTTATAGATGATTGTGTTAAATGGGATATTTCTTACTAGCTTTTCTTGTAAGGTTTTGTTGATAATATATAGAAAAGCTAATGATTTATGTGAGTTTATTTTATATCTTGCTACTTTGCTAAAAATATTGTTTCAACTAGCTTTTTAGTTGAACCTCTAGGATTTTCTAAGTATGTAATCATATTATCTGTAAAAAGAAATAGTTTTATTACCTTGTTGCATTTAGATTCCTAAATTTACTATTTCTTCTATTATTGCTAATGACTATGTTAAATAATATTGCTGTTAATGGTGTGAAACCTATATTCCCCCCCTTGCTTAAAGAGTTGACAACCAGATGTGAAAAAGAAAATATTTATGAAACCTAGACTATAGAAATAGATAACAGAGCAATGAGTACAACAGAACATGTCACCCTGCCAGTTTTCAAAACTTAATTGTATTTTTAAAATATTGTTTATTTGTAACCACAAGGGACATATGTCCACCCTCTTTCTTAATGTAAAGAAGTATATAAGTTTAGCATAGTTGCACCTTCAAAGGCAAGTCATATCCTTAGGCACAAATTTCATATATATATATTAGTTCAGCTGATACTTAGGCCTTAATGGAATGATCTTTTTTTTTTTTTTGCCATGCAGTCTATGACTTTTCCTCCTCTAGTAAATTCCTCTCAAGGGGAGCAATGACTCAGCTTTGCTGGAGGCCTGTTAGCACTAAAGTGTCATATTCAACAACCAGAATCCTTGTTTCATTCCTGATCTCATTAGGAAGGTTTCTAACTTATTCCCATTATAAATAATGCTTGCCAGTGATTTTAAATAGATGCTTCCTATCATTTTAAGGAAAAAAATTCATACTTATGCTTTCAAATATTTTTTAATAGGAATGAGTTTTATTTTATCAAAAACTTTTCTACATCTATTGATATAATCTTATGATTTTCATTATTTTTGTTATTGATACAATCAGTTAGATTAATAGTTAATAGTTTCAGGAATCTTTGCATTCCTGATATAAACTGCACTTAGTTTCCATGTATAATTTTTATTGTAATATATTATTGTAGTTTCCTAGCTAGTATTTTATTTAGCATTTTTGCCTAATCATATTAATTAGTAAAATTAGTTTATAATTTTCATTTTGTTTTGCGCTTTCTAATTTAGGTATGAGCATCATATTTATTTCATAAAAATTTGATATTTGTTTCAAAAAATTTTGATAGTATTCCTCTTTTGTCTATCATTTCAAATAATTTACTTAATATTGGGGAAAATACCATTTATTAGATCACCAGCAATTCCAAACATCAGAATTATGGATAGAGGTGTAGTAGGCAAAGCAAATTACAGCATATTATCAGAAAAGACATATTTATGAAGTAGCATAAATGATATCCAGAAAATGGATGATAACAAAAGGAGGTAAAATAGTCATACAGTTAGAATCTGGTAAAAATAGATGGACAATGTGAGTGCTGCAGATCTGATATGAATGAATAAATGAAGCATTTATTAAGCTATTACTATTTATAAAACACTATGTTAAGCACTTGGATCCAAAGAGAAAAGTGTGACAGTTACTCCTGCCAAAGACCTCACATTCTAATGGGGGAGACAGCACATATGGAAGGCTTTAGTTGCAAATCAGATGATGTAAAGACTATAGGAACTTTAGGCTGAAGAGGAAAAGCAGATGATAATGCTTCTTCTTTAATGTCATTTGCATTGATGAAATCATGTCAGTCTCTTGACAATACCAAGGACTTTGGTTGGCAAGAACTTCCTTTTTTATATCTCCAATAGATTTGAAGGAGCAGTAAGATTGTATCTTTCCACAATGATTACATCCAAAGATGAGGATTAAAAGCAGTGAACTGAAAGTATTGCTATTTCAAAGGTTCTTGAGTGGGACTATCTCCATCAGAATATGAGGAGATATAGGGGTTAACATTGGGGAATGTTAAAAGACTCAGCTTGTTGAAGATTTATTGGAAGATATGGACAAGAGTTACCCATGATGAAAAAGGTAGATGGGTTTTAAGCCAAAATGTTGGAGGGAATACCCATGTTAATGAAATCACATTGAATTATTAGGTCATTAAGAGTAGGTGAACAGCAGCAAGCCAATAGAGTGAGTTAAAAAATGGGCCCTATTAGGGAAAATGAAAAGAGTTAAAGTTGTTTAACCCAGAGAAAAGTAAATCTAAAGGGTGATTTAATGATTATTTTCCAGTATATGTTAGAACACAGACCAATTATTCTCTATTTGTATGGAGGATTTAATGAAGAGAAATGAACTTAAACTGTTTCAAGAGACTTTGGTCAGACATGTTAAAAAAAAAAAACCTTGTTAACTACATAGGTGAGTAAACAAAGGAAACAGAATTGTAGAATTTGTATCCCCTGAGAGCTGTCACAATAGAACACACAAGCATTTGCCTTGGCTTGTTAAAGCACTCTCCAATCCAGAAGCAGGTGATTGGATGAAATGATTCCTGGAGGTTCCTTCAAGCTTTATGATTATGTGAGAAAAGAAAAGCTTTCTTTTAATGTCTTTCCTCTATGGAGAGTACATTGTTAGGTCTGAAGTTAGGGTGTTTAGGGAAGAATCAAACTCAATGTTGATTTAGCTGTATTTGCTCCTTTAATGGTAAGAAAGTCTTATTCATCATCATGATGATTTAACATTTGAGAGATATTTTTATACAGTTAATTTTGATTAAGGATTCTAGCATGCCAGGAAGAGAAAAAATTATGTGTTCTTAATGCAGACCTTGTCATAATAATTAGATTTTTAATTCTCTGTGGAAGACAGAGTATGATACATTTCTTTGACCTTTCCAAGATTGTATAATTTACTATTAGTTGAATTTCAGCTCTCCTACTTTCACTCTTTGATCTCATTTTTATTTTTCTCACTTATCATCTTTGCTTTTCTCTTGAATTACTTTCATGTTAGGAAAAGGGATAAAAGAAAACACTTTGTTTTCACAGAAAATCAGAAAACTTGCCTCCAAGTTAGTAGTAAATTTAACTTGTTTGTATTTCATCCACAATGGCTAACCTCCAAACTTAACCAGTGATTTTTAATCATCTGTAAGCATAGCCTCTTATTGTATTGATAGGGTGCCAAAATATTTAAGGCAAAGAATTCCATCAATCATTTGGATGTTTACTCTAGAGAAAGCCAATCAATTAATTCAATGAGCATCTATTAGTGCCTATTATATTCCAGTAACTAAGGAGACAAAGACAAAAATTAAATAGGTCTTATTCTCAATGAGGTTATATTTTTTATAGGGAATACAAATATGTTTACATATACATATATATAAATATATTATGTATATATATGCATGTGTGTGTACATACACATATCTGTCCACACTGATGGAGAGAGAAACAGAGATAAGAGAGAGAAAGAGAGAATTAGTGAAAGAGAGGAGAAAAATCAAACTGTAGGAGAACAGAGGAAAAAGAATTAGGAAATAAGATAAAGGCGTCATATGATTTTATACCTCTCCTTTTTTGCTACATTGTGTCATTATCAAAGATTATTTATTATGTTTCTATTATTTTACTGCTTTTTAGAACTAGATGAATTTGTCAATACCAAATGCAATCAGTTCCTGGAACAGGAGATAGCATTTATATACAACTGATAAGATAAGGTATCTCATGAGTAGAAATGGATGTGTGGTTGAGAATACACAGTATAAGTTGATTTGTTGATTGCTGTGTGTAGCAGGGATATGTTAACATTTGTTCATGATAATTTTAAAGACAGAGCAGAAGTAATAACTACTTTATTTTTACAAAATAGAAGAAAATCTCAGATTCATTCTAAGGTAAATGAGATTGTAGAAGAAAAACAAAAGAATCATTGTCATAGTTATAAAGATACAAATATATGGAATAAGAAACTGTTGCCATATGGCATGTGAATGTTTCTATAGCGAGTTCAGAATCATGTCACTGAAGAAAAGGTGCTTCCTGGTTCTCTTA
Organism: Sarcophilus harrisii; assembly: GCF_902635505.1. Taxonomy (NCBI): domain Eukaryota; kingdom Metazoa; phylum Chordata; class Mammalia; order Dasyuromorphia; family Dasyuridae; genus Sarcophilus; species Sarcophilus harrisii. The sequence continues at coordinate 592,547,144 of NC_045426.1, read as the reverse complement.
AAAATGGAAAAGGTCACTAGAAGACAATTTTAAAAATGGAAACAATCTATTTTAAATCTTTTAGAAGATGAAGGCAGGGAAAATGCATTATCTTATAATCCATAATGGTTAACTATTCAATCTTGGTAAAAATATAAAATGTAAACTAAACTTGAAATGTACCACACACAAAGACGCCCTATTTGATCAGAGATTTTGATATACTGAACACTTTCAGAGTTTCTGTGGGCAAATCAGTATTTTGTGTGTGTGTGTGTGTGTGTGTGTGTGTGTGATTGTAATTTAGAAAAAATATAGACAACTAACCTTTCTCTAATTCGCTCTCTTTTGGACAATGAACCAATATTTACTTTTAAAATGCTTGTGTGCTCTCTTACCATTTTTTCACTTTTCTTGAGTTCCAAATCTTTACCATTTTGGTTTTGTCATTCTCGGTCCAAAGACTACTCTCCTCAATAGAGAAAACAGAAGTTGAGTAGAGTTGACTAATTCTGATCTCTAGCTATAGTCCATTATCATTAACACAAGTCATCTTCCCATCCTCCTTAGGCAACATTTCTTTAATCATCTCCTCATCATCCAGAGATGACTAAGTGGTACAATGGGACAGCATGTTGGACTTGAAGTCAGAAAAATCTGAGTTCTAATCCTACTTCAGATACTTATTAACTGTGTGAACTTGAGTAAATTGCTTAATCTCTCCTGAACTTGATGTCTTCATCTGTGAAATGAGGATAATATTATCTATTTCATAGGATTGTTGTAAGAATAAAAAAGCGTAGTATGTAGAGTGTTTTGCAAAACTTAAAGATCTATGTAAACGCTAATTCTCATTGTAAGTTTTCTAAAAACTCTGTCAATCTAAACTCATTTTGAGCTTAGCACTCCTGATGTTATTTTAAAATAATTGTGTCATTCTTTTGCATTCTTCCTAATTTATTGGTCTTGTTTCTATCTTTTGCATGTATCTTAAAAATCTTAGGGTGGGGGAGCATCTAGGTAGTGCAGTGGATAGAATACTAGACCTGAAGTCAGGAGGATCTGAGTTCAAATCTGCCCTCAGACACTTAATACTTCCTAGCTGTGTGACCTTGGGCAAGTCACTTAACCCCAACTGCCTCAGCAAAACAAAACAAAACAAAAAAAAACCTTAGGGGGTTATTAGGTCTATACTCCAAAGAGATCAAAGAAAGATAAAAGGATTCTTATGGTTTCTTGGTTGCTTCAGTTACGTTTTTGCAAAGGTGATGTGGGGAAGAGTGTGGAAAAGTGATCTTGTGACAATTCTTTTTTGTTACTTAAAAGATTCATCCTGATTGTGTTCTGGTATCTACTCCACTACCCATTGAACTATCAGAACCCTGATCTTTAGATGAGTAGGTATAACCACAGTGGTTATATTCTTTTTTTAATGAAAAATTTTTTTCATTAAAAAAATCTTTCTCTTCTTTTCCCTTCCCATCTGCAACCAATCAATCAATGAAAACAAAAACTTTGTAACAAATATACATAGTCAAGAAAAACTATTTTCTTCATTGATTATGTTCAAAATGTTTCAAAACTTTCTTAGGGGAAGAGAGTACTACAGATCCTCCTATAACCACCCAGATAAATCATAAGCAGATGCTATCCTTTATTACCCTCCCATTCAACAGATTGATTATGAAATAAGTATGCAACTACATTGAAATTCTATCTGACATCAATTTGAAAATGAGGTATGCTCAGAGTTAAATAATGAAGAAAGCAAAAAAAAGCATTCTAGGAGAAATAGCTTCCTGAGAATCTATCTTTGAAAACAGCTTAAGAGCAGATCGGGGGGAGCCAATGTGATGGAGAAGAATAAGCGACTTTTTAAGCTCTCTTACTCGTTACAATAATAATCGAGCCTCAAAATAGTCTTGACTGCTCAATCTGGAAAGATAAGAAGGAACAACCCACTCTGCCAAAGACAAATCTGATCTCGCCAAAAAGTAGGTCTCGGGCCAGGGGAGATCGACAGACGGGAGAGAAATAGGTTCCTAAGAGGAGAGTCTCAAAACTGAGGGGTGAAAGGCACAGATCTCCACATGGCGCAGCCCCAACCCGACAAGGGCTCTTCAAACTGGCAGTTGGATCCTCAGGCAGGAGGACGCAAGCCGTAAGCTCAATCTGACAGAAATGGGAGCTCGCTTAGGCCATTAGAACTTTCCAGGCGATTTGCATTGGCAGAGACACTGGGGCAGAGTTCGGACAGTCTGATGGTCTGTCACTAGCTGCTAATACCACAAGTCCCACAAGAGGCTCCGGCACTGGGGCAGTGACACTTATCTACCACTAATAAGTCTCGAAATAGCCTAGGAGCAATGATAATCCACTCAGCCCCACTAATGCCGATTTGAATAGCTCGAAGCCAGTCTGAATCCACTTCCTGTTGGGGAAGGAAATCTCACCAGAGAACTCATACCTCGAGCGGAAATGTTTTAAATCTCCTGACTGCAGAAGGAAATAGGCAACCCTTGCAGAGACCTATCCTGAAAGCTTCTGAAAACATGAACTAAAAAGATGAAAAAACAATCGACAGCTATCTATGCAGAAAAGAGTTGTCAGCAAACCTGAAGAGACCTCAAACAGCAAAAAATGCATCAGACTGTCCAAACCATTTATAATCTATCATAGAAGGACCATTATAAGATCACTCAAACGAGTGCTTAAAGATAAATGGGAAAGGAAAGAGAGCCTTAAAAGAGCAACAACTTCCTGAAATCACAGAATTGGGACACAAGTTAAAAACTACCCAGTAAGTGCAAATGCGATTTGAAAATCAATAAAATCACAGGAAAGAAGACATTGTGAATTGAAAAATAAGAATTCCATTGTTCTAGAAGTAGGATCCATGAATTGAAACAGACAAAATTGATACAGCAAGAAAGTAGGATCGTGAATTCGAAAAAGAAAATAATTCACTAAAAAATTGTAAATGGAAAAATTCTGCATGACAACAAACAAATACATTCAAAACTCAATTGACATATACATGAAAGAAGTAAAAAAGCTAAGAGAAATAATTTTAAAAGGATTAGAACTGAACAAATTGAAACTAAGTGGAATGAGACAGCAAGAATCAGTCAGCAAAACCACAAAATGCACAAACTGGAAACCAGAACTTATCTACTTGCTAAGACAGACTTGAAATAGATCTAGGAGAGATAATCTGAGGAATTTTGGACTTTCAAACTATCAGATGAAAAAAAGCCTAGATTACATATTTTACAAGAAATCATCAAAGAGAACTGCCTCAGATGTAATAAGGAATCAGAAGGAAAATAGGATGAAAGAATATCGAACACCTCTGAAAGAAAACCCAAGAATGGAAAACTCAAGGAATATTGTGGAGAATTTCAGAACTATCAGATAAAGGAAAAATTCGTGATACAAGCAGCCAAAACCATTTAAAGGGATACGAGGGTTGCCGAGCAATAATAGGACACCCAAGATCTGGCATGCCTCTACATTAAAGGAAAGAAGGGCCTGAAATAAGATTCTAGAATAAGGCCAAGAACTTGGATGCGCCAAGAATAAACTACCCAGCTAAGTGGAGCATTTTCTTCCAGGAAGAAGATGGACATTTAATGAGAACAAATAATTCCATTTGTTTACTAAGAAAAACCAGAATTAAACAGAAATTTGATCTCCAAGCAATAGAAATCAAGAGATGCAGAAAAGGCTGACAAAATCTTGAGAATTGCATTTCTAGTTGTGGATATACAAAAAATACATGTAACCAATTCTGATAGTACTCGATATAACATAAAAAGGGAATAATATGGAAAGGATGAGCAGAATAAGGAAGGAGGATAAAGAAGGAAACACATCCACAAAGAGGCTAAGAAACTTATCAATCTGAAGGAATTTAGAGGAGAACATGTGAATTTACTCCACCAGAGTTGGCTCAAAGGAAAAAACATTGACATTTGTTTAAAAAATCTTCCGCCCATTAAAAGGGGAGAGAAGTAAAGAGCAAAGAAGATAATACGGGAAGGAAGGGGAAAGACTCAAAGGGGAGGAGATCTAAAGAGGATAATGCATCTGATACAAAGGGACATAAGTTTAAAAGGGAAAGAGGTTGGGAGGCAAGAATAAGAAAGCACAATCTGGGAAGTATATTAGATGGCAGGAAATACAGGATTTAGGTAATTCTAACGAAATGTGAATGGATGAACTCCCCAAAGAGGAGGCAGATACATTGACTGGATCAAGTCAGAACCTATCAATATTTGTTTACAAAAACACATTTAAAGCAGGGGATACATAAGACTAAAGGTAAAAGGCTGAGCAAATCTATTAGCTAGGTGAAGTAAAAGAGAGCATCCTTATCTCAGATCAATGCAAAGTAAAATATCTAATTAAAAAAGAATTAGGAAGGAAATAGATCCAAAAGGTAATTAAACTAAAACAATATCATATTAAAATATATGCACTAAGTGTAGCAATAGCTCTAAAGATAAATTAAGAGATTTCAATAAGATAAATAGACAACAAATGAATAGAGACATCTAACCTAAAATTCTCAGAATTAGACAAAGGTCAAACCACAAACGAATTTATACTAGAAGCACATTAAAAGAAATAGAATATTAAAAATTAGTAATGTTGGATCTTTGAGAAAATTGAATGGAGATAGAGATATCTTTCTCTCACAGTCATGGAACCAATTCAAAATCTGACCCATATTAGGACATAAAGACTCTGAAATTAAAATTAAGAAAGCAGAAATAGTAAAATGCTTCTTTCAGATCATGATGCATAAAAACTCTATTCAACAATAATAAAATAGAGTTGGAAATATGACAAAAGCTAATTAGAAACTAAATAACCTTTCAAATCATTAAAGAATGATTGGGAAGAGCAAATTATAGATACAATTAATAATTTCACTCAAGATAATGACAAGATGAGACTATTCATACCAAGAATTTGAGGAAATAGCAGCAAAGGTAATAAGAGGGATATTTTAGATCTAGAGCTTACTTGCAATAAAACAGAGAAAGAAAAGATTAATGGAATGGGTTATACTCAAAAAACTAAAAGACTAAATTAAAGACGCAATCAAATACTAAATTGAAATTCTAAAATTAAAAGGAGAAATTAGAAAATATTGAAAGGTAAAATCTATTGAACTAATCCTAATAAAACTAAGAGTTGGTCCTCATGAAAAGCAATAAATATAGATAACTTTGTACAACATATTAAGAAAATGGCCCAGGATGCTAATAATGAAATTAGTAGTCTGTAAAATAGGAAAAGAGGAGAACTTCCACCAAGATGCGAAATTAGAACAAATAGGTTATCTTTGCTCAACTTAGCCAAGTAAATCTTGATAAACCTAAGAAATGATGACACTCAAAAATATAGACTAATCCCTAGACTAATATGGAGGAGTAAATATCTTGAATATCCATTCAGAATAGCAAAAAGAACAGAATAACAACTCCCTAAGAAAAACCACTAGGACCAAGATGGATTTATACTAGGAATCAGGTGTTACCAAACATTTAAAGAAAATTCTAATCTATATAAATTATTTGATAAAATAGTGAATGAAGGAGTCCTACAAATTCCTTCAGACACAAACATGGTATGATACTACAACCAGGTAGGCTGAAAACAGAGAAATGAAAATTATAGACCAATCTCACTTAATATATGATGCTAAAACTTAAAGTAAGATATTAGGCAAAAGACTACAGAAAATCATCTCCTAAGAATAATACACTATGCATCAAGTAGGATTTATACCAGGAATGCAGGCTGGTCAGTATTAGAAAACTATCAATATAATTGGCCATGTTAATGAACAAATTAACAAAACCATATGATCATCTCAATAAGATCTGCAGGAAAAAGCATTGCCCATATCACAATCCTAACATCACATTCCTATTAAAAACACTTGAGTATAGGAATAAATGGACTTTCCTTAAAATAATCAGAGCATCTATTTAAGACCATCAGTATAGCTCATATGAATGGAGACAATACTGCAACCATTCCGAATAAGATCTGAGGAAACAAGAGTTGCCCACTATCACCGATTACTAGCTTTAAATATTGTATTAGAAACGCTACATCACAACAAGAGCTTTAGCAAGAGATTAGCTGAATAAGAATAGGCAATAGGAACCCACAATTGATCACTCTGCGATGACTGATAGTATACTAGAGAACCCCAAGATTCTGCTAAAGTTATTAGAAATAATCACAACTTTAGAAAGTTCTGTTATAAAATAAACCTACATAAGTCATCAGCATTCTTATATATCACTAAGAAAATCCAACAGTCAGATAAAGAAATCCATTTAAAATATGATAATATAAAATATTTAGATCTATTCAGGAAATCAGAAACTTTATGAGAAAATTCAGACCATTTTCACAAAATTAAGTCTGATCTAACCAATTGAAAATATTAAATGCTCTTGGATAGGGCGAGCAAATATAATAAAGATGACAATATTACCTAAACTAATCTATTTATTTAGCGCTATACCAATCAGACTCCCAAAAACTATTTTAATGACCTAGAAAAAATAACAACAAAGTTCATATGGAAAACAAAAGGTCAAGAATTTCAAGGGAATTAATGAAAAAAAATCAAATGATGGTGGCTTAGCTGTACCAGATCTAAAATTATATTATAGAGCAGCAGTTACCAAAACTATTTGGTATTGGCTAAGGAATAGATTAGTTGATCAGTGGAATAGAGTAGGTTCAAGGGATAAAACAGTCAACAAATATAGCAACCTAGTCTTTGACTAAACCCAAAGATCCCAGCTTTTGGGATAAGAACTTACTGTTTGATAAAATTGCTGGGAAAATTGGAAACTAATATGGCAGAAACTAGGCATTGATCCATACTTAACGCCGTACACCAAGATAAGGTCAAAATGGGTTCATGACCTAGGCATAAAGAATGAAATCATTAATAAATTAGAGGAACATAGGATAGTTTACATCTCAGACCTGTGGAAGGGGAAGGTCTTTATGACCAAAGCAGAACTAGAGATCATTACTGACCAAAATAGAAATTGATTATACCAAACTGAAAGGTATTTACAAATAAATCTAATGCAGACAAGATTAGAAGGAAAGCAATAAACTGGAAATATTTTACAGTCAAAGAGTTCTGATAAAGGCCTATTTCCAAAATATAAGTTAAATTAACTCTAATTTAATAAACATCAGTTACTTACCAATTGAAATTGTCAAATGATTGAAAGCAATTCTCAGATGAAGAAATTGAAACTATTTCTAGTTTCATTGAAAAGATGCTCCAAGTCATTATTAATCAGAAAATGCTTAAAAATCTTAAGATGGGAGCTACAACCTGTCTAGATGATGTAAAATGACAGGAAAATCAATGATGATTTTGAGGATCGAAACTGGACATTGATTCATTGTTGTGGAGTTCCTAGCATTGTAACCATTTTGGAGAGTACATCTTGAACCATGCTCAAAAAGTATCAAACAGCATAACCTGATCCAAGTATACATACGATTATATCCCAAAGAGATTATAAAGAAGTGAAAGACCTAGTAGATCAAGAAATGTTGAGCAAGCTTTTAGTGGTTCTAGAAACTGGAAACTAATGGATGTCCATCAGTTGAAGAGGTGAATAAATTGTGGTGATATGAAATATGGAATATCTACTGTTCGAGAATGACCAACAGGATGATTTCAGAAAGGCCTGGATTTGTACTGAACTGATCTGAGTGAAAGAGTTGACCAGGAGATATCTATACTTCAAAAGTACAGATATGACCAGTTCTGATGATCAGTGTCCATCTTATGAAAATATTTCAACCAAAATCATTTCTAATGGAGCATGTAATGAACTGACACCACTATACCAGAAAGAACCTGAGGGATGACTAAACATTACATTGAATTCAATCCTATTTTACATAATACATGTCATTTAGATTTTCTCTTCATTAATTGTTCAAAATTCAAGTCTGATTCTTTTGTACAGCAAATAATGATGTCATGTAAATCCTCTGTATCTAAGTTATATTAATCATATAAGATCTACCTTAGTATCCTCCCATTACAGAGTTGATTATGAAGATAAATGAAAATTGGAAATGGTTTGGACAATTTTAATGTAAAAGGTTCATGATAAGTCCTTAAATAAAAGGCTATTAAATAAAAAAAGATGAAAAATAGCTTCCTAAGAAATCTTATAAAAACACAAAGCAAAATAGAAGCATAAATAAATGCAAACAGTAATGATGTTTCATAATTCTGTGTTTAAGTTCTTTTCCAGAGCCATAGATAGGATTGAGAAATGTCTTTAAAATTTTATTGGTGAGAACAATAAATAGAAAATATATGAGTATATAACTGTGGAAGAGAGCAAATTGAAAACACAAGATTAAACTATCCAAATTACTTTGGTCCCCAGTCACTGTCAGAAGCATGGATGGTTAATGAATTTGTACCTCCCAGCTCCATGACCTCAGAATCCATACAAAAAGTAAGATAAATAGCAGTTCCCAAGACAACCCTTTGATTCTGTACAAGCAAATCCTCTGAAAGATTTTTATAAAATACAAATGATGACTGTAGAAATGGGAAGTTATTTAAAATCCATCCAGGGAGCTAAATGAAATTAAATAAAACAGTCTCAGAAGTTCTATAAAGTGGTGACAGAGAAGGCAGTGTCTGAAGAGGGAGGGGGAGAAATGGATGTTTGGCAACGTTTTCTTTTGGATGGCTAAGAAACTGGATCCTGCCTCTTACTCCTAGTAACTATGACATTAAGCAAGACATTTGACCTATTTGTGCCTCATTTTCTTATCTGTAAAGTGCATTGTTTAGACTAGATGAAGCCTACATTCATAAAGACTTGATTTCTTGTTAACTATGTGATCCTGGATAAGTCACAATCTCTGTCTACCTCAGTTTCTTCATCTATGGTAAAAGCACCTACTTTATAGGGTTATTGTAAAGATTACATTAGGTAATATTTGTAAAGCATTTAGCATAGTGGTTAGGACATAGAAAATACTCAGCAAATGTATTATTCTTCCTTCCCCTCCCTCCCTCCCTCCCTCCCTACCTCTCTTCTTCCCTCTTTTCCTTTCTTCCTTCCCTTTTCCTTCCTTCTTTTTTCCTTCTTTCCTCCATCCCTCTCTCCTTCCCTCCCTTCCTCCATTCCTTCCTTCCTCCCTTCCTCTTTCCCTTCCTTCCTTCCTTCCTTCCTTCCTTGTATCCTGAATAAGAAAGGCCTGAGTTTGAATCCTTCCTTACACATACTTTTATAGTTGTATAAAATACTTAACCTTGTTCTGCCTATTTTCTCATCTGCAAAATGGAGATAATAATGGTATTTGCCTCTTAGGATTGTTGTAGGGATCAAATGAAATAAATTTTGGAAAGTACATGGCAAATCTTAAAACAATATAAAATTCTGGTTGTTACAGTTAATAATATCCCATTATTTCTTCATAACTTGCACTTGCAGATGCTTTTGTGGTAGTGTCATACTCCCACCCAACCCCCCATTCTCTAGCACCAAGTGTCAAAGATAGAAGAAACCCTAGGAAACATCTAATTTAATTTATTGATTTTACAGAAGAGGAAACTGAGGCTCCATAGATCAGTAAGGATTTATCTAATGTGACCCTCCTCCCCAAAAATGTGATTATAGTTTTATTGAAATTGAGACCAAACTTAAATAGAATTAAATGGAGCCTAAATATTGAGTCATTAATATGTCTAGAAGGGATCTTATAAGTCACCTTCAGCAACTCTTTGATTTTATAGAGAAAATAGAAATTTAGAATTAGTAACATTGAAGAGATTAGAATCCAGGTCCAATTCAATGTATTTTCAAGTGGGTTATTGAAATTTGACCCTTTTTTGTTTTTGAAAAATGAGACTGGGAAGAGGAGGCACTAGCCCCCAGAATAGTGCTCCTGGTTTCATGTGACTCAGGACAAACAGATGAAAAGATCACCTCTAAGTACTCTAATTTATAAGAAATCCAGCCATTCTCCAATTGATAAATGTTCAAAGGATATGAACAAACAATTTTCAGATGATGAAATTGAAACTATTTCTACTTATATGAAAAGATGTTCCAAATCATTATTGATCAGAGAAATAAAAATTAAGACAACTCTGAGATATTACTACACACCTGTCAGATTGACTAAGATGATAGGAAAAGATAATCACAAATGTTGGAGGGGATGCAGGAAAACTGGGATACTGATGCATTGTTGGTGGAGTTGTAAATGGATCCAACCATTCTGGAGAGCAATCTGGAACTATGCTCAAAAAGTTATCAAACTGTGCATACCCTTTGATCCAGCAGTGTTACTATTGGGCTTATATCCCAAAGAGATGCTAAAGAAGGGAAAGGGACCTATATGTGCCAAAATGTTTGTGATAGCCCTTTTCATAATGGCTAGAAACTGGAAATTGAATGGATGCCCATCAATTGGAAAATGGTTGAGTAAATTGTGGTATATGAATGTAATGGAATATTATTGTTCTGTAAGAAATGATCAGTAGGATGAATACAGAGAATCTTGGAGAGACTTACATGAACTGATGTTAAGAGAAATGGGCAGAACCAGGAGATTATTATACATTTGCGAGGATCAATTCTGATGGAAATAGCTATCTTCGGCAATGAGAGGATCCAATTCAGTTCCAATTGATCAGTGATGAACAGAACCAGCTATACCCAGCGAAAGAACATTGGGAAATGAGTGTGGACTGCTTGCATTTTTGTTTTTCTTCCCAGGTTATTTTTACCTTTCTAAATCTGATTTTTCTTGTGCAACAAGAGAACTATATAAATATGTACACATATATTGTATTTAAGATATACTTTAACATGTTTAACATGTATGAAACTGCCTGCCATCCAGGGGAGGGTGGAGGGAAAAAAGAGAAAAGTTAGAACAGAAGTGTTTGCAAGGGTCAATGTTGAAAAATTACCGATGCATATGTTCTGTCAATAAAAAGCTATTATTTAAAAAAATGTTTGTTGGTTAATCACTTAGTGTTCAATGCATGTTTAATGAATGAATTGAATCATGATACTGTCCATCTTTAAAATGACTTCTCAGATCTTCCTCCTTCATGAAAAAAATGGTTAACTAGAAGAGAGATGATTATCATTCATACTTTAGTATGCAATACTTAAACAATCATGCAGCTCAGAATAATTCTCTATCGTTTGCCATTTCTTAATCTCCAATTATTTAACTTACAGACATATTTATTTAATGCTTTTTATTGATTTAAGTTGCCTTGTAAATATTTAAGATAATAAACATCCAGAATGGAATATTGAGTGTGTTTGGTAGAAAGCCTCCCATATTGTTACAACATGTAGATTGACAGGATAAGTGCTTTTGATAATGATACAAAGATAAAAGAGTTGTAGATGTTATTGTCTCAAATAGTCAATAAGTTATGAACTCACAGCATGATTTTTGAAATTTGAATTTTCTATTTTTAATTTTTCTTTGTTTGAAGAATTATTGCCATTTTGAAGGTGGGACCAAAAAATGTGAATATTACATTGTCACATTACAAAGAACTTTGCAAACATTAATTACTTAGTATTCAGGAAAAATGCTGAATATAAATCACTTAATCTGCCTGACATCTCACTGAATTATTATTATGATTTTTAATAACAATAATTCATACTCTTATTGTTTTAAATTCTTTTCATAATCTTGCAAATATAAGTAGTGAAAGTATTATTATAAGTGAAGAAACTGAATTTCAGAAAAGTGATTTGCCCAAGATAACTTCATTTATGATGCTCTTAAGTCAAATAATCATAGAATTTTCAGAGTTGAAATGGACCCTGTGGTTATCTGGTCCAGTCAGTGACAAAGAAAATACCTTGTACAACTAGGTAAGTAATTATCTCACCATTGCTTGACACTCCAAAGGAAAAGTAAATCACAACATCTTTAGGCATAGGCAGTCTATTCTATTTTGCTAGGGGTTGGGGTAGGGTGAGAATGGTTCTCACCATTAAGAAGTTTTCTTTCATAGGTATCAAGCTTAAATTGAACTTTCTGTGGCTTTTCCACCAATATTCCAATTTTTGACTTCTGGGACCAAGCAGAACAGGTCCTTTAAACTTTAAACTTAAGCACCTTCTGAGTGTTCTTCTCTCCAGGCTAAATAACCCTAGTGATTTTAACAAATCACTAACAAATTTTAACAAATCATAGGGCATAATTTTGAGAACTTTTTTTTTTAATATCATTCTGGGTGCACTCCTTTGTAGCTTTGTCAGTTCACCCATGTTTTTCCTAATATGTGGTATCCAGAATTGAACTTAGTACTCGAGGTGTGACCTGAATAGGAAAGTGCTCCTTATTTCTGGATGCTATCTCAAAATCAGATCCAAGATTCAGACTTCTGCTTCCTGCCTCCTACTATAATGCTTTTTTATAAGTGTTTTTAGGGATATGAATAGTTAAAGGCTACTGACGTTCAAGTCTTAGAGTCTTAAGTAACATAAATATGTAGTAACTCTCTTTAATACCAGCAATGTTGATTTGGAAGCAGTAATATAAATGCCTTTGTTGACAAACATTTTTAAAACTAGAAAAATATTTCATGAGTAAGATTTGGGAAATGTTGCAGCAGTTTCAATGACTCCAAATTATTTCTTCACACACATATCATCCTCTTTTTCTTTTTTAAAGACCAATATAATTTTATTGATGTAATTTGATTAGCTATCATGGAACATCACAATCCTTGAGAAATAAAAACTCTAAGTGAACCATAGGACAATGGACAGACTTTTGGTGGACATAAGTAGATTGTAGCATACTATCAGCAAGGCCTTGCCTGCAAGAAGTATAAAGAACACTGTTAAGGAAATGGATAATCAAGAGGACATTAACACTTTTCTCAAATGTTAAGTGATTTCCCATTGCCTATCTAATAAAGTACAAATTCTTAAGTCTGGCATTAAGAACTCTCTAACATCTGGCTCCCACCTATTTTTAAAACACTATTTCACATTATTACCATATATTAGCTTTACATTTCTGGCAAACTGATTTGAATATTCTCAGAACTCAGTAATCCATCCTGATGCTGACACCCCTGCAAGTACATAAACTGATCAAAGCTGGAATATTCTCTTTCTTCTTCCCCACTTCTCAACCACTGATCTTTTGAAGCTCAGCCCAAAATGAGTATGACCTCTGTGAAACCTCCTTTCTCTTCAGTGTGATAACTCTTGCTCTGTATTTTACTAATTTATCCATGTGTTTATCCTCTCAATTGAGTGTAAGGAGTTTGAAACCATGGATTATTTCTTTTTTATCATTATAATCCCAGCACCCAGACACAGGGATGATTAGTAATTATTGTTGAATTGAATAGAATGTATAGAATGAAACCCTGAGTGCTGTACTGAAATATACCAACTATTAGAAGACTCAGAAAAAGGTCACAATTTTTTGAGGCAAATGAATATTTCATAGATAGTTCTGGGATAAGTTGGTAAATGTTTAACAACTGGTTCTCCAAAAAAAGGTGCCCAAAATATTTTAAAGTTCAATTTTCATGATTAACAACAGTTTATCACTTTCTTGAGTCTATATATAGACAAAACAACAAATCTAATCCTGATTCCTCATGTTTGCTGATTTTCTGAGATGTAAATCCTCACTCTAAAAATTCAGCAATAAACTCATGTCAATTAAAGAAAGGGAATAAGCATTTATAGAATTCCTACTATGTGCCACAGTGCTATTGTTATTGTCCTTTCAAACTCTTAGGGATTCCATGGACCATGCTGGTCTTTGTCTGGTGAATTAAGGCAAACAGATTCAGTGACTTACTGAAGGTCACACAGCAAGTAAGAGAATGAGGTTGAATTTGAACTGATAACCTCCTCACTCCAGACCTAATGCTCTATCCACTGAGCCATTTAGTTGATCTCCATAATGCTAAATGCTTAACATTTATTATCTGATTTGATTCTTATCACAACCCTGCTAAGGAAGTGGTGTTATTATCCCCATTTTGCAGATGAGAAAACTGAAGCAGAACTTAAGTGACTTGCCCAGAGTCACAGTGCTAGTAAGTAACCAAGAATGGATATAAATTCTGGCTTTACTAACTCCAGGCTCAGTGTTCTATCTACTGCACCATCTAGCTGCCTAAAGCTGGCTTCCACACACCCAAGACTAAATCCTTTTCTTTGCTGAAAATATTTGGTCCATAACCCCTGTGTGTGTGGGCTTTAAATAAGTTAGTGATTCAAGGCTGTTTCTGGATGTGTACGGGGGTGGTGGTCAAGGGGAGAAGGATTGCTAGGTTGGTGAAATTTATGTTCTTTCCCATCATCATTTTTTCAAACCTCTGCACCCTGTTTTTGGAAATGCCCTTGGTTATGCCCACTCAGTTCTTGACCTTTACCAAAATTCCCCAAACTCCCGAAGTTCTCAAAAAAACACGTCAAAGTTTCTATTCACTATATTGATCTTAATATGGCTTTTGGAGGACAGCAATTTAGTTAAACTTTTAAAAAAAGAAAATATAAATGTGTTACTGATTATGTTGATGAAAGACCTGATTGACCTTCCCAGAAGAATTTACATTTTATGAGGATGCTGATGAGTGTAAATTAACTTCTAATGAGTGGGATATCCTGCAGTGTCATTGAAACTTTTACAGGAAGTGTGATTCCTGGAGCTTCTTTTAGCACAAGGTGAGAGCTCCACTTATACAAAAAGTTGACTAAGTGTGTTGCTCAGGGAAATAGACAATGTATATTTAAGCTTATGTTTTCAGAGTTTAAAAAAGGACTGCATTTTCATAGTCCTTGCTGGGACTTGGGAACTAAGAATCACTTTTATTACTTAATTTCCCCCCCCCCCCACCCCAACATCACTGGCTTCTAGCTGTGAGTAATTGGACAGCAGAGCTAGAAACTTTTAAACCAGCAGCAGAAAATACCTTAAATCCTTAAATCACTTTTTCTTCCTTATTTTTTTTTTTTTTGTTTGGGGTTTCTTAATGACTAAGAGAGAACCAATTTTACAATCTTTTCTTCAAAATGTTTTTGGGGTCATTATTTAGATTGAGTCCCTAATACAGATTAATATCAGTTGATACAGTGAATAGAGCCCTAGGCATGGAGTCTAGAAGATCAATTATGGCTTTAAATACTTACTAGCCTTACTTGTGCCTGCCTCAGTTTCCTCAAATGTAAAAATTGGGGTAATAATAGCACCAACCTCTTAAAGTTGTTGTGAGGATCAAATGAGATATTTGTAAAGGGTTGGCATAGAACCTGGCACTACATAAATATTGGATATTATTATTAAACATGATAACTATCTATAAAGGACTTAGCACTGTGTTAACAATTGCTGCCTTCCCTTCCTCATTTATTATTCTTGAAGCACTTTTTCCAGCATATTTTTCACCATTGTCCTCTCTGTGTACCCATCCATTAAAATCATTAAGTATTAAGTTAACATAATTGATTCAATTTGGATTTTCTTACTGAATTTTTCATGAAATCTACCTGCTCATATTTTGAATTCAATGTTGGTACATAGATGCAAATATCTTTCATGGTGGTCTTAATGCAAGTACTTATCATTAGCATTATAATATGAGGTAAATGGAACAGAATGAAAGGGAGAAATACTTATTAAATGCATGTTATGTGTCAAGCTCTTCCTTAAGATAAGGGATAAGGAGGCTGACACATATTGCCAACACTAGTTCAATGTTTCGAAGGCTCCAAATGACAGTGTGGGAGAGGAGAGGTAGTAGACTGATTAACAGGCTGAAGGTTTACACAGCCATTGTGCTGACTGCATTGTTGTGTGCCTGTAAAACCTGGATATTGTATAAGCATGACAGGAAACTGAATCACTTCCATTTGAATTGTCTCAGGAAGATTCTGAAGATCACTTGGGAGGAACAAGATACCAGACACTGAGGTCCTTTCTAAAACAAAACTGTTAAGCATCCCAACTCTATTGCAGGGAGCACAACTCTGTTGGGCTGGCCACATTGTTTGAATGTCAAATGTACGCTTGCCAAAAAGACTATTTTATGGAGAATTCACACAGGGCAAGTCCTTACAAGGTTACAAGGTAATCAGAAAAAGTTATACAAGAACTTGTATTCTCTCTCTCAGGTCTCTCTTAAGAACTTTGGAATTGACTCTATGACATGGGAGACACTAGCACAGGACTACACATCATGGTGTACCCACATCAGAGAAAGTGCTGTGCTCTTTGAGCAAAACAGAATTGAAGTGGCTCAGAAGGAACATGAGATGTGCAAAGTTAGAGAAGCTACCCCATATGTTCTTATGGACTATATGAGTCTGACTTGTGGCTAAGTAGTCAGAACTTGTATTGGTCTAATCAGACACACTATAACACCAGTTGGATACACTATAACATGATGCTAATATAGTAATATCCTTTGGCTTTTCTGTGAGAATGAAGGACAACAACCAACTTACCAACAAATAGAAAAATTAGTTCTTGCTTTCAAGGAGCTTACATTTTAATTGAAAGAGACAACACAAGAAGAAAAATTCACATTTATGTTTACTCATGGCAGATGGAAAGGTCGAGTTGTACTTATTTAGAGAAAATAACAGGGCAAATGGAAAGAAACAAAGCATATTAAGGAGGAACAGGAGTACATATGGTCAGTAGTAGTAGTAGTAGGATTAAAGGTTTATGGTTCTTGGACATTGATAATAAAGATAAGGATTTGGGTTCAGCAACCAGCTGACAGTGAGAATCCTATAGCTGTTGGGAGCAAATGTGGTGAGAAAGTGAAGGTTGGTTGAGATAGGCAAAAACCTATGGTTTTACACAATGGAAACAGCTATTTCTGGTCTTTCTGCTGCCTATTGGTAGATTGTTTATGTGTGTCCAAATATCCTATTAACTGATGTTTCTTCCTACATTTGGGTTACTTTAATTAAACCAACTCTTTTATTTGCCTCTTTAAGCAGAATCTGTGAGTCATCCTTCCACTTAGCTGAAAATACCTTTTCTTCTAGTTTCATTATAGTGAGAATGTCAAGATTATTATTATTCAGTTCTTCTAATAGTATACCCATTCACTGCTCTCTTGACAAGGATTTCATATTGAAAGTACCCTCAGCTAAGGTAATATGTTAAGATCTAAAAATTGTTCTTCTGTCCCCTGCTTTTGCCATTTATATTTCAAAATAAAAGAAGAGGGCCAACAAATAAATCTCCTGAATCTCAAGTTTTCACTTTCATAAAATTGTACTAAATAGCCTTTAAGTTCCACTCCAGCTGTAGATCTATGATTGTGAGTGAGGACTATTTTCTTTTTTTCCCCTGTGTTTTGTCATGAAAAAAGGATTCATCACTAAATAACCAGCTTATTAATGGTCAATATCTCTATAGTGTGGTGTTTGGAAAAGCAGACACAATCTGTCAAGATTGTATTTGAAATCTTTTCACCTAGAGTCTACCAAAACTGATATAGCCTTCCAGAATCAAGGGCCAAATCTATGCCACAAGAAAATATTATAGGAGGACTTTATGAAGTTTTTTTTTAATTTTAAACAACCATATAATTACCATATATTGCTTGAATTCAGTGATCTTCAAAGTTCTTTTCAATTCTAATGATCAGACTCTATGACTCTAAAAAAGTGACTTCAAATTGATGCTCAAATGATCCAATCTCATCCCTTCTAGATTGTGATTTTTTTGCATTTCTTTTTCACTGTCCTACCTCTTTAACTCAAAAGATTGAACTGAAAAAGAAGGATACCTTCACTGCCACTGAATAATTTTTTTCTTGTCTTTCTCCAAAAGATAATTCATGTTGCAATTGGAAATTTCATTCTCCCCTTCCCTTCAAATAACAGTATTTTATTTTTTCAAATACATGTAAAGATACTTTTCAACATTGCCTTTTGAGTTCCAAATTGCCCTTCCCCACTTTTTCCTCCTTCCTCTCCTCATATCTCCCCAAAATAGCCATCATTATGATATATGTTATATATATATATATCATATAATAATCCTGGTTTCACATTAGATTGTGTAAGAATGAAAGGGGAAAACATGAGAAAGAAAAAAAAACAAATAAGTGAAAATAGCTTTTTTCCATTTGCATTCAGACTTCACCATTCCTTTTCTTGATGAGGATAACATTTTCCATCACTAGTTTTTTGTAATTGTCTTGGATCATTTTATTGCTGAGAAGACTATCGTATTTGGTCACTGCACAATGTTGCTGTCATTGTGTACAATGTTTTCTTGGCTCTGCTCACTTCATTCAGTATCAGTTCGTGTAAATCTTTCCAGGTTTTTCTGAAATCAGCCTGCTCATCATTTCTTATAGCACAATAGTATTCCTTTTCATTCATGTAGCACAAGTTGTTTAACCATTCCTCAGTTGATGTGCATTGCTTTAGTTTCTAATTATTTACCACCACAGAAGAGCCAATATAAATATTTTTGTGCATGTGGGTCCTTTCCCCTTTTTATGACTGCTTAGGAATACAGACCTAGAAGTGGTATTGCTGAATCATAGTTTTATAACCCTTTAGGCATGGTTCTAAATTGTTCTCCAGAATGGTTAGATGAGTTCACAACTCCAAAAAGTTCATTAGTGTCCTAGCTTTCCCACATCTTCTCCAACATTTATCATTTTCCTTTTCTGTCATATAAGCCTATCTGATAGTTAAAAGGTAGTACCTCAGAGTTGTTTTCATTTGCATTTTTGAATCAGTAGTAACTTAGAAAACATACACACATTTATATATGTACAACAGTATAAAAGACTGATTTTTTTTTTTATCTCCAAACTACCTGTTCATTTGACTATTTATCAATTGGGGAATGACTTGTATTTTATAAATTTGACTTAGTTCTCCATATATTTAAGAAATGAGGCTTTTATCAGAAACACTGGATATAAAAATTATTTCCTAGCTTTCTGCTTTCTTTCTAATCATTGATTGTTTTGATTTTGTTTGTACAAAATCTTTTTAACTTAATATAACCAAAATTATTCATTTCACATTTTGTGATATTCTTGTTTGGTCATAAATTCTTCCCCTTTTCATAGATCTGACAGGTAAATTATTCCTTGCTCCCCTAATTTGCTTATGATATCATCCTTTATGTTTAAATCATGTACCCATTTTGTGCTTATGTTAATGTATAATATATATGGTGAGATGTTGGTTATGTCTAGTTTCTGTTGTACTATTTGGAAATTTCATTCTTAAATGTTGTTTTTTTTACTCAATGGATCTAATAAATCTAAGCCATCATTTACAGTGAGGAGAAATTGCTGATTCATATGAATCACCTAAGAAATAGGCTGAGAAGATCAGTAGGGTGATGGAAAATATTTCTATTTTATCTTTATGTTGCTGGTTGTTTTGAAAGCAAATTTGCCTAGCTAGTCTATCCCCAAAATAAAAACTCCTAAATTACTGAACCATAACTGTGGCTTTGCCATATTTTAGATGACTTTAATAATACCTGGAGATTAGCAAGAATAACAACTAATTAGCAAAAATAATTAAAATTGAAAGTTGTCAGGTGGCTTCTTCTTCACTTAATAGCCTTACTGAAGATGAATTCTTCCTAATCAAGAATTCCTTACTCTGGAAACCATTGATAATCTTTCCAGAAGTAACATCATGATTAGGGGTCTCTATTCATCAAGACCAGTGCCCCAGAAATTATTTATTTCTCTCTACTCAAATAGAGTTTTCCATTCAAGACAGCCTGGTGTCATGAAGTTTGAGGTCCTCTCACCCACTGCATTTGCCCTGGATGCAAATTTTGTGGATTGAACCCTGGGTACCAGAATTGTTGGTAACAATTTTGCTAAGCTTCATTATATGCAATATGTGTGTGTGTGTGTGTGTGTGTGTGTGTGTGTGTGTGTAAACCAGTTTTGTGAGTTTATTGATTCAAGGAGCTCTTGGTGAAGAAAGTTTTTCTATCAGTGCAAACCACTTATGACCTCACCAGGGCTAAATAGCTAGTCCATGTCTGATGGGACTTAAACACACTTCTTGGCAATGAAATCAGCTCTCCATTCAGCCACTCTGCTTCTCTCCTGTGAGTTCCCTCATTCTTCCCCTCCTTTCCTTTTTTCTTAAAACTATCTTTAAAGGTTAGATATACTAAATTAAAAAGGGTCCTGCACTTAGAACTAGAAGATCCATGTCTGAATCCTACAATAGGGCTTTATTACTAAAAATGCTCTATGACTCTTGACTGACCTTTCTTAGCTTCTTTGAGCTATTCTTAGTAGAAAAATTGAATAACAGCAATAAATCACATTTGTAGAGTACTTTAAGCGTTTCAGCTATTTTTTTATATACATAAAAATAACCTAAGATCATTCCCTGGAAAAAGACAAAAGGATTTAAGTTATACACATATGTAGGTTTGTACATATGTACATATTCAGCCATTCCCCAACTGGTCATTCACTCAATTTCCCAATTCCTTGCCACTACAAAAAGGACTGCTACAAATATTTTTGCACATGTGAGTCTTTTTCCTTCTTTTATGATCTTTTTGGGATAGAAACCCAGTAGTAGTATTCCTAGTCCAAAAAGTATGCACAGTTCTGTAGCCCTTTGAACATAGTTTAAAATTGATGAACAAGTCACTTAACTCTGCTTGCCTCCATTTCCTTCCCTGTAAAATGAAGTAGAGAAGGAAATGGCAAAACAGTCCAGTTATTTTTTTTCCAAAAAATCCAAATGAAGTCATGAAGAATAAGTTACAACTGAAATGATTGAACAACTACATGGTAAATAAAGTATTAGTCTTGGAATTAAGAACACTAGCCATTAAATCATGCCTCTGACACTAATTGATTCTAGATGAAAAGCTGCCTCCAGCATACCTGGCACCTCCTTAACACCTATCAACTTAAGTACTGAATCGTAGAATGTTACTATCTGTGCTGAGTTCCTGTGTCTGAAGTTGTTCATGCTAAGCAAATCACTTATTCTTAGAATCTTTGGTTTGTTGGTTGTTATCCTTTGTTCTTGAAGAGGACCAAAATGGCATCACTGTATTAATGTTGAGTCATAGTGTGTCTGACTGTGGCTTATCAGACCAATACAAGCTCTGAATGCTCTGCCACAGGTTGAACACAAACACCATCACTTCAAGTAGCTGATTTTGATTATATGTTTGTCCTCATTGAAGGTGTTTGACAACTTGATTGAAAACATCATGCTAAAAAGCATGGGAGGAAGGACATAGCCTAGTTTCACTTCATTGGTGACTGCAAAAACTCAAAAGCATTGTCCATTGTTCAGAATTTGGGAGATCATGCTATCAAGAAATTGACATACTATACTGATGAACTTCTCTGGGCAACCTAATTTGGATATGATTTTCCATAAGCCTTCATGACTGACTATCAAAGGGCTTGGTCAGATCTACAAATATTGTATAGAGACCTCTGTTCTGAACCTGGATTTTTTTTTCCGGGGGTTGTTGGGCTGTAAACACCATATTGGCTGTTCTTTGGTTTCTTCTGAAGCCACACTGGCTCTCGGGTGACCTTTTTCTAGATGTTGGCTCAGCCTGTTAAGGAGGATTCTGGCAAGAATTTTGGCAGCAATTACTAAGAGAGAGACTCACTTGTGACAAAATAATCTATTTTCTTTACCTTTATAAAGATGTACAACAGAAGCCTCTTTGAACTCCTGGGGTATAACCTCCTCTTGCTATATAATCTGGAAAATTTCATTCAACTTTTGTATGAGCAATGGATCCCTTACCTTGTAAATCTCAGCTGGAATAGAACCAGCACTGGGTACTTTACCATACAAAAATAGCCTAATGGCATTTAAAAACCTCTTCTTCATTTGGAACTTCAGCTAGGGAGTGAATGATTTCAACTTGAGGTGAACATTGATGAAATAAACTTCAGCATTGATTGATGACAGTCTATTAAAAATGCTATGGGGATGTTCAACCCATCTCTCCAGTATTACGTCTTTATCACTAATCAGTGTGGCACCATCAGCACTAAGTAGTTGGGATGCACCATAGGTCTTTGGCTCATAAAATAGCCTTACAAAAGCTTTGGATTGTTGCTATCAACATAAAACTGAATTTCATCTGCCTTTTTAATTGATTCAAGAATCCTGCAATTCTCTAAGTTTTGATTATATTTTACTTTTGCTGGAATTGAATGCTATCTTCTCAGAGATGAATGAATTATCCTGCTATTACAGCCTGTGGAGTTCTCATTTTTCATTTGGCAGCTTCTGAATTTCCCCATCATTTTCTCAAACCGGTCTTGATATTTGCAAATGAGCAAACGTAGTGCTGCACACCAAATCTCTATAAGCTACCCATTCTTTTTCTGCTCCACTGTTGTAGTTAAATTTATTTTCCAAGTTTCCCATCAGATAAGTATTCTAACCTGTTGACATTTTTCCTTCTAATAATCTTTTTACTTTGAGGCTGTCACTTTTGTTGAATGAGAATATTCAATTTGGAGAGGATGTCTGATCACTCCAGCACTCTGCACTATACATTGCCTTGGTCAGGCTCACATCCTGTCTATTTTTTCTTTTTACAATCACATAGTCTATTAAATGCCAATATTTGCTGCAAGGGTGCATTAATAATATTTTATTGCATTTGGGTAAAAGAAATACAGTTTTGGTGGTCATTCTTCCCAAGGACTCTCTGCCATGTCTGGTAGTCTGAGTTTAGCATGAAAGTCACCCAGAATTATAAACTTGTCCTCTTTTTGCACATTGATGATGAGGGTCTCCAGGTCTTCATAAAACTTTTCTTTGACCATGTTAGTATTTGTCATGGTGGGAGCACAGGCACTGATGATGGTGGTGTGGTATTTTCTTGCAAGTGGCAATCGCATTTTCATGAGCCTATCATTTGCTCCTTGTAAACAAGCACATGAACTTGTTTACTAGATCAGTTTTGTTTGTAAAATCTACACCAGCTTCAGGGTGCTCCCTTTCACTGAAGCCACTTCAGAAAATTGTATTTTCAGTTCCTACTTCAGTAAGCTGACCTACATTTGCCACCCTTGTTTCACTCCGAGCTGCTATTTGGATACAATACCTGTTGAGTTCTCTTATAACAAAAGCTGTTCTTCTTTCAGGTCTACTAGATTTTGTGTAGTTTATAAGAGTATATCATGTATCAGTGGCAAGAGGAAACAGCTTAGAAGCTTTTGTATGTTTTTTGTTTTCACCTCACTGTGGGATCCCTGCCTGTGTGGTCATTAGGTCAGGATTAGCTAAATGGGCCACCATTTTTAGGGTGCCATTTCTAGCCCTTTCTTCCCACATGGAGATGAGCAGTATGATTCTTAAAAGGTTACTCAGACATGTAGAGGGCTGCAGAATCCTACCACGTGTGTGCAGGATTGCCTATAGCTCCCAGTATATCCACACCTGCTGTATTCCCCCTCATCTATTTGCCACAGGGCTTTGAGAAATAGTCAAATGGCATGGTGATGTTGAACAAAGTCATCAGCCCTACTGTCTCTTCTAAAGGCACTATTGCCCAGAGGCAGGACAGAGTCAAAATGACTAGTGATGACTTAAGATGCAGTGGATGACCTTGGGGTTTTCAATGTCTAACTAAGCACTAAGTGTTCCATAGTATCTGCTTCACCTTCCTTCATGGTCATTGGAGCAAATTGTTTTCATCTGCCCATCTCACCAGGGGAAGTCTTTACATGTCTGGGGTGGACACCCCCCAACTCACCAAAGGGTTTGAGATCTTTTGATTACTCCCAATTTGGTTTAGCCCATTTGCTGAAATGGTTTACCAGGGTGTGGCTGCTATGCATGCTACAGCTTCTTGGAGCCACAGGTGAGAGTTAGGTGGATCAGATGGACATCAAAGGTAGAAAGTAACCTTGTAAAGCAGCTTTCACACCAAAGGTACTAATCTTCCCTAAACACACTTTAAAGTGTCCACTCTATTACCTTCTTTTTCTTCTCTGTCACTCTTCCATTTCTTTTTCCTTCTCTTTTCCCCTCCTACCTCTTTTCTCTATCAAACTTCTTCCCAATTTACTATCTATAAAGGATAGATATGTTGTTGTTCAGTCCTTTCAGTTATGGCTGCTCTTTGTGACCCCATTTGGGATTTACTTGGCAAAGATACTAGAGGAGTTTTGAAGAAGTGTCATATAAAGGAAGTGCCTCGGTGGGAGAGTGGTTTGAGATGTGAAGAACTTATGAGATATTTATTCTAGCCACAAAGGATTGCAGCTCATGGGTTAAATCAAATATGACTAAGCAAAGCCAAACTATATATATGATTAAGTGAAATGCTTTGAGTGATGTGGATTTTTAAAGTCAGAGGGAGGGGAGGGAAGGAAGTAAAGTCAAGTCTAGGAAGTTAGGGAAGAATAAGGGAGGGGATAAGAAGGGTTCAGGGAAGTTGAGAACAAACTCCCATGTGCAAATTCCTGATAAGGTGCATGGTTGAATCTATCTTAGGCATGTTAATCAAGACTGTGTCAAGAATTTGCCTAAATCTGGGACCATGGAAACAGGATGGGTGGATTAAAGTTATGACAATATACTAATTGAAGTTCATATTTCATATCAATTTTCTTCTCCAGCTTATTTGATAAACGAGGAACCGAGGCAAATATGGTCGTCAGGTTAGTGAAAGTCGGAAGCCAGATTTGAACTCAGATATGTGAATCTTCCTGATTCCAAGTTCAGTGCTCTATCCACTGAGCCACCCAGCTGATCCAGATGAGCTGTATTAAATATAAAAGGGCAATGCCCTTAGAGCCAAAGGATCTATGTCTGAATCTTGACTTCAACATATACAGTGTATTTGACTTTGGTCAAGTCACTAGACTTCACTAGGTTATAAGTTCCTTAGCTGTAAATTGATGAGGGAGTTAGACTAGATGGTCTCTAAGATCATTTGCATTTCCTTATTTTATAAAAGTCCTTAGAAGGGGTTTAGTTGTTGAAATAGTTGGCTAAAAAGAATGGAGAATTTCCTCTTGAGAGCCTTAGGGAATGGAGAATGTTATCTCCATATCAGACATATGTATCAGAAGTATCAGAAAGTATCAGAAAAAAAGAAAAAAGAGTAGTTTCCTCCCTTAGGGAGGCAACATATACTGAAAATTAAGTGTAATCTCTCAAGATGTGAGAAAAATATCCTTTATGGAGAAAGAGATAGCCTTTAAATTGAGATATAAGTAGGAGCATAGGTCATAGGTTAGGCTCCATCAACAAATAGCCAGAGTTGTGTCAAAGATCAAAGTATAAAGCAGATGAAGAAAGCTGGAACCAGTCAGTCTAAGGATTTCAAGCCAAGTATTTCATTCTGCATGGAAACTGGGAAACCTTATACTCAGCATGTCCTGAAATGATTACTGGTATAATTTGCCTTATAAAGGCTTTACATTTTTATGACAGTAGTATGAGCTTACCTCGATGTGATGTGTTTGTGTCCATCAGCTTGGGCCAATGGATGAACTGAGCTATGTCTTTGAGGCTGTGGACTTGGCTATGGAATCTTAATAAATCCAAGGGAATGAACAAAATGTCATTTTGAAGAACCCATTAGGCTTTAATTTTATGCCACTAGGGAAAAGAAAAATAGTATCAGTATTCCTTTTCATTTGATAGAGAGTTTTGGAAGAATTTAAGGGGCCAGACCTAATTATATTCATGTTTTCCATTGAATCCATGATTTCATCACTGTTGGAGTCCTTTCTGTGTTTCGAATTGCAATCTATTCATTCCTACCCATCTTGTGCTATTTTTACTCATGTCCTTCCATAAGGTCT
This sequence comes from Sarcophilus harrisii, assembly GCF_902635505.1. NCBI lineage: Eukaryota > Metazoa > Chordata > Mammalia > Dasyuromorphia > Dasyuridae > Sarcophilus > Sarcophilus harrisii. Next base: position 592,521,274 of record NC_045426.1, on the reverse strand, counting down.
CCTATGCAGATGAGAAATCTTAGCTTTCTGGGATTCTTCTTGGCTTTCTTTTAATATGTTGAAGTTATCAACAGATATCATAAAGATATATCATAAGATATATCATAAGATATATGGCCTTGGAGCTAAGAAAAGGTTGATCACTGCCTCTGTCATATTCTGTGGGACAGTTATTTAACTTCTCAATGCTCAAGGGAAAGCTTAAGATTTGTAAATTGTAGTGAAGGAGCAGATCTGCTTTGGTAGATGAAGTTTCTTCATCCAACAGTTGCCTGTACCAGTGCAATCACAGATTCAGTTTTTTTACCTATTTCTTTGATAACACTCCTAATTCCCCTTCTATTTCCTAATTCCTTGTTTGTTGTGTATAATATGTAGCTGGCTACACTTACAATGTATGTCTCCTTATCAAAATATATCAAAAAGGAATGCATTTTTCATTAGGGTACCCTGAAATCAAGTCCTCAAACTTTTATACATATGAGAAAATTGAACTTTTGTTAATTAAAAAAATTATCATACTCATTTACTCTAAAATCTTTATTTATTGGTAACGTCCTGTGTCACTTCATGGACTGAAAGGGACTAATGTTTATTTTGCTAAGAATGAGGAGCAGTTCATGAGAATTTGGCAGTGGAAGCCAAGGCTCTCCATGGCTCGCTTCAATCTGTCCCTTGTAACAGCAGAAGCAATGATAAGAAGAAGGAAACTGTTTCTATCTAACTATCATCTTGTCATTGTAACAAAATGGCCAGGCAATGCTTATCTATCTACTGAATTCCCTCTTGGATCAATAAACTTCCACAGGAAAGAAGAGTCTACTTTGTCTCACAAGCAGGTTGTCAGGCCATCTTTATCTAAGCTGAGAATAGATATAGACAGTGTGTCAGAAATAAGGTTGTCAGATTTGTTCAAAAGGAACTCTTCCATAGAGCTGATTGAAATTAAACTAAATCAAGCTAAATATCCCATATGTAATTGAGTTATGCTATGCCAAGGAGGGAGTGAATTGCTGCCAAAGCTCAATTATTCAGACCTTCTTGAATGAAAGGTTCATGAGATCACAGATTTAGAGCTAAAACAACCTTAAGAGACCAGCATCAGCATTCATAGGGGAAGCAACTGCCAGCATAGAATGATTTGAAGGGGACCAAAAGCTGTATGCTCAAAAATATCTCTTCAGCTTTACATGGTGTCTAATTGATGCTGGATGGTTGGACAAGAACCTTTCCTTTCAAGGAAGGAAAGGGGCCATGTAGATTGAAGTACCCAGAATGACTGATGAACCCATGGCACAGGGCTAGACTCAAAGGATTTTTGTTTTGTTTTATTTTGTTTTTGTTTATAAATAGCTTTGGATCTTATATTGTCTTGTCTATTCCATGTTGTATTCTAAAGAGCCTGGAGTCTGTTTATGAGTGTAGATATATTTATAAAGGCTCTAGCTCCCTTGGCTGACTTCAGTATAAAATCACAGAGACTCTCTATCCAAATTGAACTGTATTTATGAGCAGGACTGGTTGGCAAGACTCTCACACATGAGCAATATTGAGACCCAATTGACAGTGAGATAATTAAAGAATTTATGGGCTTAATATCCTGAGACCACCTCTGATTTACTCTGTATATATCTTCTATGTGCATAGCTATTTAGATGTTGTTTTCTTTATTAGGTTGTGCTCTCTAAGAGATGAGACAGCGTTGTTTTTGTTTTTTTTTTTCCTTTCTTTCTTTGAATCCCTAGTGCTTAGCACAGTTTCTGGCAAATACTAAGCACTTAATAAATGCTTATTGACTTGACTTTGCCTACTAGATCCTTTGCTATATTTTTGTATATTATCAATATTTAACTATTAATAAAACTCACAGTTATGTCCACTTAGTGGAGGACTTTGTGGATTTAAATCCTGGATTGGACTAACTGGGTGAAATTTCTAATAGAGGTCCTCCTTTGAGTTAAGGAATTGTCTGCAGACAGGCAGTTTTAAATGAAAATTCTTTATTACTACACTATTAGCCTAGTTCATTTGTCACATTAAATAGCCAGTTCATCTAGAAATAGAGGAGATTCATGAGGGAAGGGGAGAGAGGGAAGCAAATTGTATTTTAGTAAAGTATACCAAAAATGTCTGAAACATAAGGAGCATATTGTTATTGGAGGGTAGACCTCAGGATGACTCAGGACATTCAAGGAAAAACTTGAGATACCCTGAATAAGAAAGGGAAAAATCCTAAAAGGAAAAAAAAATGTTCCAGACAAAGGGAATTGAGAGAGAAAATGATCAAAGCAAACTTCACCTGTTTCTTAATTTATAAATGAGATGACATATGTAAAGCACTTGGCAAATATTATTGTTATTGTTGTTGTTGTCATTATCATAATTATTGTTGTTTAAGTAAAGGGCTGATGTGAGGATTGACTCTAGATCTATCAATTCTCATTTTTGTGCCTTCAGATGCCATTCTTTTGTCTCTTTCATGGTCTATTTGTACCTCCTTCATGGGATATTTGATAAGATGAAATACAAATCAATACACCTGGCAACCCCTCAGCCTCAGGGACAAAGGATTTGTCAGAGGAAATGATCCAAAATTCTTGGTTGAAATAAGGCCTTTGGATTATCTACGGATTTCAATTATCCATGCTTTCCCTGTCCCCAGTTGGCAGAAGGCCCTCAGGTTCAATGAATATATTTTAAGCTAACATACCTAGAAACAGGTATTAGACAATGAACATTTGCAAGGATTTCCAAGCCAATTATCTTGACCTGCACTGTATAGCTGATGGAAAACTGACATTTTGAATTTGCTGAGCTAAGCTTTAATGAGATAGAGTCACATTCTACTGTTGGGATGTGTCTAAACAAACAAACATTTTCAACAGCCTTTGCTAAGGTGGGTCATTTACCTATGGATCTAAACTAATACTATATTTAATCCCATTAGTAACTATTGTACCTTTAGGAGCCTTAATGAAAGATAACACTTTTAAGACTCCATAGGACTTTTTAACATGGATCCATAATAGCCAAGCAGTCATTGGATAGATTTGAAAGTGTCTATGAATTTAAGTGATATTAGAGTAGCTCTAATATTAGTGCTCTCTTGGTTCAGGTTTGATGTTGAGATGAAATGCCATTGAACAGTTTAAAAAAAAAAAGTTTCTTTGCCCTGAGATAGCAAGTATATGTGACAAGGAAACAATGGCACGTGGGTTTTCTGGGCAGGTCTTCATTTCTGAGGAAATGTATCTGATTAAAAGGGAGAATGATCTTCTAACTCCTCTCATCTTTAGAAATCCCTCAAATCAGAGTTTCTGACTGCCACACCTTGGACTTTTATGTCTTTAAGTGACCAGAAAAATATTTAAAGAAATTAAGGGTTAATCATATAAAAGAACCAGATTTATTTCCTTTGAAAGAAAGCTAATATCTATCAAGTGAGGGTTGGAGGAAGGGCCTAGATATATCTCCTGTTGTGAGGAAGGAGAAAGAAGCTGGGTTGTAGAAATCCTATTCCAGATGAGGGGAAAATATATTTGTATTTCAATATGACTGCTTTCATTTGTAATCCCATGTTTTTTTTTTTAATTTTATTAATTTAAAATATTATTCCAAGAAAGGTCCATAGATTTCAACATATTCATACAAAGCTACATGGCAGAAAAGTAGCGGACAAGCTTGTTTATATAACAGCAATTCCTTCTAATAGCTGGAAGCAGACTCCTTATTTCTTTGGTTTAAAAAGCTTTGGCCCCTTTGGACTTCCAATTAGGCTTCTAACTGAAGCTATTGAGAACAAGTTTCTTTCTTTCTTTTTGTTTTTTGAAGGCAATTGGGGTTAAATGACTTGCCTAGGGTCACACAGCTAATAAGTGTTAAGATTCTGAGGCCAGATTTGAACTCAGGTTCTCCTGACTTTAGGGTTGGTGCTCTATCCACTGTACCATCTAGCTGCTCTTGAGAACAAGTTTCGATCAATGTTTGCACATATAGTAAGCATTCTGATTTTATTCTATTAGTGTTTAATGTTCTGATTCTATTCTTTTAATGTTTAAAGTACCAATTAATTTAGAGGATCATCATTAAAATCATAGATTTACAGTTCAAAGGGACCTGATGGATCAATTAGAATTTTTTCTTTCATTTTATAGATAAGGAAACTAAAGACTAGAGAAAAGTAACATGCAGATTCAGGATTCAAATCCAGACCCTCAAATCCACATATAGAAATATGGTAGCTTGAAAAAAAATTTAAAATTCCAAGGGATGGGGAGTAGATCCAGAAGGGACTAGGTTAACATGACCCCAGATGTGTACATCAGGAACAGTGGCAGAGTTAAAACATGGTTTTAGAATTGGAGGTAGTAGGAAGAAAAGAGTGATATTCCAGGTAGTGAAATGAAGCATGGTGGAGGATTCCCTGAAATAGTAATTCAGGAGAGGCAGTCATCAAGGACTAGACATCAAGACAAGGGTTCCTTCAGGACATTGTCTTTAGTGTAGACAACCAGCAGTTGGGAAGGTGATTATTGATGAGGTAGAAGAGAGAATGAAGTAAAGGGCTTCTATGGCTTTCTGGAAATAGTGGGCAGGGAGAGAAGTCACTATTTAGGAGAATGGGGTCCCAGGACATTCTACAATATCCTGATTTCCTTTGGAAGGCTGAATAGTCCTTTTAATGACTTTAAACTTCTTCCTGAAACAAAGAACTGTCCTTTTAATCCCAATAACCTTTCTTGGTGTGTTCTACTTTACTCAGCTATAAAATGGGGATGATAACAGCATATATCTCACAAGATTATGAGGAACAAATGAGATTATATTTGTAAAGCACTTTAGCTCATTACCTGGCATGTAGTAGGCACTTAATAAATACTTGTTCCCTTCTACTTATCTACTCTGTTAACCCTACTAATTTTGGTAGACTATGGTCACTGAAGAATTTAAATTGAGGAATAATCAAGAAGTTTATGACAAACAAACAGGCTGAAACATGGAATTTTGGAGGACATATTGAAGAAAAGATTTTGTTAAAGAAATATATGAAAAAAGATCAGCTGTTCATGTGCAGAATGATTGCCCATTGATTGTGTTATAGTGATATCCTTGTGATGTCAAGAGAAAGCAAGGAGGGTTTCTGATCCTTTCTGATGGAATTATGGAAATAAATGAACATTATGGTTTGTGATCTTTATCACTGGAAGGATATTCACATAGATGAAAAGTGGGAGAGCAGAAAAAATGTTGAATTTGGAGTCAGAGGTCCTAGATTTGAATCTTGGTCTTGCTACTTTATTATTTGTGTGACAAATTACTTCCCCCAATTTTCTCATCTGAAAAACTGATTAAAAATTTTGTTTGGATGAAATGTCCCTAGATATCCCTTCCAGTTCTAAAGCTATGATCCTATCATCTTAAAAAATTCTAAGCAATGGTGTATATGATCCATTTATTTCTTGGAAGGAAGGAATGGCTTGGTCTGATCATATAGTTGAGTCTATCAATAGCATTCATCAGATACTCAATACATGCAGAACATGTTGTCTCACAATGTCCTGGGTCATACTCATCCTTAAGGTTTTGTGTTTTATTCATTTGTTCCTGAGCTAGGCTAATATTTCAATGTTCACACCTGTAGCTATTGTTTCTATACAGCTGTGGATTTGACTCTCCCTCAGAAGCTTTTTGTTGAATTCTATCTTGTAGCCTGTGTTTTGATGAAAGGCATTCACTGAAGCTGCAGTTCTTACCCATAACCTTTGAGATCTCTCATAGGATCTGAGGGCCTTGTTTGCATCAGGTTGTCTTGGTAATGAAAAGGTCGTATTGCTCAGCTATCTATTCAATCATTCATATTCATAGAAAAGCAGAAAGACAATTTTCTTAATTACAGTACTTGATGCTGCTGTGTTTTTCTCAATTTTGTGCCTGACATCTCAGCTGATTGACCCACAGGCTGAATGAATTCAGCACTTCAAAATTGTCAGGAACTTTCTTCAGGAGGTTCAGGACAAAGATGGAGAGTAGTTTTGGAGAGTTTTACCCTGTCTCCCTGAACTTTCTGGGATTTGTTTCAGACTTCCAGCTTTGGCAATCTCTTTGAGACTGGCTAATATGTCAGGTCATATCTTTGAATTTGCCCCTTCATTTGTTAAAAAAAAAAATGTAATTCATTTCCCTTTGGAGCAGAATTCAGAACTAAGCCTTTCTGGAGAATTTGCAATGAACAAAAGCATGGGGGATTTGAAATTCATGGATATCTGGAGCAGACAACTTACAGCTTTGACTTGAATGAATGAATCTTTTTTTTTTTTCTGTAGAAGAATGGCATGATAGAAAGAGACAGAAGCCCTGAGTTAAAATGCCTACTGTGCCACTTATGAATTATAAGACCAACCTTTCTGAGCTTCATCTTCCAGATATCTTTGTTCCGAGATTTCTATAAGAACCAAATGAGCTAGTGCATGTAAAAAAAATCACTTTGCAATTGCAGTATTAAATAAATGTAAGTCTTGATTATTATGATAATGATATTAAGTAGTCAGAATAGTTGCTCTATGATCTTTTCAAAGTGTGAAGAATAAAATTCAGGTGGATTTTAAAAAACTATACAAATACCAGCTATGTGATAAGAAATGAAGAGTAGAAAAAGGAAAAAAAAATTATAGAATCAATTTGCCTTTTGGTGTTTTACTACAATGCATTTTACTATTTGATTTTGTATTTCAATTTTTAACATGTACCAGCTGAATGAACTCAGTGGTCCATCAAAGCAGGTAAATCAGTTTACCACTCATCCTAGCCCTAGTTCATATACTTAATTATTTAATAAAGTTAACAAAAATTCATTAAGTTCCCATTGTATGCCAAATTCTGTATAATGTCCTAGGGATGGCATGGATGAAACATAGCATAATCCCTTCCCCTGAGGAGCCTATGATTTATTAGGATACCAAATGGGCAGAAAAATGTATAATAAAAGATAAAATACAATATAGGCAAAGGAGAGAACCGAAGTTGAAGGTCTACAGTTATATGGCACCATAGAGAAAGTATTAAATTTGTAATCAGGAAAGCTTTCACTCTAATCTTGTCTTAGATCCTTGCTTGGTAGCTGTGTGATATTGATCAAGTCACAGGTTGTTGTGAGGACCAAATACACAAGCACATACCAAATACAAAGTACATAACATGCTTTGACAACTTTACAGTACTAAACAAATCCTATCACTTTTTTTCTCATTATTAGGCTAATAGGTCTTGGATGAAATGGTCCTCATTCAGGACTTGAAGGAAGAGGATTTCAATAGTTGGAGAAGCATCCCAAGTTTATGAAACAGCCTATCTGAATGGTCCCATACCAGAGAAAGAAAGGTAAGCTCAGTATTCCTGTTTGGTTGGAATGCAGAGTATATGAAAGGAATCCTGTGAAATAAGGATGAAAAGTAGGTTGGATTCAGACTAGAGAGGATTTTAAATGGAAATTTCAGGCTGAAGAGTTTGTGTTTTACTTTGTAATTGAGAACCACTCAAAAATTTTTGTGTGGGAGGGAGGAGGGACAGAGAAAGAAAATTATGAAATTTGTGCAATAAAATTATTTTTTTCAGTCATGTAAATAATAATAAATGGTAATTATAATAGCCATTAATAATAGACAATAATCATAGATAGAAATTATGATGAAGGTTCAAGAAACATATATTAAAATTGATTTTTATAATACTATGTTTCTTTCAAAGATGATTTTTCTGCTCACTTGCTTTCTTCTGTTTTAGTTTATTCATGCATCATCTATAGCAAAATCTCCAGAGAAAAGATTTATTTCATCATCATATAAACAGAAAAATGATTTATAGTGTCAGAAAGTATGGACCATCAAAGTCTCAGTTTTACCAATCAGATGGACTAAACTGGGAGAAACTTCTCAATCCATTAATAGTCATTTGTTTAGTGCCTTGTTAAATCCTTAGTGTTATGTCTTCCCTCTCAGGTAATCTGGCATGAGCCAACTCCCTGTCACAGAAGCATACACTAAAAATAAATAAAGAGAATCCATACAAATAAATGCAATGAAATTAAATACAATATAGTTGTGGGAAAAACACAAACATTGGGAGGGGGATCATGAAAGACGTCATATAGAAGGTGATGTTTGAATTCCACCTTAAAGGAAGAGGGGAATTTTATAAGGTAGTAGTGAAGAGAGAATACATTTCAAGGAAGGGGGATAAACCAGTGCTTGGAGATGGAAGATGGGGTGTGAAGTGTGAAGAATGGAGAGAAGACTATTTTAGTTTCATAGAAGATGGGAACAGGACTAATGTATAATAAACCTGGAAAAACAAGGAATTGGTCAGATTAGATTAAGGAAGACTTTAAAAGCCAACCAAAAGACTTTCTCCTAAAAATAACAAGAGAGTTTATGGAGTATTATGATATACTCAGATCTGAGTTTTAGGAAAATCATTTGTCAACTCTGTGGGGAAATAGAATATGAAGATACTTGAAGTAAATTCAAGTAGGAGACTGCTGCAATTATTCTAGGAAGGAGGTGAAAAGGGCCAGAACATAAGAAATGATTGTGTAAGTATAGAGAATGGGCTATATAGTAAAGAAGTTGTGGAGATAGAAATGGCAATATTTGTTGGGGGAGGACTGAATATGTGCTGAAAGAGAAAATTAGGAGAAGAAAATGATACTGAAATTTGTAGTCTGGAACACAGAAAGAATGAACTTTTATTTCACAGAAAAGGCTTTTAAATAGGAGAATTTCAAAGAGAGACCAATCTTGGAGGAAAGATAAATTTTGTTTTGGAGATATTAGGAGCAATCAGAGAAGCATGGGGAGAATCAGGAGGGAAGTGAACCCAGAGAAGAGACAGGATCCAGATGGAAAGGTTGATTGATAGTAATAATAAATAATAATAATGATAATATAATAATAAATACATAAATAAATAAAACAATAAATAAATCTGATTTTTTTCCCCTTCAAGTCTTATATAACCTGAAGGGAAATATCAGATTTAGTAATTAAGATATCACTGTTAACTTGGAAAAAGCAACGTCAGTTGTGCAACTAATCGGGAAGCCAAATTACAAAGGACTGAGGAGTGAGTGAAAAGTACTCAAGTACAGATAATGTGTATAGGCAGCTTTTTATTTTTCAATTTTTTTTTTTAGTTTGACTGCAAAAGGATATAGAAATATAGTATAATAGCTTGAGAGAATGGTAGTATTTAGTGAAGGCATTTTAAGGAGAGGAGAGAATTGGATATATTTGAAAGCAATAGGGAAGAAAACAATAGATAGGAAGAAAGTTTAGATTGAAGATTAGAGTCAAGAGATGATTATAGGGACAATCTCCTGGAGATTATGGGAGGTTATGGGTTCAAGTACATATATAAAAGTATTACTCTTGGCAAGGAAAGGGGTCTCTTCATTACCAGAGAGTGAGAGATAACTTTTGAGTTTTAAGTTGAAAACAAGGGAATAAGAGGGATCTCACACTTTTCTCAACAAAGTAGAGATGAGGTGTTTGACCTGATCCCATTCCCAAGATAATGATAACAGCTAACAATTATGTGTTAAGGTTTGAAAAATGCAAACTTATGTATAGTAACTCATTTGATCCTCAGACAGACATATTAGTATTACATATACATAATGTGCTCTGAGAGTTTCCCATTACCACTCTAAATTCCATATTTCTGAGATTTAGGGAAATACTGTGGTATTTCTGAACCAGGGCTGGGAAACTGAAATAGCAAATGACTCTGGGGTCAGATGACCTTTTTTCAGATGCTATTCTGACACTATTTATATGACTCTGGGTATGTATAATACCTGTCCTGGCCCTCCATTTTATTTGTAAAACGAGGAAACTAGATTACATGGCCTCTGAAGTTCCTTCTGGGTGTCCACTCAATGATTTCATGGTACTTTGGTCAGGATAGAGCCATTGAATCTCATAACTAGAAAGTATCTGAGAGATGATCTATTCCAACCCCCTAATCTCACTTTATGAAAGAAACTCAGAAAGGTTAAGTGTTATATCCAGGTTCACACAGCTAGCAAGATTGAGGGCTGTGCCTTCACAACTCAGACATCCTGAATTCCAGTACAGGATTCATTCTGTTAAACCCAGCTTGCTGTCCTAATACTAGGATCCCTGGATTTAAATATGTAGTTTGCTATTGTACCCCCAGTGCATTAAGAACCTTTAGGAATTTAGTTTAAGAGTTAGTTTTGACCGTCGTGGACATGCAGGGCAATGCAGATTTTAGAAATGGGTTGGATTAGATAACTTTGAGATCTCTTTCAACCATTTGGTTCTTTGATCTGTGACCATTTATTGTCTTTAGGCTGTTTCTTTGGCCCTATCTCAGTGGTCACCAAAGAATTGTATGGAACCCTAGAGAATAATTCACTTGCAAATAGCAACAGTTCAGTGGACTATGCTTTAAGGCAGTAAGAATTTAATACCAAATCATTAGCAAGCAGATTGTTATTTCCATTGCATTTGCACCATTTGAGCAATTTGCAAATTGATTACTTTCTCTCAAACCTGCCTCAACGGATTAACAAAACTTTTCCCCTTGCAATAGAAGAGGAGAGCTGACAGAAGTTTATGTCCTCTAGGTGTTATAAAAACAAATGTAAAGAATTTTTGCCAAGCTGATGGCCTTGTGTGGACATGTGGCTGCACTAATAAGCTAGTTTCTATTCCTTTCTCTTTTTAGATGATGGTGAAGGTAGATTATGAGAATTTGGGAGGGGATTTCTGAAAAAAGTTGCCTTATGAAATAAACTGTGGGAGAATGATATCGTGATCACTTTAAATTTAATAATCTAGCAATGAATGCCTTTAATGGAAGCATAACAAGCATATTTTAAACCCTGAAAAAATTAAAAATGTGGAGAAATAGATTGTCTTTACCAGGTGTCAATAATAACCTCTCTCAATAGTCTCTTGGTCAGTGTCCCTGTCATAATCAAAGAATGGTACAGCCACAATTGAAAACTAGCCTCAGACTCAGTTGTTCTGCTGCTTTGGCATTGGATGATGGTAAATATCATTAGTGTAATTATTGATGCTCTTTAACTTCCAGATGTTATTAAGAAAGATATTTGTTTTCACTTATTATTTTACTTCAGGCAGTTAGATGGTACAGTAGATTGAGCTAAGCCTGAGGTCAGAAAGAGGAGTTCAAATATGATCTCAGAAATTTATTTAACTTTGTGACCCTAGGCAGGCCACTTAACCCTATTTGTCTCAGTTCCTTATCTGTAAAATAAGCTGGAGAAGGAAATGTCAAGATGCTTCAGTATCTTTTCCAAAAGAAGCCCAAATGGGGTCATGAAGAGTCAGAAGCGGTTGACCAAATTATTTTACTCTCTCTACTTTTCGGTTACCTGGCTGCTGTCATTATTACTTAGATCTCAATCAGCACCTCCTCCCTCCTCCAGGTAAGTAATTGGTTAATCAATCCATCAACAAATATCACATGTTTTTTATGTGCTAGGCAATGTGCTAACTATGGGAATTTTTTAAAAAAGAGAGAACAAAATCAGTCCCTGCTTTTAAGGATCTTTCATTCTAATAGAGGATACAAATTTCAAAGAAGTTTATACAATATATGTACAAAGTAGATAATAAAGTAACCTAAGAGGAAAAGGTATAAATTGGTTGATACATTAGGTATAAAGGTACATTAACTGGATGATATCTGGGGATAGAACTTAAAAAGCATTGCTATAGAGGGTAGTGCTTGAACTGAATTTTGACGCAAGTCAGTCAAAGTGGCAAAAATATGGAGGAAGCACATTAAATACATGAAAAAGTCTCTCCTCATGACAAGGATAGGAAATGAAAGATCTTGTGTGAGGAAAAGCTAGTAGCCCAATATGCTGGAATATTGTGTGGGAAGAAGGAAGGAAAGTATAAAAAGACTGACAAGATAGAAATAGGCTAAATTGTGAAGAGCTTTAAATACCAAAGAGACATTTATGTTTGATGCCTGGGGTAATAGGGAACCACTATCATTTATTGAACTAGGGGTAATGTAATCAGATTTATGCTTTAAGAAAATCTCTTTGGCAGTTGTTTGGAGGATGGATTAAAGTGTGGAGAGTTTTGAGGCAGGGAGACCAATTGCAAAGCTATTACAGTGTATGCAAGAGGTAATGAGCTGGTAACAATGATGGTCAAGTCTGTGGAGAGAAAAGGTATCTTTGAGAAAGGTTGTTGAGAAATTAATTTATGGCAAAATTTGGTAGCTGATTGGATTTGTGGGGTAACAGTCAGGAGTTGAGGATAATATTGAAGTTAAGAACAAAGGTAATTCAGGTTAATGGTGTCCTTGATAATAATAAAGAAGTACAGTAGAGGGATAGGTTTTGTGGAAAAGGTAATAAATTATGCTGCTTACATGCTAAGATTGAAAGGCTCACATGACATCTAGTTTGAAATGTCTAATAAGCCTTGGGTGATATAGGACTAGAATTCAGGAAAGAGACAAGGGTTATTTGTGTATATATGAGAATTGTTCTTGGAGACATACTAATTAAAATAATGAGAACTAATGAAATCTCCAAATGAAAGATAAAGAAGAAAAGGGCACAGGAGAGAGTCATGAGGGACATCCCTGTTTAATGGGCATGACATGGACAAAAGAGGGCATACATATGGACGCCTAGTTTTTCACGGAAGGATTTATGGGATTAAACAAAGAAACAATTGGGAAGAAATTAATGTGTTTTGTCAAGTTACCAAATCACAATCTGGTGTCCAAAATAAGGAAAAGGTGGAGGATGAAAAGATTAGGATGAACTCAAGTCCTTAGATAAGGTAGGGAAGAAGGGAAGAAAGAAAAATCAAATACTTGTTAATTGAAAAAAAATGGCTAGTAATTCCACTTTTTAGGAGTAACAGAGAGCTATAACACTTATGAATGCTGAGAATCTTTAAGAATTTAAATGTAACCTCCCTACTGCCATGACTATAAGTGTTTGAAGCTCCACAGGACTATGAGGAAGAGCTACTCATTAAGAAACATGGTCTTTCACAGGATGATTTCAGAAAGGCCTGGAGAGACTTACATGAACTGATGCTGAGTGAAATGAGCAGCACCAGCAGATCATTATATACTTCAACAACAATACTATATGATGACCAGTTCTGATGGACCTGGCCATCCTCAGCAATGAGATCAACCAAGTCATTTCCAATGTTGCAGTAATGAACTGAACCAGCTACGCCCAGAGAAAGAACTCTGGGTGATGACTAAAAACCATTACATTGAATTCCCAATCCCTATATTTAAACCCACCTGCATTTTTTATTTCCTTCACAAGCTAATTGTACAATATTTCAGAGTCTGATTTTTTATGTACAGCAAAATAACGGTTTGGTCATGTATACTTATTGTGTATCTAATTTATATTTTAATATATTTAACATCTACTGGTCATCCTGCCATCTGGGGGAGGGGGTGGAGGGTAAGAGGTGAAAAATTGGAACAAGAGGTTTGGCAATTGTTAATGCTGTAAAGTTACCCATACATATAACCTGTAAATAAAAGGCTATTAAATAAAAAAAAAAAGAAAAGAAACATGGTCTTTTCCATAAGCTTTGATTTGAGTTCTATTTTGATTTCATAGGTTTACAAATAGCATTTTCTTCTTTGGGCACCATGAACTACTTTCTTACTAGTGGTACTTTTGACAGCACATAGGAATAAGCTGTCCAAAATGTCCTCTCATAAATGAATGCAGGTCTTACATATCAATTATGTAAAACTAGGCTTTATTCTTCTTAGTTTACCTTTTATTTCTGATCCTTCTGCCAGGTCCTATGCTTTATGGAAGATTGGGTCTATCTTCCAGAGTTAGTGGATTTGATATCCAAGGCTTGTTTTTTTGTTTGTTTGTTTGTTTTTTTCATCCTCTGAAAATGTTTCTTCCTATCTGGATGTGGGATTAGAATCTCTTTTATGCAATTAATCTTGCTCAATCTCTTCTCTTGGATTTTCATTTTTATTTGACCTTCACCCTAGGCACACTGATCAGGTTCTATAGAGACTGTTCGTCCCCCTCGACCCCCTTTTATTTTTTTTATTGCTGGATTTTCAAACTGTCCTCTTTTTTTTCTGTAAAATTTTATTCTCTATGGCTCTCAACCTACTTTTACTTCTTTTTGTTCAAGGGAATTATAGCCATTATTATTGTCCTTTGTGGTTAAATTTCCTCTCACTTTTTGTCCTAGATTAGTATTGTCCCTATTATCCTAGAGTCTAGACAATAAGATTAGCTCTTCATTAATTCAACTTTGTTTTGCTATTCAGAGCCTGAAATCCCTTCTCATCCTCAAGGATTATTTTAGTTCTAACCTGTACTCATTTCATTGGATTAACCAAAAGGAGTAATTTTCTAAAGTTGGTCCTTTCTTAGTTTAGGTTCAAAGTTGAGATGAAACGAAGTGTTCTCAAAGCAATGGACATTTAATAAAAGAGGTTTACTTTGCATTTTACCCACAGCAAGATTATACCATAAGCTTTTAACTTTTCTGGATTTTACTTTCCTCATGTTCATCTGCAAATGAGTCAAGTCTGATCAGTCACCAAGATATACTTTCATAGTCTCTGGTATCCCCAAAGTCTGGGAAGCCTGAAATCCATATGGCTTGAGCTTTTTATTTGATCAAGGTCAGGAAACTACTCTGGAGAAGCACATAGGGTAGGCACACTTGGTTTTCATGAGGGGAGGAAGCTTCATGGAAATTGGGGCCAAAAGCACTTGTGTGGAAAGAAAGCTGTGTCAGGGTATGGTACACTATTATGAGTAAATTGTTTTTACTATAACACCAGTCACAATCCCTGCCATTAGTTAGCTAGCTGTGTACTACTTTACTGCTCTTGAAGGTTACATGTGGTTCAAGTGTTCCCAATGCCAAATATACCTCCTGAAGTGGGTGATTAACTTGGTTCTTGCTTACAATTAGAAAAATAGTCCTAAATAAACAGTATTTAGTAATGGATAATCTCTGTTGCCCATAAGGCTAAAACCTGGGGTTAAAGCCTCCTTAATAGAGGCTTCAGAAGCATCTAGGTAGTGCAGTGGATAGAGCACCAGCCCTGAAGTCAGGAGAATCTCAGTTCAAATGTAGTCTCAGACACTTAACACTTCCTAGCTGTGTGACTGACCCTGGGCAAGTCACTTAACCCCAATTGTCTCAGCGTAAAAAAAATAGAGACTTCAGCTTACTGTTTGGCAAAGGAAATCTTTTTTCCTAAATTCTTAACTTGTTGGGAGTTTGTAAAAAAAAAAAAAATGGGTACAATGTTCCTATTAAGGACATTAGCTTTTTTTTGGCTGTCTCAGTTTCACTTGGTAGCCAGTTTAATGCTATTTAGAGAAAATGAATGTTTTTAAAGGGATATTTTAGCCGCAAAACAAAAACATTTTCCTATCATCAATTTTAAAAGATGTTGGCAATGTCTTCATTGGTCTTTGGCCTTCTGTTCTCGTTCTCTATCCAAAATAAATTTAAAAATTAAACATAAATAAATCCCAAATCTAAACTAAAAATTGAAAATCAAAGTCCCCAGACTTATTGTTTTTAATGGTTTTCCCTGAATTATATGCAAAAACAATTTTTAACATTCATTTTAAAAATTTTTGAATTCCAAATTATCTTCCTCCCTCTCTCCCTTATCCCCTCATTGAGATATCAGTTTAACAAAGGCAATATATGCGCAATCATGCCAAATCTTATTTACATATTAGTCATGTTGTAAAGGAAAAACACACTTTATTGGGTGTTGTTGGGTGCCTAACTAAAAAAATAGTTAGAAATGGCATGCTTTACTCTGCACTCAGATTCCATCAGTTCTTTTTCTGGAGGTAGCTAGAATTTTACATCATGAGTCCTTTAGAATTGTCTTATATTATTTCATTGCTGAGAAGAGCTAAGTCATTCATAGCTGATCATCATACAGTATTTCCATTAATGGATATAATGTTCTCCTATTTCTGCTTACTTTGGTTGGCATCAGTTCATTTAAATCTTTCATTTTTAAAAAAAATTATCCTGCTTGTAATTTTTTATAGTACACTGGTTTTCTATTTTAGTCATATACCACAACTTGTTTAGTCACTCCCCAATCGATGGATATCCCCTCAATTTTCCATTGTTGGCCACTATATAAAGAGCTGCTACTAATCTCTGTCTCTGTTCCTGTCTCTGTTCTTGTCTCTGTCTCTGTCTCTGTCTCTCTGTCTCTCTGTCTCTCTCTTACGCTGTCTTTTTCTTTCTCTCAATGAATACAGTTTCATAACCCTTTGGAAATAATTCCAAATTATTTCCAGAATAGTTGGATCAATTCATTAACCATGTATTTGTATCCTAATTTTCCCATATCCCCTTCAATATTTATCCTTTTCATTTTCTGTCATATTAATTAATTTGGTAGGTATAAGGTAGTACTTCAGAGTTATTTATTTTGCATATCTCTTATCAATAGTAACTTAGAGCTTTTTTTCTTATGACAATAGATGGCTTTATTACTTTGAAAACTGCCTGTTCATTTTCTCACATCTATTTATCATTTGGGGAAATATCTTATGAATTTGGCTCAGTTCTCTATATGTTTTGACACATGAGGCATTTATTGTAAGCATTTTTCCTTTACTGAATGCAGTTTTTGTTGCATTGTTATCTGGAAAAGGTCCTACATTTGATATTTCTGCTTTTCTGCATTTTATTCTCAGATTTTTATGCCCTCATACATGGGCAATTTTTGTGTAGGTATCATATATCATTGAGAAAAATGTGTATTCCTTTCTATTCCCATTCAAATTTCTCCAGAGATCTATCGTATTTAACTTTTTGAAAGTTGTTTAGAATTTGAGACCTTGCTTTTGGGTTATCCTTGGCATTAGGGGGCTATACAGCCTCATTAAAGTGCTGCAGTGGGGGCTGTAGGACCTCACTGTTGGCTGTACAAGGGATCACAGGGCTATGGATCCTCACTGTG
Source organism: Sarcophilus harrisii (assembly GCF_902635505.1). Classification (NCBI taxonomy): domain Eukaryota; kingdom Metazoa; phylum Chordata; class Mammalia; order Dasyuromorphia; family Dasyuridae; genus Sarcophilus; species Sarcophilus harrisii. The sequence continues at coordinate 592,504,234 of NC_045426.1, read as the reverse complement.
GGTCTGCTCTGGGTGTCTTGGGGTCTTGATGTTGTTCCAGAGGTCAGGGCCTGGCTGCTGGCTTGCCCAAATGCCCAAACTACATTGGACAGTGTTTTCTTTTTACCCCAATGAGACAAACTTTTCCCAACAAGCTTCTAAGTTGCCATGGGCTCCAAAATTATTTCACTACTTTGTTGATTCTCCAGAATTCTCCAGATTTAGTTTTGAGGTGTTATTTTACAGTTTGGAGATAAGTTCAGGCGAGTTCCTTACTCTACCATCTTGGTTTCACATCCCATACTCCTAGGTTTTTAAAACTATATTAGTTTATACTGTACTTGCAGGTGGTTATGTGAAAAATCAGTGCTTTATGCAAATCTTCGTGAGTCATATCTTACCTGAACTCAGATTGTTATTGTTTTCTGTTCCAAAACCCATGACTTAATCCAATAAATTACACCATGATTCCTAGATAGATATGGCTTGTTATTGTTAAATCTCCCCTCCCCTCCTTTAAATTGACATAGGTTAAAGACCTGGTGGGACTTGAAGAAGGGTGTTGAAAAGAAGGAAGTAAAAAGAGGTGGGAAATAATAGCAGAACTCAAGACTCACAGGGAAGAGACCAACAGGGAATGGAAAACCTTTTTTCTCCTTTTTTTTTTTTTTTAACTAATAGTAACGATAGCTTTCATAATACTTTAAGTTTGCATATCACTTTAAATATGTTATCTCATTTGATCTTTGCAAAGACCCTTTGAAATGAATGCTATTACCATCCAGATGAAGAAACCAAATCTGAGGAAGGCAAAATTATTTGCTCAGTCACATAGTAAGTAAGGGCCTGAGTTAGGATTTGAATTGATGGTTCCCTAATCCTAAAACCAGCACTCTGATCAACACACCACCTACCTGGCATGTCCCATTATAGTTTATTACCTACAGATCTACAAACTCATAAAGATAAATACAACGTCTTGAACCATGAGAATCTAACAATACACTGGCTTGGATCAAATATATTCAATACATATGGCAATTTTTCAGTTTGAAACTAGGCTTAATTTTCTGCATTTACTTGCTTTCCCATAACCTTGAACATTGTTTCATGGATAAAACATTGATGACAATGCTTTTACCTGTTTTTTATTTCTTTGTTTTTCCACTGGATGAAAGTAGGAGATAAATAATGATTAGGAGATAAGATGGATTAAATACTGGCAAGCTCATCAACTTTTGTTATAAATGTGAGATTAAATTTAGAATTGTATGATGGGCAGTTCAATTAGCCTTGCTATGCTCTATTCCATTCCTTCCAATGTTTCACCTTCACCACCTCTCAATTTATGGTTGTAGATTATCTTCTATGCCTGTAATGCTCCTCCCCAACACACACACACACACACACACACACACACACACACACACATCAGAATCCCTTGTTTTCTGGTGAATTAATAGATAGCAAAAACCTGTTAGTATGGATTCAGTTTTGACTATATTGTGTTTTTCATCCAAAGATCAGGTTAATAAAATTTAGAAAAGCTTGGCATTTAAGTTTGGTAGTAGGACATCAATAGGAATTACACCTATTATTCCATTGTTATGATAACTCCTGGATGAAGAAAATCCTCTACCCATGAAAGTTGGCACATTCTCCTCATTCTACAGTATTAAGATTTGTTTTAAGTCGTTAGAAGGTAAATCATTTGCCTGGGGTCACAAGGTCACAAGCCAGTATCTCACAGACAAGGGATTTGAACATGGACTTTTCTGATCCCAAGTCTAACTTGCTGTATGAACTCTGTTTTTAGATTTCATAGAATGAATATTTTCAGCTTCAGAGATGTGTGAAGACTGACAACTAAGACTTTGAGGAGATGAAGGCTATACAAGTCAAGTCATATCAAGGATATCTGCAGTGGGATATTCCATGAATTCATTCATGAAATGTGCATTTTAAATTCTTGAAGTAATGAAAAATCTTGAAGTACAAAGATCTACAATACAATAAAAGCAATTTTCAAAGTGTTTGAGGTCTGAGGACCCATGGGAGTGCCTGAATCTCCTTGAATGTATGTGGGGGTGTTGTGAGGTACAAAAAATTTTTTTAGAATAACATTAAGATGTTATTTATCTGTTTAAGTATTCCTTCCTTTTCCAACTGCTTATCTGTGTGAGACTGGATTTTCTTTGTATACTTCACCAGAAACAAAACACAAAAAGCAAGACACCTAAATGCAAAAGCAAATATGAGAATGCAACTTCTATTAAATCAAACTTTAAGGAGATTTACAAAAAGTATTTAAAACTTTACCATTCTTCTCACTAAGTTTTTTAAACTAAAGTTATTTTCATAAATTATTAATTATTTAACATATAGTGGGTTTTTGTTATTATTTAAATGGATTGTATAAATATATAAAAATTGATCAGTTTTACTTTTTAATATAGCAAACATGGATAGACATCACACAGTTAAACAAAATCACTCTGGGGTTCTCAATAAAATTTTTAAGAGTATAAAATCCTCTTGATGTTAAAATATTTAAGAATTGCTATAGAATCCGATGCATAATTTGTTTTTGTTTTATCATTTTTCAGTCATATCCAACTCTTTGTGATGCCTTTTGGAGTCTTTTCTTAGCAAAGATACTGGAGTACTTTGCCATTTCCTTCTCCATTCATTTTACAGATGAGGAAACTGAGGCAAACAGGTTAAATAATTTGACCAGGATCACATAGCTAGCAAGTGTCTGAGCCTAGGTTTAAACTTGTCTTCATGACTCCAGGCTTAGCACTTTATATACTGCAACTTCTAGCTGTTCTGTGCACAATTAGGTCTTAGTAAAAGCTTCTAAAGAAGATAGTAAATTGAAGGATAATGGTAAGGTGTCAAGGCACTCACAGGCGTTGGCTATTATCACTTTTAATTTGAAATGGCCCTTTCCCAATCTGTTGTAAGTGAACCTTTGATGTGTTTCTCTTCGGTGCTCACCTTATTGTCTGGATCTGCTCATGGGAGAACTATGGGGCCAGCCCTGTGCCCTGATTTTTGGACAAGGAGTAAAGAGGTGGGACTCAGGAGAGTAGTGAAACAGGAGTCCATTTATTCAGGATTACATAAGTACTTATATACTTAAAGTTTATGTGATCAGTTACAAATGTCTAAGTGTTCAATTAAATTATTACTACATCTGTATTTGAACAATAGTCATCATACACAAAGGTATTCAGATAACAGATAACAGGATGTCTGGCAGATGTCTTCCAGACACATTTCTTAAAAGTCAGTAATCATGCATTCTTCCAAGGCCCTGATATCAAGAATCGCAAGGTTGGACACGTCCCCTCAGTTCTCAGGAGACATGCTACCTGCAGGGGGATGGAAAGGCCGAGCCAATCATGTTAGCAGAATTCTCCAAGAACAAAAAGATTTTAAAACTTGCCGAGGATCCCTCCACTGTCTATGGCCCTTAATACCTTATCTAGTTAAACTGTTTGGAAATGTTCACAAGATATTTTCATTGGGAAAAAATGGATCTGGCTAGCTTAAGATGAAGCAGGCTCAAAATATCCCTCTATGAATATGCTGAAAAATTATTGATGTTCTAAGTGTATTTCTTCAGCACAACTGGTCTTCACTTTAATGTTATTCAGTTTTAATCATTCCATTCTAATGTGCTAAATAAACATGAATTAAAAATATTTTTATTTCATTTTGTTAAATATTTTCCAATTACATGTAAATTTTGTTTATATTCTTATTTTAAAAATTTGAGTTTTGAATTCTCTCTCTCCATTCTTCCCCCTCTCCTTCTTGAGAAGGCAATCAGTTTAATATCAATTATATACATGGTCATACAAAACATATTTCCATATTAGGCATAAAAACAAGCATTATTTTAAAGTTCTTGCTAGTACCAGGGCAGAGACAGTATGATAAGTGATTCCATGATTTTGGAATTTGGAAGACTTGGGCCAAAGTTATGCCTTTTACGCATGCTCATTATGTGACCATGGACAAATAACAACCTCTTGGGATACTAGAAAACACTGTAAAGCTAGAGTTAAATTTAAAATAAGTTGTTGATCTAATATTCTCATCTTTATCCTTAACACTTGTATTCTTGTCCTTGATCCAAATTTACTTTTAAAAATATATACTTGTTTACATACATATTGATTTCCCCCATGTAATATTCCATATTTGTTTCCCCAGTGCTTAGTGTAGTACCTGGCATATAGTAAGCACTTAATATATGCTTATTGATTCCTTAATTGGTTATACATCTTTCTGATGACATCACTTGCACTCTTTTACTAAACAGATCAATCCAAAAAAAAAAAAATAAAGGTCAATGGGAAGAGCAATACAATGGATTTTGCTATTTGATTAATTTTTTTGATGGACTCTATTGTCCCAAATATTCTGGCAGAGATATTCTTTCTTAAGCTGGTAATATAGTTAGGAATATACTACATCTTCTCTAGTACACAACTATCTTCATTTGTTGGCTATCTGGCTTCCTCAGAAAATTATTCTTAACAAAGAACACATATCACACATACAAAGGACACAATCAGTTTTATTGTTTCTGAATGTTGGAAGTATGGTGTTTATCTAGTAACAATTCAGCTAATTTTCCCTTTTGTCTGTCCCAGGCTAATTGCTCACTTTTTTGAGCCTCACATCTGGAAATAAGCTCGAGAACTAAAAGAAAAGCAATTTAGATGAGATGCACTAGAAATTTTCTTATTGCAAAGAAACAGAGATTCAAAGAGTATATGTGATTACTTCCAAAGTTGTAAGCAGTGGTGACATTTCTTCAGTTGTGTCTGAGTCTTTATGACTTCATTTTGGGTTCAAAAATTTCTTTCTGCAGCTCATTTTACAGATGAGGAACTGAGGCAAACAAGGTTAAATAACTTGTTCAGGTTGACCCATCTAATAAGTGTCTGAGAACAGATTTGAATTCAAGCTAATGAGACTTTCTGGCACTCTATTCAGTGTGCCATTTAGCTGCTCTTAGTTATTATAATGCAACCATATTTAAGGGCATTGATCTTGGCATCTCTTATTCTTGAATGGGAGTCTTCCAACATGGGAAAATAGTGATCATTGCTAATGACCAAGAAGCAGAACCACCCAAACCTACTTCATTTTTGTCATTTTTTTGTCAATTTGTCATAAAATTGTCATAAAATTCTTAATTGGTGATACTGCAAAGAATCACCTGGCAGTGAACTCCATAAAAACAATTTTTGATACCAAATGTCTGGTTGCAGATTTGATGATGCAGTTGTACAGAGAGTAATGAAACATTGGCCTTTTATAATGATTAATGACACAAGTTGGCCTAAGGTCCAAGTGAAGTACCAAGGGAAGACCAAAAATTTCTATTCAGAAATATGTCTTCTATGGTCTTGACCAAGATGAAAGAATTTGCTAAAGCAAACCTTGGGAAGACTGTCACAAATGCTGTGATCACAGCAGCACTCTATTTCAACGATTCCCAATGTCAGACCATCAAAGATGTTAGAACCATTGCTGGTCTCAATGTACTCTGAATCATCAATGAACCAACTAATACTGTTATTGCTTATGGCTTGGATAAAAAGTTTTGTGCAAAGAGAAATATGTTAATTTTTGACCTTAAAGAGAGTACTTTCAATGTTTCTATTCTTGGCACAGAAGATGAAAGTTCTGAAGTCAGATCCATTTCTGGGGACACCCACTTGGGTGGGAAGGATGTTAACAACCACATGGTCAATCATTACATTGCTGAGTTCAAACAAAAACACAAGGACATCAATGAGAAAAAGAGGGCTGTTTGCCATCTGTGCATTACTTGTGAATGTGCAAAGCATACCTTCTCTTCCAGTACGGAAGCTAGTATTGAGATTGACTCTTCTATGAAGGTTTTGACTTCTACACTTGAGCCTGCTTTGAAGAGTTGAATGTGGATCTTTTTCTATTGCACCCTGGATTCTATGGAAAAGGCTTTAAGAGATGCCAAACTAGATAAATAACATATTCATGACATCAACCGCCTGTTGGGTGGTTCTACTTGCACTTTTCTCCCCAAATCCAGAAGTTTTTGTAAGACTTCTTCTAGAGTACCAATGCTGATGAGGTTTTGCTTATGGTACAACTGTCCAGGCTGCCATTTTTTTCTGGAATTAAATCTGAGAATGTATAGGATTTTCTGCTCTTGAATATTACTCCTATTTTCTTTCTAATTTAAATTGCTGGTATAGTTTTGACAGTTCTGATTAAATGTAATACCACCATCCCCACCAAGATGGGGATCTATATTAGCATCTATTTAGCCAATTAGTCTGGTGTGTTTATTCAGGTTTATGAAGGTCAGAGAGTAATGACAAAGTATATAACAACTTGATTGGCAAGTTTGAACTCATAAGAATCTCCTGGAGACCCAAGAGTGTTCTTGTTTCTGCTATGGATGAGACACACAGAGAGAAGATGTCTTCCAAAAATTCTCTTGAATCTGAATTTTCAACATAAAGGCTACTATAGAGGATGAAAAACTGTTAGGCAAAATTGGTGATGAAGACAAGTAGAGGATCCTTGACCAATGTAATTAAATAATCAACTAGCTGGATAAGAACCAGACTGATGAGAAGGAAAAGTTTGAGCATCAGCAGAAATAACTGCAGGTTTCCAATTCTGTCATTACTAAGTTGTACTGGAATTCAGGGGTCATGCCAGAAGACATGACCGGTGGGTTCTCAGGGGTGGAGCAACGCCAACTAGAAGTGCTTTTTCTGGAGCTACTATTGACAAAATTGATTAAAGCATTTCACACAGTTTTCCAAAATCTGAAGGACTCAAATTTGTAGTCAAGGCAGAAGCAGTTTAAAAGAACATTTAAGCTACTGTGTACATCTAGGCATTTTGAATACTTTTATGTGTTCAGAGGGATAAAAATGAACAACATTGTATTTTATCAGTACTGTAAGCAAGTAGAAATGCAATTCTTGTCCTGGAGAATAAAATCTATTTAAAATTGGCACCATAAAACAAAACAAAACAAAACAAAATCTCTCTTTGAGCTCCTAGAAAACATGATCCACTAGATTTACAGGAGTTCTTAACTTTTTTGTGTGTCATGAATCCCTTGAGCAGTCTGATGAATAACATTTTAAGTACGTAAAATAAGATATATAGAATTATAGCACTAATGGCTAACAATCATAAGTAACATAGGGATAGAGATTGAATCTGTGATTTCATGGCTTTGGGGAACTCTTAGTTGAAGAAACTCCTTTGATAAATACAGGTGACCCCTGAACCTTAAGTTTTATAAAACTATCCAGAGTACTGAACGACTAGGAACTTGGCTAGCATCAGATATCTGATATGTAAGAGAAGTGGGCTTAAATTTAAGATTATTGAGGCTAGTTGTTTATCCTCTACCCCATACTTACCTGAGGACCTCAAAATGTTTTCCTACTTAAACCCATCCTATATGGGTCCACTAAATCTCTGGTTTAAGCCTATATAGATCATTTTGCCTACACCAGGTATACTTGATAAAGTACATTTTTTTGTAAGTGATTATGAATCTACCATAGATAGGATCCTCACTATTTGGGGTCTAGTAATGAGGCAGAATTGGGTTAATGATATAAGGTAAGTAAGCATATCTTTTGGGTCATCAAATGGTGTGAGTAGGCCAGATATAATAAATCCCTAATTATATTGCTTTTATTTCCCCCCATCTCCATTATTTATCTAGCTTCCTATTTTTTTTCTGAGGCAATTGGGATTATGTGACTTACCCAGAGTCACACAGCTAAATAGTGTTAAGTATCTGAGGCCAGATTTGAACTGAGGTCCTCCTGACTTCAGGTCTGGTATTCTATTCACTGTGCCATCTAGCTGTCCCTAGTAGACATGATTTTTATCCCCATTTTAAAGATGAGGAAACTGAGGGAGGTAGAAGTTGTGACTTAGCCAGAGTAACACAACCCATGAATATTTAAGTCTAGATTTTCACTCAGGTCTTCCTTTCTCCACATCTAGCATTCTGTCTGCTAGACAGTCTTGCTAAGAAACCACTTATATTGGAATATAGTTATCAAAATATTTTCTAAAATCAAGTTAATAAATTCTAGCTTAAAACAGCTAGATGGCTCATAGCATGGAGTGCCAGGCTTAGAGTCAAATTTGTTCTCACACACTTACTATGTGACCCTGGACAAATCACTTAACTGTTTGTCTCAGTTTCTCATGTATAAAAATGAGCTGGAGAAGGAAATGGCAAACTACTCCAGAATCTTTGCCAAGAAAACTCCAAATAGGGTTATGAAGTGTCAGATGTGACTGAAATGACTAAACAGTAACAATAGTAATACTTTGGTAGTCAGTTCTACCATTACATTTCCTGGCAATGTGTTGGAGTTGAACAGATATGTCATACCTTGTCCAGTTTATAGCTGATAAATGTCAATAATTATGGAAAGCTGTGGGTAAGAGGATGACAATCTTTTACTATGGCAGGAAGAGTTGAAATACAAATTATTTAAAAAAAAACTGTAATACAATTAGAAAGCCAAACTAGGGGAATTACTTGAATGACTGTTGGATGTCAAGATCATAGGATCAAAAGTAATTCTATCTGGAAAGAGATTTAGAGGCTATCCATTCCAAATATCTCATTTTATAAATTAAGGTGATTAAGTAATGTGTTCAAGATAACACAGATAGCAAGCATCAAAGGTAAGATTTGAATTCAGATCTTCTGACTCTAGGGTACTTTCCCCTAGACTATGTTATCACCTGGAAAGCAGAGCTTGGGAGTGAACAGAGGATAAGCTCTTTGGGAGGGAGTTGGCCCTTGTTATTTTTTCTGGACCAGAAATTCACAGGATAGAGGAAGAAATGAGCAGCCCAGCTCAAAAATAAGATCAAATGGAAACAATCCGTTTCTTTGCCTGTGTAACTGGCACAATGGATACAGAGATCTGTATTCAAATAGGACCTCATACACTTATTAGCTGTATGACCCTGAGCAAGTCACTTAACCATGTTTACCTCAGTTTCCTCATCTGTAAAATGATCCAGGGAAGGAAGTGGCAAACCATTCTAGTATCCTTGCCAAGAAAACCCTAAATAAAATCACGAAGAGTCAAGGATGACTGAAAATGATTGAACAACAGCTACAACAATAATCTGCAATAAGACTCAATGGCACAGTCTTTCAGTTTGTGTGTTTATGTGTATTGGTGGGGCAGAGAATGAGGAGGTGAGAAGAGGTTGGTGGGGAAGTTACTGTGATTCTTATGCTGCTGGGCAGACTGTGCTGAGTACAAGATTCAGAGCCAGAAAACCTGACTCTAAATCTACCTTTTACTCACTATGAGACCTTAGGTAAAATATTTAAACTCTGTGGCCCTTTGGGAAATGCTGTGTTTGGATTATATAACCTCTAAGGTCCTTTCCAAACTTTGAATCTTGACACTGAAGAGTACAATAGTAGGTTTCACTTATTTTACAAATATCATCTCATTTTATTCTTAGAGTAACCTTGGGACATAGTTGCTATTAATATCCCAAACTACAGATGAGGAAACTGAGGCATGACTTGCCTCATTTATGTCTGAGGCAGGATTTGAATTCAAGTCTTCCTAACTCCAGAGTTCTATTCCCTGCATCATCTTGCTGCCTATTAAATTCAGTTGCTTGAAGAAGAAATTTCACTTAGCTTGATCATATGCAGGCAAATTTTACCAGAAAAACAATATTGTAAATAAAGAATGAAAGCTGTATAGTTATAACTTTCATTTTGATACTTTATTACCTATCATACAAACATTAGGTCAGAGACATCATAGAGAGTATATAATATTCCATTTCCTGAAAGACTATTGTCTCATGCTGAGACTTGGGTTTTTTACTCCTAAGAACATACCTCTCTAAAGGAAGAAAAAAGTAGTCAGAGGCATATATCTTCATTCTCATAACTAGATCACAAGTTACATACAATGGAAAAAAAGAGGCTATAAGTAATCTGGCAAAATCCATGCAAGCTCTTCTAAATATTTAGGAATCTTCAAGGCTTAACTTTAAAATTCATTTTATGGGGATTACAGGGTCCCAGGTCTCCCTGAATCCCCACTGTGATGTAATATGTTTATACAGACTTAGTTAAAGAATTTGCAAAAAATACACATTTAAATATTTAATGTACATACATATATATGTGTGTATATATACATATACATATATCATGCTTGAGAGTACATAATACATTGATAATATATCTCCTCTTTGAAAAACAAAACATAAAATTACTTCTTGTATCATGTCATACTTAGAATAAATAGTACAATATTTATTATTAAGAGAATAAATACAATTCACAATGTTTGGGAAATAATCACAATTGATTTAGGTTTATATATATAAGCAAACTTATTTCATATTCTTCTGTATTGTGCAGTTTCTTATGAAAGCACATGTGCATCTATACTTCCAATTTTTCTTTTCTTCCAATTATGAAACTTTTATTCTCAAAGAATAAAGCTTACTCATTTCCATGTCATTCTAAGTTTGATAAGCATTTTTTAAATGATTACCATATGTAAGGATTTAAGAGAGTTTTTTACTACATACATTTTGTTTTTTTATTTGACTGGAATGTTCTTCCCTCCCTCATTTGTATATTTAAATCTTTTCAATCCTTCATTGAATCATAAAGTACCTACTGTGAATCAGGTACTGGAGACACAAAGGCAAAAATATAAAGGTGCCTATACTTAAGAAATGTATATTATTTTGGTCCTAGTATAAAATGCTACCTTTTCTATGAAACCATCCTTGGCCAACCATTCCACTCAGTGATTTGACTTCTACTTATTTATGGTTATGGCCTGGACCACACAGATGAATATCTAATTGTTTGACTGCCTTGTATCACTTTTTTTTTTTTTTCATGTAGGTTAGACTCCCCTCTCTCACTACTCAGTAAAATTCTTGAGGGCTTGAATTGTATTTTATTTTTTGATGGTTATTAATTTGTTTCTTTTCATCCTCTTGGCTTTAATATTTTTGCCATTTTTGCATAATACTGAAAAGTCTTTAGCAGTTTACATACTGCATCATACTGTAAAAAGTAAGCTCCTTGAAGACAGGCAGTTTCCCTTTTTTTTTGTCTATTTTCTCAATATCTAGCACTGTATTTTGAACTGATTATATTAAATCCTAAGTAAAGGTTTATTGGATTTCATAGTAGTATTCTCCACTTTCCTTACAGCATTAATCATAGAGTTTAATTCATGTATATACAGGTAAATTGTATCCAAACAAAGAACATTCACAGTGGTTCCATTTATTGGGAAGTATTTTAATGTTGCCTGAGCAATGACAAGTGCTTCTCAGTCACTACAACATGATCTTGGTGGCTTACAAGGAAGCTTATTTTTTTAAGCTGTTCTCACCATATCACACTACAAGAATTTTTTAATTTGAGGTTCCAAGAATAACAGTTGCAGGTATTAATTTCACAGCAGAACTAACCCCTTGAAAGCATGATAGACTCAGATCTTGGTTCCAATGGGGAGCTGTGGCATCTGTGTGAAATCTCTAGGTTTCTGCATTTTATATTTCCAGATGTGATTATAAAAATCTGAATTGAGTCCAATATCATGAGTACTTTCTCCGAGAAGACAAATAGACAACACAGCCTTCTGTACAATTCTTAATAAATACATAATAATTACATGGAAATATCTAAATAGGTTACATACTGTATCAGGTTAAGCTAGCATAAACCAATGGAGCTTCAAGCATAATAATGCTCATTGATACTCAATGTAGGCACATGAAATTTGCTAACGGATTATTAGAGATTAGAGACAAAATATAAGGAATACAATTGGGCTATAGCCCTTTCCATTTTGTCTTGTATAAAGCTAGTCAGTGAATAATATCCACTCAAATATCAATGGAAACTTCAACTCATAAATTGCTACAATATAGTAAGAGAGTTTAGTAATGTTGTTGAAAGAGCTTATGCAGTTATTGTTCATAATTGTTATCATACAACATAGTTCTTAAGTCTCATTTTTAGAGTCTGAAAAATACCAAACAGTTACATCTTCAGGTAAATATATATCTTGCCCAAATTCACACAAGTTAGGGAATGGATGAAGGAAAACTTTAAAAACACAAATCTAAAGTACATATGATTGATTAAGCTTACAAAAATTAACAAACTCTGATGGTTAAATGTTCTCTCAGAGAGGGAGGGAAATATTAGGCCACAGGAAAAAAAATCAGGAATATCCAAAGCAATGTAGAGGTGTAAGGATTATGTTTGAAATCAGAGGACCTAAGTCCTAATCTTGGGTTGGCTCCTCCTTGGCTGTTTGATCTTGCTGAAGTATATCACTTATATGGACCTTAGTTTCTTTAATCAATAAATAAGGCAATCCTGCTATAGGACATCTAAGGTTCCTAGATGCATAGTCTCTAAAGAGATAGATCTGGAGTCAGGCAGATCTCAGTTCAAATTTGACTTTCAATATTTACTTGTTTTCTGATTTTGGAAAGCCCTTTAACCTCTCTCACCCTCAGTTTCTTTATCTATAAAATGAGGGGGTTTCATTCTATGGACTTTTCTTATAACCTATAAGACCCTCTAGCTCTAATTCTAGGAACCCAAGACCAAATGGTATTTGCTTTTGAATACTTGCAACAAAGGACAAAGAGTGCTTTAATATGACCAGGGGAGATTTCATAATTTTTGATTGCTTTATAATAATCAAACAGTTCCTATACTTTTTATCTCTGTATATGAAAGTGAATATAATTTTAAAGATTGCTCTAGGGTTATTATCATCTAAGATGTGCATATAATAAAGATATTGGCTGTGCAATCAAACCTAAAAATAGAGTATTTACAGTGACTACAAATTACATTTTAATGTGTAATTAAGGACTTTTATATTGGGAATTTTCCAACCATTTCCTTTTTCAATTCTGAGAGTAAAATGAAATAATTGAAAGAATCTTTCTCAGGTAATGACATATTTATATGTTTTCATAAGTTGTTCTGTATCTCCAAGGAAACAAGAAAGCACTAATGAAAATTTGCTACAGGGTCTGTATTTTCTATACATAGCACTGTATTTTTACAAAGTATTTTAGATTTTACAAAATGTTTCAAAAATGTACAAAACTTAGGTGGTAGGGTATTTTTATTGTCCCCACTTTATACATGAGTCAATTGAACCTCAAAGGGACAAAATGATTTGCTCATGATCACATAGATTAGAATGGATCATATCCCCACCATTTTGACTGATATATATGTATATATGTATGTATGTATACATGTATGTATATATACAACTGCATATATATGTATATATACAATTCTACTGCAGAAAGCATCACTCCATTGAGCTGACCACATTGTTCAAATGCCAAATGTACATTTGCCATAAAGAGTATTTTATGGGGAGCTCACACAGGGAACTCACAAGATGATCAGAAAAAGCAATAGAAGGACACTTTCAGGGTCTCTCTTAAGAAATTTAGAATTGATTGTATGACATGGGAGACACTGGCATAAGACCACTCAGTATGACATGCTCTCATCAGAGAAGGTACTGTGCTCTATGAACAAAACAGAATTGAATTAGATCACAAGAAATGCAAGATGCGTAATGTTAGAGAATCCATCCCAAATGATCATAGGGACTATTTGTGCCTGACCTGAAGCAGAAAATTTCAAGTTCACATTCGTTTGATCAGCTTTAGTCTGCCACACTAATTTGACTCTAACATAGTGAAGTTATTTTAGTCCTCTTCAAGAATAAAGGACAACAACCATATATACATACACATATATTTTTTTCCTGACTTGATTATCTGGATATTTGACTGAAATCCCTACCACTTTGGATACTGTAGTGTCTTAGCTAGAGTATTGTACTCTAGCTATCTTAAAATTTGGATATTTTCCATTCATCTTAAGGATTAGGAAGTTTTTTCTTTCTATTAGTGGATGAGGAGTGGGAGTGGTAGAGTTGTGAGAAATTATGTTCCTCACATATGTCCATAGAAGCAGTGTCAAATAACCTTCTTTAGACTTTGCCTAAATTATCTCCTGCTTCAAGTTCAAACACAAGATAGCTCATTGACAACTGGAAACATAAAGGAGCAAGAGTGCAGGGCATTTGGGAAGAAGGGCTTTTAAAAAGTGTCCTAACATCAACAGTCAGTGGTTCTGGCCTTTCATTTTTCATTTGACCATATATTAAATTTTTTTTTATTATTTACAAAAATCTTTAATGATTCAGTGCTGTGAGATGACAAATATTTAAAATGTATCATTTGTTCCTGGCTAAGCACCATGTCTATAGGGCATTGTTTGAGAACATTTAATTTTGTAATGACATTTGCTTTAGAGTTGAAATGCTCTGAGCCCTGTTCTTTTGAATTCCCCTTTTTGTCCAGAGCTGAGAGATAATTAGCTAATAACCTTTTGGGGAAAGTTAAAAATGGATAAAATTGAACTCATATATCAGATTGAAGTGAATGGAATAGAAAGGTTTTTTTTTTAATGTACAATAAAATGAAAATTTGGCCATTTGTTACTTTATAGGACCATTTTTCTAAGCCAAGGATACTTAAAAAAAAACAAAAAAACCCCCTAATTTTATCTTAGGATCTTAGAAGTTTTCACTACAAATCCTGAATACCTATTTAATAAAAGGGTCTCTATAGCTCTTTAATCTTAAAGCACTGTCCATTATGATTTTATCTGAAACCCACAGTGTACCTATGAGATAAGGAATAGCATCTATGATTATCCACTTTTTATAAATGAAGAAGCTGAGGCTTTGGGAGATTAAGTTCCCCACCACCACACAAGTGAAAGAAGTACTGGAGATAAGAGTTAAATCCAGATATTTCCTGATCGTGAGTCTAATAGGTTTTACACAATGCTATGTTTTCATTTAACCTTACTCTCACAATTTTACTTTTTCTGCGAAAATAGCATTAGCTTAATCTAATTCAATCAGAGAATTAAATATCACAGGCTCAGAGCTAGAAGAGACCGTAAAAGCCATCAAGTCCAACTCTTTCATTTTAAAAGTAAGGAAACTGAGATCTAGGGGTAGTGGTTAAATGATTTATCAAAGACCACAAAAGAAGTAAGAGATAGAATTGGAATTTGAGCAGTTTGTCTGATTCACAAGGCAGTAAGGATTATTTTCACTGTAACATGCTACTTCAAGAATCTAGTGAAGGACCTAATAATGAAGAATTTGATGTCACTCTGCTTTTTGTTTCTCTCCCCTTTTTAAGCAATTGTCTATTTTACAAAAGCAAGTGCTGGAAGGGACTTCCAGAGGTAAAATCATCGTAAAGAAAGATTCAAAACTAGGAGCAATACATTTGACTCCACAATAAAGAAAAGAGATTGAGATTCTAGAATTAATTCAGGGCCCAGAAAGGCAGTTGGAGAGGACTTTTGCCAGACAATATGGTACTTCTAGTGCTTGGCATCTCTTAAATTTGTCATCAGAAAATGGCTTGGAAGAGTCTAGCTTTTGAGACTTCCTTGCTGAGTTCTTAACTTACTCACAAAGAACAGCTGTACGAGAAAGATCTGGTTGATGGTGATTCAGTGAGTGCAAATATACAATCTACCAAATGGCAGGGCAAGAATTAACATGAATGCCTTCAAGGCATGGCTTTGACAAAATGTTCTGACATATTCATATTCAAACATGTTTAATGGTTCATGAGAAGAGAGAGAATTAGCCATATATTGAACATATCTTAATAATGATATTGAAGAGTTTGCCTAAATTCTGAGGAAGTATAGAGTCTACAGAAATTGTGCAGTTTCTAAAAAGTCCATGTGTAACAATATATTTCTGACCTCTAGAGAAGTTGAATCTAAAAATAATGAAAAGTATATTCGATGGGAAATGTTATTGAAAAAAATTTATATTCAGACTCAAGACTATTCTGTGGGTAGCTCATATTTGGAAGCTGAATTTTGGCAGCCTGGAAATTAATTAAATTTTTACAAATGATTTACATTTTGAAGTGAGTTTTTTTTTTATATGACTCAATAGTTTATACCTAAGAATATCCCAAAAGTTTTTCCTTGAACATATTTCTTATATTTTATCCAGTCATTATTTATGAAAGGCTAAAATAGTTGGAAGAAACTGACTTTAGTTTCAAAAAATAAATCTCATTAGTAATTAAATGCACAATTTTGGAAATAGTTGAGATGCATTTTACATTAAAGTTTAATAACAATACATTAGCAAGGAGGAATCTGAATGTTATAAGTGGACAGTGAAATATTAAAGAAACAAATTTTTAATTAACATTTTTAATAAGTCTATGGAAAATACTTTAAGCATTAAAGTCATTTGGATGCATAATGTAGTCAGTCTTTTGGAGAAGTAAGGAGGCTAAAACTCATAGAGCCTGTACTCAGTTACTGAGTTCTAAAAAATAAGGTGAATTGATTAAATTAATTTAAAGAAGTTTTTTTTTTCCTGATTGGCTATAACCAAAGTATTTCTCTGATTAGCTTCATTTTTTTTTCCTGGATGATAATTTTATTAAGGGAAAGATCTGAATTCCTCTCCTGGACAACTGATGGGCAACAAAGTCAAGGGAGACAAAAGAACCTAGAGAAAATCTTTTTTTGGTCCACTTTACATATAGCCAACAAAATGGCAGTTTTTCTTCTCCTCTCATTATGGTCCAAAAGCCTCCTCCACTTTGTGATCCATCATGTTTCAGATTCTGACTCAAGTTCAGCTAAATGTTACCTCAGAAGATAAACATGTATCATCAAAGGACACTTTGGTAGTGGCCAGATAAGTGTCTGAGACTGTGATATCTTCAAGTTCTGTGTTGAAGTGGCTAGACTCCTTGATGACACTGTAGTTCAGGGCCACACTGTAGTTGACCGGTTTCTCTGAAGACTTCTTTTTGCAGTTGCAGAGTTTCCTGAAGGCAGCACGAAATTTCTGGGACATGAGGTTGTAAATCACTGGATTGATGGCACTGTTGAGATAAATGCAAATTCTGCAGAACAGCAAGAACCAATTTTCTTGGAAAGGGCTGGATAGGAATGAGTTGACTACAACGAGGGTCCTGTATGGCATCCATAAAAGAGCGAATAGAATCACAACCACTGCCAGCATCTTGGTAACCTATTTGGGATAAAAAGGAAATAAAATGAAAAGTGATGGTAAATAAACTCTGTATCTCCAGAAAAGTAACTTTTTAGGAATCAGAATACTTGGATTATAATCCTACCTCAGTTACTATTAATGTGACTTTGAGTAAATTACCTAAATCTTTAGGTTTCAGTTTTCTCACTACTAAAATATTCCAAATAATTCCTACCTCAGTAGATTTCTGTGAAAATTAAGTGATAATATGCAAAAGACTTTTGAAAAATCTAACATAGAAATATAAAATATTGTGTTATTGAAGACTGTGCTCAGATATTTCCCATTTCTCTACCATCTTAGCTATTATAGGAGGACAGTCACAGGCTGAGGACATGCATGCCTTAAGAACAACTAAAAATTACCCATGCATATAACTTGTAAATAAAAAGCTATAAAAAAAAAGAACAACTAAAGATGCAGTCACACCTTGGGGTAGGTAATTAGTACAGAAAAGCTGATAGCCTTAAGAGACTGAAGTAAAAAGATGAGGAGTCTGAAAACTGGAATGGCTAATATCTCAATTGTAATGCCTGGTAAAATTGTTATTGAACATTTGGTTATTTAGTATCTTTAAAAAAGAAACAGAGATAACTTAGAGTCAGCATGCCTTCATCAAAGCATGGGTATTTCTGACTAATCCAATTTCCTTTTTTTAGATAGGGCTACTAGACTGACTAATCGAGGAAATGCTATTGATGTACATTAGATTTAAAACTTTTTTGACAAATGCTTCTATGGCATTCTTGTAGGGCAATGGAATACATCAGTGTCTCCAAAGTAAGTGATCTGGTTATTAATTATTAAATGAAACATAACTCACCTTCTCTATATAGTTTTAGTTAGATTTATTTCCAAAATTATTCCATTTATGCTAATATGTCAACATTCCTCTACTCTGTCCTCTCTTTTCTCTGTGCAAGTTTCCATCCTCACCACTTCTGACCTGGCATTGGTACTCTGGGTTGTTATAACCTATCCAATACCCACACATCCAAAGCAGTGGCTATGATAGTTTCACTGGGAAACTCTTAACACTAGCACCCCTTAGATAGAGTATAATGACTGGTGAATAAGAACTCCACCTTTCCCTTTCTCATTTTACTCATTTTAAGTATCACCTTGAGGGAATAGACATGTATGGGTTGTGATATTTGCATTATGTTATATACATTATCTTTCTCCTCAAACTCAAACATCTTCCAAACTTCCTTATTGAAGCCACAACTTTCTTCCATACACTCATTTATACAGTTTCATATTATTGTTTTCTCATTCTCCTTCATTACACACATCCAATCAGTTGATGAACCTTCCTTTTTTATTTTCTTGACACTAGTTCTGCCTCACCCCACTTTTCACCTAATCTACCACAATAACCTCCTACTTGGCCTACTTGCCTAAAAATCTTCCCTCTTTTCAAACTTTTTCATCTGTTT
Source organism: Sarcophilus harrisii (assembly GCF_902635505.1). Lineage (NCBI taxonomy): Eukaryota > Metazoa > Chordata > Mammalia > Dasyuromorphia > Dasyuridae > Sarcophilus > Sarcophilus harrisii. The sequence continues at coordinate 592,485,567 of NC_045426.1, read as the reverse complement.
GGATGCTGCCAAAACATGATTTTCCTAAAGTGCAGCTCTGATCACATAATACTCTACTCAATAAACTCATGATTAACCTTCCAGATTAAATATAATTTCATTTTTATCTCATCCTTTTCAAATGTCTATTTTTAAGTTCTATGATATTCCTAATTATGAATATAATTGTACATAAAAGCACCTGGATAGTACAGGAAATAGAATACTGGCCTTGGAGTTATGAAAAGGCTCAGTTCAAATTCTGCTTCACATTTTAAATGTGTGACCAAGTCACTTAATTTCAGTCACAGTTTCTTCATCTGTAAAATTAGAATAAAAAAATAATAATGAATAATAATAACCAACATTTATAAACTGTTTTAAAGTTTATAAATTGCTTTCTATACATTAACTCATTTGGTTCTCATAATAATTGAGTGAAGTAGGTGCTGTTATTCACCTCCATTTTACAGAAGAGGAAATAAAGGTACAAAGAGATTGACTTGCCTAAAGTCACACAGCTAATAATATCTAAAACAAATTTAGGTTTTCCCAACTATGTACTCTGTCTATTGTACCACCTACTTGCTACTTGTAACACTTTTCTCATAGTGTTGTAATGAGATGATATTCCAAAACACTTTTCAAACTTCAATGTGCTATAGAAACATTAGCTATTAATAATATTCATATTTTATAAATAATCAAACATATGCATATTGGGCAGGAGTGTTCAATTTTTAAAAAAAATTGTGGTACATAATTAAAAAGAATTTAGAAACTATTATTTAAACTATAGTATAGCAGTAGTTTTAGAAATTGTTAATTGACTAGACTCCAACATAGTTATTAATTGTTGGATATCAGTTTGGAAGTTGGTCTCTAGTAGTGTCATAAGGATTTGTGTTTGATCCTGATTTGTTTTTTAAACAATGTCTCAGATAAAGGAATAGATAGCATTTCCACAGTCTTTTAAATTTTATTCTTCAAATGCTGGGGATACAGACTTTATGACAAATAATGCAAAGAGATAATGCTAGAATATAAAAGTGGAAGGGACCTCCCTAATCCAATCCTCTTCTTTCAGAGTAATATTTCAAAACTCTTGAGCTTTTCAGAATTGCAGGGCTACTGCAAGGGTGCCACAAATCCATAGATACACCAAGCATTTGTTACTTTGATCTGTATTTAATTCCAACAAAATATGGCCTGACTCATTGCAATAAATAAGCTTACTTTGCATAGACTGAATAAGCAAAATACCTCAGACATATATGTATTACTATTTTTCAAATGTAAGTATATATTACTGCAATTAATAAAATACAAATTTATATTAAAAACATTTCTGGATTTATAGTAGCTTTTTACCACTAGATAGTTTCTTAGTCAACTATACTTAGATAGCTGCAGAACCTGTGAAAATTCCTTTTTTTATACATTAAAAGAAGTTGGATAAAAGTTTTTAAAGGTTGGTTGAAACTAGGGGAGGGAACATTTGTAAGCAACAGAAGATCAACAACTGTTAATTAGAAAGAGTCCATCTGTCAGTGCCTACTATGTGTAGATCAATATGTAAGAATTGAGGGAAATAAAAAATTCAGGTAAGACATAGCCTCTTTCCTTTCATAGCTTATTGTCTTCTAAGGAAAATTATGAATATATAAATATTAATAAAATTTTGAAAAGTAACATGAATAAAGCCGGAAAAAAATTTAAGCATCTAGATAGTGAAGGATATCTGAATTCCAAGTACAGTTGTTTAAATTTTACTTGGTAAATAGTAAAAATCCATTAAAGAAACAGTCTGAAAGGTAAAAATGGTAAATGATGGTGAGGATGTAGAGAGTCATACTAACAAACTATTAATGGAACTATGAATTGGTTCAATTGTTCTATAAAAGTATTTAGAATTGTCTTAGAAAAGTCAATGTATATTTTCTTTGATATGGCAATGCTTCTGTTATCTCTCCCTAAAGGAACTCAAAGAGAACGTTTTCACAGATACACACATACACATGCAAACATATGTGTATACATACATATATATAAATAGAAACAAATATATATAGATACAAAGAAATGTATCTATATAGGAGGTGTTATATATATTATATATATTATATTACATATATTATTATATATTATATATATATTATTTCTTTTTCAAATCACTGTGATTTCTGTGTGAGTTCTCTACAAAATAATATTTTTGGCAAGCATACATTTGGGTAGAAAGAGTCTCTATGAAGTGCCAGTGTTTTTTGTTTGTTTTAAAACAATACAACTTGAATTATGTACTTCCATCCTCACAGAAATCAAACTTCTGATTAATTTTGTGCATATCAACCAAAACTGAGCCTATGGACATTTCCAAGCACAAAGATTTTTGTGCTGATTTGCTTGGATAAATAAAGATTCATGGAGTTTGTTATTTACCTCTATAAAAAAAAAAAACTGGAAGGCTAATTTTGGACTGAAAATAAGATCTATTTGTTTTTCTAGTCTTGGGGAGGAGCATGTATAGGATACTCAGTTCACTTCAGTGAAACAGGAATTATTTTAAATTAATTTTTAGTTATGATATATTTATATTGTTCTCATAACTGTTTCTGGAATTGTATTTATTTACTCCTTCTATCCAACATTTGAAAAGCAGTGTGTGACAGAATGGATTGAATCCTGGCCCTGGAATGGTGAAGCCCTTGATTCAAATATTGCCTCTGATACTTACTGTGCATTTGACAAGTTGTTTAACCCTGCCCCAGGCCATTTTTAATGAATATAAATTGAAAGAAAAGTACAACTTTCACTGATAGTGAAAATTATTTACTGAAGTTCCCTGTACTGCTGGAATCAATGGTCTGGTTTTAAAATATGTTATTTATCAATAAATAGAAAACATGCCTTTTAGCTTTTTCTTTTTTTTTTTAAAGCATGTTCATGTTTTAAAATATAAACTGCTTTAAAATTATGTGTTATTTATCACATAGAAAACATTCTTTTTCTTTTAGTTTTTTCTTTTTAAAGCACATTCAATTTCTATGAAATATCTATTGAATAGATAGAACAGCTGTTATCAATACTATTATTATTTTATAATTATCCTATTTTTACAGCAATTAATGAATCATTAAGCAGACAATTGTTGAGCAAGTGTTCCAGACATTGGGGATATAAAAACAAAAATGAAGTGATCACTACTCTCAAAGTGGCATTCTACTGAGTGAGGAATCAGCATAGTGAGGGGAGAAGAATCCCCCAATTTTGTATAACAGTAAAGCCAGATCTACAATTTACATCCACTGTTTTTAATTCCAAGACTCTTTCCAGTGCATTGAAACATCAGTCACTGATGTTAGCCTTTTCCATATGCTCCAGCTATTTAAATTTTCACTGTTTCTTTCATTTTCGCCTGTGGATAGGTGTAATGGGCTGAGGTTTGAGCTGATGCACTGAGGTCCCAAGTACATGAGGCTAGATAGTAATTGGGCTATACTCTATTAATATACATGATTGGATAAAGAATGGTCCCTGCCCACTCTCCGTGCAAGTCCTGATGTGTTGTATAGGAAATGACGATTTTGGTGGGTGGAGGCAGAGAGAGGGAGGAAGACAAGCTGGGGGAGATTGGGCTGGGTTCGAGAATCCAAGCTGCTGGTTGTGTGGCTGCTGGTCGAGCTAGCTTCTTGACTCAGCTGCACACATTGCTATCGCCGATTCTCTTCCACCTCCGATCCTTCTTCACTGAGAATAAAGTCTGACGATTTTCCCCTAACCTGAATTCCTGACTCCTGTTGATGTAAAAATACACGATCTTCACAGATAGGAGAATTAGATTTCCCTCCCTGTCCAATTCCCTCTTTAGGCAGTGGCAAAAGACAGACATATTTTTGCCTCAAGAAAAATGGGCAAACCATCTCATTGATACACTGTTCTGGAAATACTCAATCCTTTGTTTAGTGCTTTAGATTGGCTGATTCCAACAGATCTATAAAGTCTATTGGAATAGAAGTAGCTAGTGGAAGCTAGGGGAAATAATTCTGGAATAAAAGAATTCTATAAGGTTAATGGAGAGGTATTATAATGATGTGATGGAAACAACAATGAATTTAGATTTAAGAAAACTGAAACACAGCTGTTATCCTCACTATCTGTGTGACCTTAGATAAATTTATTTCATTCTTCTGGCAGTTTTCTCATTTGTAAAATGAGGGGAATGGACTTAGTCACCCGTAAGATTTTGTGTGTGTATGTGTGTGTGTGTGTGTGTGTGTGTGTGTGTGTAGAAAATGGGGTCAAGTAATGGTAAAATTTCTTTAGCCATAAATAGCACCATACCATCAAAGCCTTTTCCATTTTTGGTGTATTATACCTATGCTAACTTTCCCCTTGTTCTCAATAGGATTATAATCAGACCTTTTTTTTTTTTTTTTTCATGAGAAGAGTAGGGGAGTAACACCTGGGGATCTCTCAAGATCAGTACAGATGGGGGAGTAGGACTATGCTTTGATGAAGAGGGTATCATGTTCACTCAGTGACCAGTGACGGAGAAAGAACAAATGTCTTTAGATACATCACTGAAGGTGATGGTGACAATATCATATTTATTTTAGGCACTATAGTTATGTTTCAGTCATCATTGAATACATGCTAAGAGCTCATGAGTTTTTAAAATGCTGAAAGATTTTCATTCTATTTTATTGTTTCAGTTTTGACTTTTTTTTTTTTTTTTTTTAAACCAGACCTTTGAATTAACATAGGAGCAAATACCTGGAACATAAGGATTTAGGGGCTTAGCTTTCTCACTCTGTTGGCTCTGTGGCTTCTTGTTTTGCCACTGTCTATAATCCTGAATAATATGACAAAACACGAATTGAGAACCCTCTTCAGGCTAAATAAGGTAAGAGGCAGTTTTCTCTCATTCTTTATCATTAAAATTGACTCTGTAGGAGTAAGAAAGGTGTATCAATTATTAAAAGAATTTAGTTTTCTTACACAGGGAAAGGATTATATTTTTAAAAAATAGTTTGAAGAGTACAATCTGTGGAATTAGACTTCACTGATGATTGATTGTGATGATAGATTCTATTTCAATCTTAGGCAAATAACATATAGTGAACTATCCTTTTCTCCCCATAGATGGAAAATCTGGGAGCCATCATTATGTACTCTTGTAAATGGCAGACTCATGCTATAAAATAAAGAGCACTGTTTGTCAAATAAGATGCTCCGGATTCTAATTATAGCTCTTAACTTGTGTGACCATTTGCAAAACAGTTAGCCTCATTGAGCTTTGGTGTTTCTTCCTCATTCAAGTGATCTCTAAAATCCTTTTTTAAAAAAATCTTTAATTCTATGATTCTATGATTTTATAATCTAATTCCGAGCTTCTTTCTGGATAGCCAAAGAGGCGGTGTCATCAGGTGTCAATGATTTCTAGAATATTGAAGGAGTAAGAGAAGAAAAGTTTCAAGATGAAAAGAAGTTTATTGTCTATGGGACAGGCATTGCAGAAAGCATAGTGAAAGGAGAGATGGTGTTTGGTAGGACTTTGAGAGAATAGGTTTGAGGGGAATGGGAATAAGGGATAAGGAAATAAAGAATTGGAAATGGAGTTTGGTTGATGATCTACAGGAATTTATAATCACTAGTATATAAAGGGTCTTAACAGGTACGAGAATAGTGATTACTAAGTGGAAGTGAAGTTCTGCTTTCCACAGGGTGATAGAGATAAGGCAGTAGACAAATACAAGACAAGATTGAAAGTGCTTGGTTAGATTGTCAGATGAGAAACCTTGTTTCACTATTCTTCCCTCTAAAAGTTGCAGATTGGGTAAATGGGGCAGCAGGATATGGGAGGTTTATGGTCAAAGGAAAAATTGAACCTTTTTGTAGAAGAAGCTCTCTACTATATTGCTGAGAGATAAGGATGGTTACAGAAGTTGGAAAGTGACTATGCTGGAACAGATGGAAATTGTTCTGTAAGGCCCTAGTAGCCTTCCCTCAGGGAACACTTGCAGAAGGACATGGAGAAGGAGGCATATTATGTTAAAAAAAAAAAAAAAAAAAAGACTCCTCTTCTCTCCAGAGACTGAAAATCAGATGAAGGAAGCACAAGATAGAAATTCCTCATGTTGAATCTTGGGGCAGATAGTACTCACATGACCCCTTAACCCACCTTTCTTAAGAGTTCATTTGAAGCAAAAGAAGGAAGGCATGTAATCAGGAAATTTTTGCTCTTCTAAATTGAGAATAGAGATGAGAAAGGCAGTAGGAGGAAATCATTGGGGTAGATGGAAGTAGCCCCGGCTCTTGTTGTGCCATAGTTCTCTTTTATTATCCTAACTCAGTTTCCCTGAATTGTTCTGCTTCAGTTCCTAATTGTTCTTCACTACCCCTCCCTCCTAATCATGATGATCCAGATAAGGAGAAAACCCCATCTTAGCATCATCAGAATGTAGGGTGATTTTCCCCACTCTGTAATCCCAGTTTATCAGATGTCCCCCATGCCTCCCCTTACCCTGTCAGAACCAGATCCATAGTGGTGTTTCTGCTCTCAGTGCTCTCACTGCGCCCCTGCCTTGGTCTATCCCTGTATCTAAAATATATATGTATATATCATTGAGAACTCACATAGTTTGCTGGATTCTTGGAGATGCTAGTCTTATTCAGCCCTGGGACCAAACCATGAATCCATTTGGTCCCAGTAAATCTCTCTCTTTCAAATAAAATATTAAAAACTCTCTAATCTCTACCTTGCCTTAGCTTCTCTGGCATTACACTCTTTGCCTCCTTTCCTCAGGAGACATGCACAGCAACAGATGGAAGGTACAAAAAAGAGATGAAAAGCAGATGTGATTAAAAAGAACCAGAATAACTCCATCAAGAACACATTATTCTAGACTAATTTTATTTTCTTTTGTGAAAAAATAACTAAACTAGTAGGTGAGAAAGATGCTAGGCATAAAGCTTACCTAAATTTTGGCAACACTTTTGATAAAATTAACTAATATGATTTTTTTGGTGAGGCTAATATAGTTTAGAAAATAATCCAATTAGTTAGATTTTGAATTAGTTTGGTAGCCACTAAAAAGTTGTTTATTTATGTTTTATTTTCATATTACCTACATTTTCTGCTCTCTTTCTGCTCTGAATTCCTCTCCAGAGAGCTCTCATTTATAACAGGGCAAAAAGAAAGAGGAAAAAAATTTCTGCAAAACTAACCAATATATTAAAAAAATCTAATTTTAGTCATTGTTCCCTACTACATCATTGTTCTTTACATCTGCAAAACAGGAAAGGGTGTCTTATATTAACTTTTCTTTGGGACCAAGTTTGGTCATTATAATTTTTCAATATTCAGTTTTAATTACTTCATTGTTCTAATTATTCTTTCCATTATCAGTGTTGTATTCATATATTTTTTTTCCTTATTTCAGCACTGCTTCATATAAAGCTTGAAATTCTTTTCTGTACTTATTATATTTGTTTCTTATAACATGGTAATTTTTTTTTTACCATTTATGAATCAACAGACACCTATTTTGTTTCCAGCTAATTACCATCATAAAAAATGCTGCTAGAAATATTTTGTTATATATGCAGCCTTTATTTTTGTCATTGACCTCCTTGAGGGTATAGTCTTTGCAGTAGAAAAACTGAGCCAAAATGTATGGATATATCAGTGTCTCTTTATTTCCAAATTGTTTTCCAGAATAGTTGAATTAATTCCTAACTCCACAACCAAATACATTATTCTATCTTCCAACATTGACTCTTTCCATTTTCCCAGAGTTGTTTTATTTGTTTAATCTTATTATTAGTTATGTAAAGCATTCCCTCATTTGACATGTTTCCTATTGTTTTCAGAATATCAAATAATGGCTTTTTGTGTTACTATAAATGTTAATTGTCTATGTATCTTTAATATTAGAATCTCATCTGAGATAATTTATATAAAGATTTTTCTTCCAGTAATTAACCACTTCCATTCTTATCATAAGTAAAATAATCTATTTTATCTCATAAAATCATCTCATCCCTTGCTTGTTTGAGAATTCAGTCCCTAGTTACCATCACTGGTATACAATTTACTTCAATTCTAATTTTTTATGGTATGATCATTTATATTTAGTTAACTTTCAATTGTGAATTTATTGGAATATATGGTACTAGAGGCTGACCTACACCGAATTTATACCAGACTATTTTCTAATTTTCTCAGAAATTCTTAAGTAGAAAATACTTTCCAAATAATTTATTTTCAGATTTATCAAGCATTATGTTATTATTATATGATTATCTCTGATTCTTCCTTGTCTAGTTTGTTCTACTCATCTACTTTAAATACCAAATGGATTCAATGATTACTACTTTGAAATCAAGTTTGCAGTGTACTATTTCTCTTTTCATTTCTTTATTTTGATGTTCTAAATCTTTTGGTACTAAAAATGAATTTTGTTATTATCTTCTCTAGACTAGTCAAATATTCTTTTGCCTTGTTGATAAAGCATTACATTATAAATTAATTTTGATAGTATCATCATTTTTATAATATTAGCAGAACTTGGCCATAAGAACTATCTATCTTTTTAGTTATTCTGGATTTTGTTTATTTTGTTTTAAAGATAATGAATAAATTAATAAAGATAATAAATAAATTTAAGTTCTTGAAATGTGGAAAGCACTGTGGCAAGTTGTAGAGTTACCATAGAAAAGTAATGCAATTCTAGAATTGCATTCTAGAGAGGACCAGCACACATGAAAGTTTTCAGCTGCAAATGAGATAGAAAAGTCCCATAGTTTTTGAGTTTAGTAGTAAAACTGATGTTAATATCTTTCCGAATATCATTTCCCTTGTTAATAGGATAGTAGTTTCTGATATAGAGCCATATGCCAGTGCCAATGTTTTTGGTGGCAAGAACATTTTTTTCTAGATCTTCAATAACCAGGACTGTTGTACCTGCAGGAGCTATTTCCAGCATGCATCTACACTGAGTTTGATTCCCAGGATAATGACTGAGGGCACTTAGTTGAATCTATTACTAAGGCTTTTAGATGGTGGGACCTACTGTGTCTCCATCAGGATTTGAGAGGAGATAATGGTCAAGTGGTGGTAATTGTTTGATTTGTCTTGCACATGTCTCTCAAAGTTTCCTGCTGATTCAGTTAGGTTGGCTTCCCAGCCCTGTCTGTAGTAATTTTATGGCTGGTTCTTTCTCCACAGGAGATACTTCTTTTGGATAATGGCTCTGAAGGCTGACCTAAAAGCAAGAATGATGTTCTGGAAACTATTACTTCCAGGGCTCCAGAGACTATTTCTACGCTAATCTAAGAATTTAATAATTCAATCTATTCAGCTATTGAGTGCTCTGAATGAATAATTCCTTCTACATACATATATTGTTATTTTGAATAGGACTTTTCTATTATTGACTTCAGTATTTTGGTATTGCTAAACTGAAATGCTATTGATTTTTGAGGGTTTATTTTGTAGGCTGCAAGTTTGCAAAAACTATTGTTTTATTTTCTTTGTTTTCTAAGTAAACCATGATTTCATCATAAATGGGAATAGTCTTGGCTATTTACCTCTATGTCTTATTTTTTTTCTTTTTTTATCATTCTCATTGGTAGCATTTTTAGAACTGTGACAAATACTAGGAATATGAAGATATTCTTATTTTACTCTTACAAATGTGGGAAAAATTTGTATTTCAATTTTGAATATAATGCTAACTTTTTATTTTATATAATTATTTATTTTTAAATAAAATAATCACTTATTTTCTAATTTGTAGAGTTTTTTTTTTAAAAAACACAAATAAATGTTGCAATTTTTCAAAGGCTTTTTCTCTTCTATATTCATTTATTATACTGTCATTATGAATGATTTAATGTAATTAATTATAATAATTGTTCTGCTCATATTAAATTATATTTGTATCTCTGCTATGCATCCAACTTGATCACAATGATTGATTTTTTTGGATAAAGTGTATATAGTTTCTTTGGTCAGATTTTATTTAATATTTTTGAATCACTATACATTAATTATGTTGGTCAATAGACCTTGTTCTTTGATTCATCCTTTCTTGATTTATCATTAGGATTATATTTATCTTTTAAAAGAAAACTAGTAGAGGAATTTCATTCTCAATTGAAAAAATAATTTGTATAATTGCAAATTGTTTTTTAAACACAGGGTAGAATTTTTCTATCAATATATCTAGATCAGAGTTTACTTCTTGTCTTTGACTTTTGGCTTCTCTGGCTCACTTCAAGTTCCAACTAAAATTTCACTTTCAACTTTCCCGATTCCTTTCAGTGCTAATGTTTTCCATTAATAATATTCAATTTATCATATATATGTATATATACATGTACTCCCAATCCTGTCTCCATACACAGTTATTTACATGTTATCTCTCCCATTATACTGTAAGTTAGTTGAAAACAAGGACTGCCTTTTGCTTTGTTTCTTTTTCTGTATCTCCAGTGCTTAGCACAGTGTTTGATGCAAAATAGACTCTTAATAAATGTTTATTGATTGCATTCTCTTCTAGATGTTTATTGCTGAGAAACTTGAGGAATCATCATCTCTTCATATATGATCATAACACCTTTCTCATTCCTATTTGTGCATCTTACCATTTTACATAAAACCATTTTTGTTCCACAAAATGTTTCATAAACCAATACACAAAATGTTCCACAAAAAACATTAATTCATTTGTCAGTAGGTTGTAGGTTTAGTCTATAGTTCATCAGGTCTCTTCCTCTTAAAAAGTATTATTCACATCTCCCCTTGTATATTTTTTGTTATGTTTTCTTTGCTTCACTCTCTTTGTTATTATTATTATTTTACTCTTGTTGGTCATTCTTTAGTCATTTAAAAAAATAACCTCTAAGCACTGTAATACATATTTATTTTTCTACTGTCTATATATTTACGTTTCTTGTATGCCTGTTATTAGGAGTATTTTCAATCCAAATATTCTTTTTATATTTTATTGTTTGTAAAATTTCCTTGAATGTATTCCTTTTGTTGAAATTCAATTTTATTAATTGATTATTGGGCTTAAACCTGCAGTACATATATTTTTTGACATATATCTTGAACTCCTTTTGCCTTTTAAAAATGTCATTCTATACCAAATCAATTAGTCTCGATCTTTAGAGCCCCTTTTCAATAGTTGATAATTCCATAATTATCAAACTTAAAATGTGATAGGAAAATCAGTAATGTAAAGGTCACATTGTTCTGAAATAACATCTTACACCATTACAAAAAAAAAAAATAAGAGAAATGACTTAAAGTGAACAAAGGCACCAAAGTATGAAATCTGGGATGGAAACCAATTTAAACCTGTCATGTTCTATGTGTGGCCAATGTCAGAAACACTGGGAATTTTTTTCAAGTAGATATTTCTCAATAGAGGGACCCTCAATAGAGGGTCAGAAATTAATATAACCACATGTTAGGCTTATATATATTTCTGGAGCTTATCATTAATAATTGGTGATTCTACAGATAGGATAAATGAATTGCTAATCTTTATTTTCTTCTCATGTCACATACTAAAGCCAATATTATCCAACTTGTAGCCCAAGAGTATTCCTTGGATTCTTCCTATTTCAAGCTAGTTTAGCTTCACAGAATTAACTGAGCAAATTTTTGTGAAGCCAGTTCCCTAGACCAAACTTTTAGGAATGGCATTCCTCAATTTTCTTCAATCCATGAAAGAGAAGCTGGGAAGCTTCATTCACAGACAGCAGGACTAATTTTTGTTAAGGTTAGGAAACTGTACTTCTATTCTACTGGCAATTTATTTAATCCTACTGACAATTATTATTTATTACTGACAAATTATTTTTCCAGACAAACTCTATTTTGTTTTTATTGCTCTGTTCTTCTTGCATTCACTCTACTTCTTAAGCAAATTTCCCTTTTGGAATACCTTTTGCTTTAACTTCATTTATGGAATGGTGATAATGATACTTGTATAAATCTATCTCATTGAGTTTATATTTGGTACTGTTGCAGTGAATGTGAATTCTTTTTTATGTGTCTATAGTATACTAAGAAATCACTTAAAATTTGATTGAGTAAAATTTCCTTCTTGTATTCTTCCTTTGCTCCTTTGTGTGTGTGTGTGTGTGTGTGTGTGTGTGTGTGTGTTTGGTAGTCTGGGCCATTTACTCTAGAAACAAAAGAGGGTATAATGCAATAATTAAGGAAATTTTGCCACAGTGACTTTCAAAGTCTCTAAGTCATAATGCTGATATGATCAGTGACTGTGGAGAGAGTACCCCATGTAGTGATATAACAAATCTTTGAAAGTGTTGAAGTAATGCAATGCCCTACCTAAATGTGAATTCTTATTATAATTATTTCTATTATTGATTTCACATTTCAAAGGATTAATACGAACAATATAGGAGTAAAATTGTCATTAGAAAAGAACTATATTTCAGAAGATATACAATAAAAAAGGTAGCAATAAAAATAAAAACTATCATTCGACTTATTTACACAAATATAAAAATGTAGGAAATAATTAAAGTATATATGAAATAATAAAACAAGGAGGTATATTTGACCTCATAGTTATTACTGAAACTTGCTTGGGATGATATTCATGACTAGTATGTGACTCTGAAAGTATAAACTTTATTCAAAAATGAACATAATCAATTAAAAAAAAAAAACTTATACAATGGCAGTAATGTGAAAAGACCTGAGTTGAATGGGAAAAAAAGCATGAGAGAGAGTATTTAGTAGTGGAATAATGCAGGGGAAAATGGAAATGATATTGTGTGATGATATTACAGACCACCTGGAGAGGAGGGAAGGAAATTTATTTTACCAAGTAGTTATTATTTCCTTACTACTTACAAAGCACTGTGCTAAATGCTGGGGGTAAAAAACAAATGATTCTTCTCATCAAAGATGTCACATGCTATTAGGAGTATACGAGATATAGACAGATTAGTAAGTAAGTAAGATTAGTAAATTTGAAGAGGGAGAAGGCAATAACAAGTGGGGAAATTGGGAAAGGCTTTGTATAGGAAGTGGCACCAAAGATAAATCTTGATACAAGAAAAAGATTACGAGAGGTAATAAAATAAATGAAGAACCTGGGAAATAAATTATCATCTTTGCACTGAGGATTGATATAATGATGATGAGATATTTATAACATTTAGATATTTCTTTTGAGGCTAGTAGGGAAGCTGGCTGTTTTTTTTTTTTTTTTATTGACTCCAAAATTCTTTTCTGTTATGAATAGTGGATGACTTTGAGATTAATCTAGAGTAAAATGCCGATGCAGGAATTCACTGCTGAGTCTAGAACTTAAACTCATAGATTTTTGTAAGTGATATTTTAAAATCTCAATCTTTTATTTGAAAAAGAAACTGAGATGCAGAAAATAAAATAACCAAAATGACCAAGATCACACAGCAAGTTATTTGTAGAATTGAGGTTAAAATTCAGGGATTCTGATCCTGAGGCCAATATTATTATCCTTACCACATTATCATAGTTGATTTAAGTTTCTCTCTTAGCTCAACTTTGGATGGGGAATGTGGTGGGAGTGAGGAATATACCACATGGAAAAAAAAATAGATTCTTATAACAAAGTATGTGACAAATGTGTATTCAATCTTCCATTTGAAACAAAGTATGATTGGAAATGCTACATTAAAAAAGATCTCGCAGAAGTATCTGTTTATTCAGCAATAATCCAATTAAGTATTCCAATGAGGGTTCTGATTAAATGGGCTTTGGTTCACAGCAACTGATTGATAAAGATTGACTTAACGATCTAAACACAATCAGTAGCTTTAGTTGATAACTCTCTCCCCTTAGATCAAAACTTGTGTTATTTTGAACTCTGATGTCCTATGAACAATCTATACAGATACCAGTAACTCATTTCAAATTCAAAAGCTACATGGAAAATCACCATGAATGTTCTCTATGAAGCAGGAGGAATTTAGTGAATGACTCTGGTATTTATTGTTGTTGGTACTATGATTATTTGATGGTAAAAGTCCAAGGCATAGGCTTACTGTGATTATTACAAAATAATGGGGGATTTTTATAGAAAAAGCAGTGCTTTGTCATTCTAGATACCTGTGTTCTAGGCCTACCTCTGCCTCTGACATAAACTAAATATATCTTAAGTCCTTTTCTACTCCAGGTCTAAATTTTTTCACTTTTAAAGTAAATAGTTGGGATTAGATAATTACTAATGTCCTCCTCAGACCAAACAACCTATTGTTGTTACCATTGAGGTAAGAAGACTGAAGAAGATAAAATGTGCAGGAATATTTATTTAGTTAAATAAAGCATCCATTAAATATTACTTATGTATCAGGCACTGGGCTATGGATTAGTAAAAAAAAAAAAAAGTATAAGAAAGCAAAATAGCCTTTGATCTCAGGAATTAATATTCTAATGTATTTTGGTCATACAAAAGATTTCCAAGAAAGCAGAGGAGGAGAGGGAAAAGAGATATATACCTGAAGCAGCATAATGAACAAGTCTGAGAAAAGAGTAGACCTATTTTGTGGCGAGATTAAGTGGAAGCTCACCTATCAAAGAAGTAAGGTTCCAGGGCCAGAGGTCAAATTTTTGTCCTGGAGGCAGCATGTCCTGGAGGAATGGGTTTGGAAATGTTGTTTTTTTGTACTTAATAATTTTCTGAGAAGGGAATGGTATGACTCCTGTTAAAACTTATTCTATAAATTAAAAAAAATTAACTACACTACTGCAATGTCAATTTTCTTGACATACTCTATTCTCAATCCTATTTCATTTTAAAACCATTCTAATTCTGAGTACCCAGGAAACAATTAACATATCACTATGCCATACAATGATTAGTTCTATCAAGGGATCCTCTTTGGTCAGTGTTCTCATTCTTTTTATTCTCTCCCCAATCAGGACATTGAACTAAATCTGGCCTTTCCAAGATGAGTTGTCTTTTCTCCTGTGGAATCAGGCCTCTAGGACACTTTTAGTCATTTCTATCCCAAGTCATTACATCTGATACCCCTCTTTTTAATTCTTCTTTATGTATTGTATTATATTAAAGCAAAAGTTTCTTGAAGTCAGGAATTGTCTAGCTAACTTTTCTTCATATTCTCAGCCCTTATTATAGTACCTAAGGCATAATAAATAATTATTTATCATTCATTCACTCATTTTTTCAAGTCAGGATTGCTCAGAGTTTAATAGTAGTCTGTCACAGCTGTCTCCACAATGAGGAGCAAGAGATGGAACTATGATATCTCTTCATAATGAATTGCAGTGTTCAAACAAAACTTCCATCTGGATGAAATGTTTTCCTCATTTATACATTCACTGGAGGTCATTTCTTCCCCCTACATTATCATTCCTCATCAGCTCCTCCATTACTTTCAATTCTTCTTTTGATTTATTTCCCTATTCCTTCACTGAACAACATTCCTCTTTATTTTCTTGGCTTTCTATCCTCCATCTGCTTGGCTTGCCAAATTTTTCTGGCCTTCTGGGTCAGCTGTTTTTGCCACAGCTCTTCCAAGGGGTAGCTCTTTCTTCAACTTTTCCCTAAGCTGTCACTTCTAAAATTAATTTAATTTTCCCTTTTATCATCTCTCTTAGCCTGGAATCCATCAGGGTCCATTATTTCATTCAGAAGTTACTTAATTGATTTTACCCCTCCCAATACCTTGAATCTTATTTTGGACACTGGTAGTCTCTCATCTCTAGTGACCTTGAACTTCTCACAATGGAATCACAAGGTTTCTTTTGGTCCTATCTGTTTTGGGGATATACATTCATTTTTCAAGTTTATAAATATCAAACTTTTCTGTTTGGCATTTAAAGCTTTTCACAACTTGATTCTAGCATTCATTTTGGCCTTAGACAACTTTCTTCACAAATCTTTTCTCCTTACTCTTTCTCAGATGTTACCCTCCATCTCCCAGCTCCATACCTTTGCACAGGATGTTGGTCATTTCTGGATTGTACTACTTTCTTTTCTCCCTCTTTTAAAGACTCATTTATTTCAGAGTTTCTTTAATGTTTTCTGATACCCAGAGCTGCTAGTTTCCCTCCCTATTTACTTATGGTTTTTTTTTTTTTTTTTTTTACTTAACAGTTAACTATTGCATCTTTTTTCTAGGTTCTATAATAAAAATCTTAAGTACTATCCTTCATGTCTCAAAATTGCATTATTGACCCATTATCAAAAGGGCAAGTACATAGAATGACTTATTCTGGTACCATTTACAATCTTTCCTCAATCCATCTCTTCTCTGACTGCTTCTCAGATAACAAATAACATGTTAGCAAGTCAGCTAGTCAACAAGCATTTATTAAACACTTACTGTGTATTAGGTACTGTGCTACATGTTGAAGTTACAAAAAAGACATAATTATAGTACTTGTCCTCAAGAAACTCAATTAGTAAAATAACTAGGTGGGGGTAGGAGTGAATTCCTATGAATAGCCATTGAATGAAGGGAAATTAACTAATAGGGATCAACTATTTGGATATAAATTTCAGCACAGTTCACTGAAGCACAGTTGTGGAAAGCAAATTGGGGTAAAAACTGGGTGAGTAACAATAATACCTAATATTTACAGTGTAACTAATATGTATAAGGTACTGTATTAAGTGCTTTTTATAAATATTATTTTATCCTCAGAAGAATGCTGTGAGGTGCTGTTTTTATTTTCATCTTATAATTGAGGAAATAAAAGGCAAGAAAGATCAAATGATTTGCCTTGAGTCATACAGCTAGCGAGTGTATGAGACCAGATTGTCTTCCTGACCTGAGGTAGAGAGCTTTATCTACTGCCTTACTGTTTCTGAGTAATAAATTTTGCCACAGTGACTTTCAAAGTCTCTAAGTCATAATGCTGATATGATCAGTGACTGTGGAGAGAGTACCCCATGTAGTGATATAACAAATCTTTGAAAGTGTTGAAGTAATGCAATGCCCTACCTAAAGCCAATTTACCAATTACAATAAATAGTTCTTAGTAAATCTCTGTTGATTAATTGCCCTTGGAATGCTTTTAAACAGTTACCTTGAACACAGTATGAAAATCAGAATAGATTCAGTGTGTAGCCTTATAATTTAATATCAATTATTTATTTAGTGTCTACTCTGGGAAATCAACCAGATAGGCAATTTAGTAACTAAATTGGTCCATTACTAAATGGACCAATGAACTATCTACTAAATCCAGAGGCAGCAATCTGCACTAGTAGAAGGAGAACCTACCCAGAGGATACTGCAGACACTTTAAGTATTGATGTTTTCATTTTAGTGAGATTTTTGAATCTAAAGCCATATTAGTTTTAAATTATAACATTCTAATAGAACATAAAATCCTTGAAAGCAAAGAATATTTCATTTTATTTTCCCTTTGTATTGACAGTGTCTTGAAGAACATTTTATTAGAGTGAATAGAGAGCTGGTCTCCAAGCAAGGAATACCTGGATTCATGTCTTACTTCTGACATATTTTCTTTGTGACATTTAACCTCTTCAGTACTCTAGGCCACATGCTAAAATTATAAACTGCAGAGAAACTCTGATAGAGGGGGATTTCTCTTAGAACAATAAAATTATGGGTTCAATTTCTTTACTGCCTTACCTTAATTTTGGTACCTAGCACACTGCTTGACATATTGAATTGAACTGAATACTAAAAGAATAGCATGTAAATATGTTTAGAAGAATTGCACATGCTTAACTTATATCAGATTGCTTGCTATCTTGGGGAAGGGGGAGAAAGGAAGACAGGGAGAAAAATTTGGAATACAAAAATTTGCAAAGACAGATGTTGAAAACTATCTTTGCATGTATTTAGAATAATGAAATACTATGAAAAACAAAAAAAGAGAATTGAGATTTCTCTTGTCCTGAAGGAGAACACTATATCTTGGAAGTTTGAAATATATAGTAACATTTCTTTCCAATTTGAGAATATGGTTGCAGAGTTCAGTTCTAATTTATTACATTTCACATTAGCATATTACTCAGGTTCTTTTCCTCCTTCCTGTTTCCTTCCTTCCTGTTTAAAGAGTCTACTTCATGCTAGAAAAAGAGTTGGCTTGGTTATTTCTTTTTAAAGAGCCCAAATAATTTTCTTTAATACTTTAATGCTTTCTTATACAATTGCTCTGTCTTTGGGCTAGATCCATAGACTTCAATCCTGCTGTATATACTAAAGTAATCACAGGCAATATTTAAGTTTTGGTGGTTATGTCTTGCAAAGTGTTCAATGATCTTTTAATTTTGGCAGATTAATTGAGCAAGTTTAAAAATAACCTGAATTTGGAATAATATAATAACTCTGAACTTAGACAAACCCTCCCATGAGCTGGGAGCTTTAAGAGAACTCCTCTGGAGTTTGTTTTTCTTTTGTTTGTCATGGCCATTGTAGTTGGGGGTTATCACTTGCTCTTGGATGTCTAAGTGGACATTAAAAAAAAACATAATCCATGTAGAGAATTCTGAATCATGGAAGGAAATAATCAAGGACACCACCTATTTTTAAATAAAATGAAGTATAGGACCTTGAAAAAGGTCGGGACACAACCCAAATTCATTCAAATGAATAAAAATGGATATGATTTTAGTCATGATTGATAGTGAAAGAATTTTAGAAGCTGCTATGCCCTTCAGTATAGATTGCTTTTGTCTTTCTTGAAAAGAAGCCACCAAGACTAATGCAAAAATTCTCTTCTCTATCAGTCAAGCAAAATATTAAAAATGTTTCATATTTAGGTTGGCTAGTCTGC
This sequence comes from Sarcophilus harrisii, assembly GCF_902635505.1. Classification (NCBI taxonomy): domain Eukaryota; kingdom Metazoa; phylum Chordata; class Mammalia; order Dasyuromorphia; family Dasyuridae; genus Sarcophilus; species Sarcophilus harrisii. Next base: position 592,466,780 of record NC_045426.1, on the reverse strand, counting down.
CAGTAATGTACAATGGGTTCTTTCACTTGAGCATATTAAATTTTTCCATGAAAAAACCTATAAAATGTTCAAAATTTAAGATTTTTAAAGAACATACATACATACACATACATATACCTTGCATGCACATAAAACCTTTTTAACTATTAGTCCTATCCAAATGTTGAATGAGTTGTTTTGTGATGTAAAAGGTTCTCTTTTATTAGAAGTCTTTAAGCAAAGATTGAATGATGGTTTCTTAAGTATGTTTTAGGTGGAATATTATTTTGAGTGAGGAATGGACTGAGATCCCTATCAATTTAAAGATTCTATAATTCTTTTTCTTGATAGTGATGATATTTGTGAGGGGGTTGTTGGGGAATGCATAGGGAGAGAGAAACAAAAGAGGGCATAATGCAATAATTAAGGATATTAATATTTATAAAATACCCTTATCTTTGAAGGCAGCTAATAGAGAGGACACTGACTCTGGAGTAAGAATAGACCTGAGTTTAAATCCAAACTCAGACATTTATAGTTGTGTGGCTCTAAGCAAATTATCTAACTCTGGCTTGCCTAAGTTTCCTCAACCATTAAAAAAGAGATAATAATAGCTTCTATCTCCAAGAGTTGTTAGGATCAAATGAGATAATATTTGTGAAGCACTTGAGATAGTGACTGGGACTGTAATGTTTGTTCTCTCATTTTCCCTTCCCTTTGAAGAAAAAAATGGACTATCTATACATTTCCTAAGACATGTTATATTAGAAAAATTAATAAATTTGGAAGCAGAAATACCGGTGTGTATCTAATATTAGCTATGTAACTCTGGGTGCATTACTTCTCTCTGTGCCTCTAAATTTCCTCACTTATAAAATAGGAATGATACTATGATTCTATCTACCTCATGGACTTGTTACAAGATATGCCTCTACTGAAAAGGGGAAATTATGGCCAGGTAAGCCCTATGGTTGGACTAAAGGATCTAGTTTAAATGTTCTGAAAGCTTCAGCAACCATAGTGTCTTGCAAACTTGAATATTGACTACAGAGGGCTATAAATTGTACATGATAAAAGTTTCCTGTTGCTTGGACATGTTTTGCTTACAGAAGGTGGATATTTGAAAACATACTGAAAAGAGGAAAAGGAAAAAAAAACTCAGCTGGCAGAATTGGGATTCAAATTATAATAATTTCTCAGTTTATAAAATAAAAACATTCAGAATTCATTTTTGTGCCCTGTAAAATAATGCTATAGCTCACTCTGTATTGTGCCAGGTTTGGTCTGGAATATTTTTTATGTGTCTATAGTATACTAAGAAATCACTTAAAATTTGATTGAGTAAAATTTCCTTCTTGTATTCTTCCTTTGCTCCTTTGTGTGTGTGTGTGTGTGTGTGTGTGTGTGTGTGTGTTTGGTAGTCTGGGCCATTTACTCTAATAAGCTCTCTATCTGAAATTCAAGAAATTCTTGGTCTCTTCTATCCCTGGGAATAGACACATCCTGGATAGTTATTATTATAAAGATACTTTTGATGTTTTTGAAAAGCATCTTTTCTCTTCTCTCTAGGCTTTCCTGATTGTAAGACACTGAATATATATATATAAAACCCGGGGTAGGAAATCACTTCACCTCCCTTAGGTTCCATTTATTCATATGTAATAAAAATATTTGGACTAAGTGACCTTTAAGGTTCCCTGTGGTTACAATATTCTGAGATTTCAATTTACAACATATACAGGTTCTCTGAAAGTCTTAGAGAAATTTTAAGGTTTAATAGCTTCAGAAAGTCTTTGATGAAAATTACACTCATTTGGGTACACTCATTTCAAAGAATCTGGAACTGGAAGAGTCCATTGAGCTAATCCAATCCAATCTCTTTTTTCTTTAAAGATATGACTGAATCCCATATATATGAAGTAACTTATTTGAGGTCACACAGCTAAAAAATAGTGAAATAGGACTGTGAGAATCCCAAATCTAGTTATCTTTCTCCCCTCTAACACTTGAACTGATTAATAAAAATCTACTTTTTAAAATATTTTATGGTTTGCCAAATATACAATAGCCATGTGAAGTATGATAATAATTATAACAACAATAATTGAAATATTATTATTCCTAACTGTATTTTTGATGTGTACATATTTTTATATGTCCTTGACTCCATTATTAGAATAAAATTCATTATAAGCAGTGATTGTTCCATCCTTTGTATTTATATCTTCAGTACCTATATAGTGCCTGCATAGAGAAAGCATTTAATAAATGCTTGTTGATTAATTTATTGATTGTCTTCATTTCACAATGAGGGAATTGAGCTCAAAATTTGTATGCTTCTCTTCCTACATCTACCAATTGAATAGAGGTTTAAAACCAGGTCTTCTTAAGAGTAATAAGGCCAGTGTTCTTTCCAAGCTGTTGAAGTTAAACCACTTTGACCTTGTGTCTCAAACCTCAGAAAAACCATTACAAATTTCACAGAGCTGAAATACTACCCAGAGTTACGCATACCTTTCATCCTCATCTGATATAAACTAGACATCACTGACATGAAGACCCTGAACTAGATTATATTAAATGTGCTACTAGCATATGACAAACAAATTTTATGTGCTAATGAGCTCAAATACAGCAAAAATAAAAATTATTGGATAGCCGATATTCTGAGACTCTTAAAGCAATCTCAGGAAAGCTGAGAATTTTGTGTAAAAGATTTCTTGAGTATTCTGTTTTCCCTCAGATTAAAACTATAGAAAGCAATGGCTTCTCAGGTGAATTACAGTTTATATCAATGATTTCATTTATTTCTAGAAATTTTGGGGGATTTCTGGGGGTGGAGCCAAGATGGTAGAGATGACAAACATTTCTCTCTGACCTTCTTTACAAACCTCACACTAATTACAAAATCCAGCCTCTGAATTAACTCTGGACCAGCAGAACCCACAAATATTGGAAGTGCAACAAATTATCAGCAGAAGATAATTTTGAAGACTGCCAGAAAAGGTCTATTTCAAGTGGAAATGGGAAGAGGCAGCAAAGCACAAACATCTGACTACAAATGCCAATGCAGACAGTGCAGAGTCCTGGGAGTAGTGCAGAGTCCTGGGAGTAGTGCAGACTCCACGTGGCAGAGAATCTACTGGGAGGAATCTACAGGAATCTACAGCAGTGTTGGCCAGTCTGTTCTGGTTGCAAGGCAGTAAATCAGAAGAGAAGCTATAAAACATCCAACACAAAAACCAAAGCTCAATAGTGAACCCCCAAATGCCAGAATTTCACAGGACCTGACCATTTCCGCCCAGCACTGACCCAATGCAGTTACAGACACTTGGAAAACCTGCCCTGCCCTAAAGGCAGACCTTAACTTAAAAAAAAAAAGAGTTAAAAAGTAAAGAGAACTCTGACAAAAGACAGCTTCTATGGTGAAAATGAAGAACAGATTTCAAACCCAGAGGAGAGTAAAAGCAGCTTGTCTCTACATGAAGCCCCAAAAGGTGATATAACCTGGTCCCCCTCAGACAAGCTTCCCTAGAAGTAATTAAAAAGCTTCTTAAAAGAGAGCTAGAAGAAAAATGGGGAAAGGAAATGAAAAATTTGCAAGAGGGTTTGGAAAAGGCAACACAGAAACTATCTGAAGAACATTCACTACAAAATAGACTTAGTGAAATGTAAAAAACATATAACTCATTAAAAGATAGATTTAATAAAATGGAAAAAGAAAGCAACTCCCAGAAAAACAGAATTTGTGAAACAGAAAAAAAATCCTTAAAAAACAGAATTTGTGAAATGGAAAAAGAAAATAACTCCTTAAAAAACAGAATTTGTTAAATGGAAAAAAAAATTGCATAGAACAAAACAACTCATTTAAAAATTCAATTGGACAAATACAAAAAGAAATAAAAAAAGTAAATGAAGAAAATAATTCACTAAAATTCAGAATTGAACAAATGGAAATGAAGGACTCAATGAGACAAAAAGAATCAGTCAAACAAAACCAAAAAAATGAAAAAATAGAAAAAATGTAAAATACTTAATTGGGAAAACAACCAACCTGGAAAATAGACCTAGGAGAAACAATCTAAGAATTATTGAACTTCCTGAAATACATGATGGAAAAAAGAGCCTAGACACTATTTTTCAGAAAATCATCAAAGAGAACTGCCTGGATATCATAGAAATAAAAGGCAAAATGACCATTTTAAGAATTCACCAAATGCCTCTTGAAAGAGACCCCAAAATTAAAACCCCTAGGAATATCATGGCTAAATTTGAAAACTATCAGACTAAGGAAAAAACATTACAAGTAGCCAGAAATAAACAATTTAAATACTAAGGAGTCACAATAAGGATTACTCAGTACCTAGGAGTTTCCACTTTAAAGGATCAAAGGGCCTTGAATCTGATATTCCAAAAGGTGAAGGAACTTGGAATGCAACCAAGAATATATTACCCTGCTAAACTGAGCATTTTCTTTCAGGGAAGAAGATGGATATTAAGTGAACTTGGTGAATTCCATTTATTTTTGATGTAAAGACCAGAGCTAAACAAAAAATTTGATGTCCAAATATAAAACTCAAGAGAAGCATAAAAAGATAAAAAGAAAAAAAAACTCTTTGAGAACTGTATGTTATGGGGATACATTGAGAGTACATGTATAATCTGATTTTAATGTTATAATATAAAAAAGAAACTAGAGATGGAAAGGAGATTGTAGCAGAAAAAAAGGGGAAAGTGGAAGTAAAGTGAGGGAAATTACATCTCAGGAAGAGGCAAGGAAAACATTAAAATTGAGGGAAAGACGGGAAGGTGATGAATATTGTGTGAATCTTACTCTCATCAGATTTGGCCCAAAGAAAGAATGTTAGATATATTTGGTTTTAACTAGAAACATCTGTCATCTTATAAAAAAGTGGGAAGGGAAAGGGGAAAAGAGAAGGGGAAATAGATATATTTAGTTTCACTCAGAAACATCTCTCATCTTATGGAAAAGTGGGAGGGGGAAGAGGAAAATGAGAAGGGAAAAAAGAAATAATGGGGGAAAGGCATAAGAAAGGGGGAGGAACTCTAACAGGGGAGGACTGCTTGAGGCAAGTAGTACTCATAAGTAAAATACTGGGGAAAAGAGAAAGGAGAAAAAGAAACAGAAAAGTATAATTTGGAAATAATAAAATGACAGGAAATACAGAATTAGTAGTTATAACTATAAATGTGAATGGGATGAACTCTCCCATAAATCAGAAGTGGATAGCAGACTGGATTAAAAGCCAGAATCCTACAATATTTTGTTTACAGGAAACATATTTAAAGCAGGGTGACACATACAGAGTAAAGGTAAAAGGCCAGAGCAGAATCTATTATGCTTCAAGTGAAATAAAAAAAAAAAAAAAAGCAGGGATAGCCATCCTGATCTCAGAACAAGCAAAAGCAAAAATTGATCTAATTAAAAGAGATAAGGAAGGAAACTATATCTTGCTAAAGGGAACCATAGGTAATGAAGCAATATCAATACTAAATATATGTGCACCAAGTGGTATAGCATCTAAATTCCTAAAGAAGTTAAGAAAGTTGCAAGAAGAAATAGAAAGCAAAACTATAATAGTAGGAGATCTCAACTTTGCACTCTCAGAATTAGTTAAATCAAACGCACAAAATAAATAAGAAAGAAGTTAAAGAGGTAAATGGAATGCTAGAAAAGTTAGGTATAATAGATCTTTAGAGAAAACTGAATGGAGACAGAAAGGCATATACTTTCTTCTTGGCAATTCATGGAACCTATACAAAAATTGACCATATATTAGAACATAAAGATCTCAACATTCATTATTGTCATTTTCTTGGATGAAATGATTGCATTAATGATTTGCTGTTTCACCCATTCATTCATTAGGATGAGATTATTTAGTTTCCAATTTTTTTGGTCTATTTTCCCCTGGTTTTTTATTGAATGTAGTTTTTATTTTATTGTGATCTGAAAAGAATGCGTTTACTATTTCTGCCTTTTTGCGTTTGATTTTGAGGTCATTATGTCCTAATATATGCTTTTGCTTGTTCTGAGATGCAGGACTGGTTCAATATTAGGAAAATTATTAGCATAAGTGACCATGTCAATAACAAAATTAACAAAAAAAATATATAATTATCTCAATAGATGCAGAAAAAAGTATTTGATAAAATCCAACATCTATTCCTATTAAAAACACTAGAAAGTATAGGGAAAAGTGGACTTTTCCTTAAAATAGTCAGTAGCATTTACTTAAAACCATTACTAAGTATTATATGTAATGGGAATAAACTAGAACCATTCCCAATACGATCAGGGATGAAACAAGGTTGTGCATTATCACCACTGCTATTCAATATTGTATTAGAAATGCTAGTCTTGGCAATTTGAGAAGAAAAACAGATTAATGGAATTAGAGTAGATAATGAGGAAACCAAATTATTACTCTTCGCAGATGATATGATGGTATACTTAGAGAACCTCAGAGAATCAACTAAAAAGCTATTAGAAATAATCCACAACTTTAGCAAAGTTGCAGGATACAAAATAAATCTACATAATCACTAGCATTCTTATACATCACTAACAAAATCCAACAGCAAGAAATACAAAGAGAAATTCCATTAAAAATAACTTGATAATGTAAAATATTTGGGTATTTATTTACCAAGGGAAAATCAGGAACTATATAAGCAAAACTACAAAGCATTTTCCATATAAATAAAGTCAGAGCTAACTAATTGTAAAAATATCAAATGCTGGGGGAGAGGTTGAGCGAATATAATAAAGATGACAATACTTCCTAAACTAATCTATTTATTTAGTGCTATACCAATCAAACTCTCAAGAAACTATTTTACTGAACTAGAAAAAATAACAACAGAATTCATCTGGAAGAACAAAAGGACAAGAATTTCAAAGGAATTAATGAAGAGAAAAGCAAATGAAAGTGATTTAGCTGTATCAGATCTAAAACTATATTATAAGGCAGTGGTCATCAAAACCATTTCATACTGGTTAAGAAATAGACTAGTTGATCAGTGGAACAGGTTAGGTTCACAAGACAAAATAATCAATGACTATAGCAATCTAGTATTTGACAAACTCAAAGATAAAAATTCACTATTTGCCAAAAACTACTGGGAAAATGGGAAACTAGAATGGCAGAAAATAGGCATGGATCCACACCTAACGTTGTATACCAAGATAAGGATGAAATGGGTTCATGATCTAGACATAAAGAATGATATTATAAGCAAATTAGAAGAAACTAGTATAATTTACCTCTCAAATTTCTGGAGGAGGAAGGAATTTGTGACCAAAGAAGAACTAGAGACCATTATTGATCATAAAATAAATAATTTTGATTATATTAAGTTAAATATTTTTGTATAAACAAAACTGATGCAGATAAGATTAGAAGGGAAGCAATAAACTGGGAAAACATTTTTACATCCAAAGGATCTGATAAAGGCTTCATTTCTAAAATATATAGAGAATTGACTCAAATTTATAATAGTTAAAGCCATTCTCCAGTTGATAAATGGTCAAAGAATATGAAAAGACAATTTTCAGATGAAGAAATTGAAATTATTTGTATTCATATGAAAAGGTGCTCCAAATCACTATTGATCAGAGAAATGCAAATTAAGACAACTCTGACATATCACTACACACCTGTCAGATTGACTAAGATGAGAGAAAAAGATAATGACAAATGTTGGAGGGGATGTGGGAAAATGGGGACACTGTTACATTGTTGGTAGAATTGTAAATGGATCCAACCATTCTGGAGAGCAATTTGGAACTATGTTTAAAAAGTTTTCAAACTGTGCCTACCCTTTGACCCAGTAGTGTTTCTACTTTGCTTATATCCCAAAGAAATATTAAAGGAGGGAAAGGGACTCACATGTGCAAAAAATGTTTGTGGAAGCCCTCTTTGTAGTGGCAAAAAACTGGAAACTGAGTGGATGCCCATTAATTGGAGAATGGCTGAATAATTATGGTATATGAATGCTATGGAATACTATTGTTTTGCACGAAACAACCAGCAGGATTATTTCAGAGAGGCTTGGAGAGAACTATATGAACTGATGCAGAGTGAAATGAGCAGAGCCAGGAGATCATTATACAAGGCAACACAAAACTATACGACAATCAATTCCGATGGATGTGGCTCTCTTCAACACTGAGATGATTCAAACCAGTTCTACTTGTGCAGTGATGAAGAGAGCTATCTACACCCAGAGGGAGAAACATGGGAACAAAGTGTGGAACACAATATAGCATTCTCATTCTCTCTATTATTTGCTTAAATTTTATTTTCTTTCTCAGGTTTTCTTTTTCTTCCTTCTTGATGTCATGTGTTTTGTGCAGCAAGATAACTGTATATATATATATATATATATATATATACATATATTGAATCTAACATGTATTTCAATGTATCTAACATGTATTGGACTACCTGCTAGCTAGGGGAGGGAGTGAGGGGAAGGAGGGGAAAATATGGAATAAAAGATTATGCAAGGGTCAGTGTTGGAAAAATTACCCATGCATATGTTTTGTAAATAAAAAGCTTTAATAAAAAAAGAAAAATGGAAAAAAAAGAGAAATCTTTGGAAAGTTTCTTGATCGCAGCTTCAATTTCAAATTGACTCTATAATACAACATTAAATAAATAAATCACTTTTTAAAAAGTGTTCATGTTCTTTTGTACCACTAAATAATTTTCCTTCCCTCATCTCAATAATAGGGATCATGTTACCCAAGTAGCTATTAAATATGTAATGATTACATAGGCTGTGACCTTTTAATATTGTAGACTTAGATGTGTAGAACTGACACCAATCTTATCTTAATAGATGCCCAATTACAATGTATTTACTTAGTATCTCTTTTGAAAATACAGATTGGATATAATTGCATCTCACTGGACTTATTTTCCTTATCTGTAAAATTTGAAGATTTTCAGCATAGATATCACAATGAAGTTTCAAACTTCATTGAGGTAGTCTTGTATACAATCATTCTGTTGTAAAAACATCATCCCTTTTATATATATATTCTCCCTCTTTGACTATAACCACTAAATTTTTAGAAAAATTAACTCATTTAGCCATAGGCCAAAATTTTATGCATTAGAATTAATGATGCATAATAAACCCATGATTTTACTATTCAGTTTTCTGTTTTTATTGCTTGGTTGTTTCAGTTGTGTCCCACTTTTCCTGACTCCATTTAGGTTTTCTTGACAAAGATACTGAATTGGTTTTCCACTTCCTTCTCCAGTTCAATTTTTACAGATGATTAACTGAGTCAAATAGGAATAAGAGAAAGTCACACAACTAGTATGTACTTGATTTGACTTTATTGAAGATGAAGCTTCCTGATTGCAAGCCTAGTGCTCTATTCACTATGCCACCTACCTGCCCATTGAGCCATCACTTTCTTCAAAACATAAGATTTTAAACTTCATTGTGACATCTATGCTGAAAATCTTCAAATTTCACAGATGAGGAAAATAAGCCCAGTGAGAAAAAATTACATCCAATCTGTATCCTGTCCCCTTTCCCTTCTTTGAGAAATTAGAATAATGTTATTCATATTACACTTCTTGCAGTTTTGTTATATATTTGGAAAATAATGGAAGATGAAAACAACCTAAAATCTTCCTGCTTGGCAGTTACACTAAAAAGGACAGATTTATACCTTTCTGGATTTTAGGAATATTCCCTATTTTGCATAACTTCAATTGGGAAAGAAGTACCTTTTGCAATAAACAAACATATAGTCTAAAAAGACAAAGTTTTGGAGGTAGGCAGTGATGTAGAAAACTTACATATATAGACAAAATTCTTACTTTTATCATTCTCCAAGTTCTTGAGGAAGAATGACAAAAATGTATTTCAAAACAAACAGAAAAGTATTCAGCATCCCACCCCTGATAATCTCAATTTTTTATATGCTATATACTTACATTTTAAGGCATTATCTATTTCTAATGCAGAGAAAATAAAAAGTCATAGAACTCAGATACTTGCTACAAGCAGTATTTTGTTTTTAACCTGTTAAAAACAAAAAGATACTGAAGCAGTGGTGAGGGCATTTGGAGGAATGAAAAATAAACTTCATCTGCTATAAAACAGGAGAGATACACAACTAAGTGATTCTTCCTACTAGAAACATTTCTAAAAAGTAAAAGAGGACTGATTTTATGTGAAACTGTGTCAATTGATTTTTTTTTTTTATTAAGGATTTATAATTGAGAAACCCATTGTAATCATTTCTTTAGCTGTTGAACATATGAGTTGAATTAGCTGGCTCATATTTGTAAAATTTCTAAATTCTTTGTGTCCTTATTCAACATGAGTAGAGTCATAAGTAATAATTAATTTTATTTTATTTTGTATAAGAAATGAGGCCCAAGTAGCCTGTGTTTGTCAAGTGCATTGTGAAGGATGTGAAGCTGGTTCTCCAGAGAATCTTACTTATGTCCCCACAGATGACGCCCCAGGCACAAGTGCTATCGAAAGGAGAATGTAAACTCCAGGAAATGGTGCTGAAAGACAGTAAGGAATAGCAGTTCTGCATTAAGTGAGAGCAGCAATTGTACTGCAACAATATGCCTGTGTATGGGTCTTCCATAGTAAGGTCCAAGCAGAGGAATGGAGGCACAAGGACATTGTGCTCCAGGATTCCTACTATTTGGATGCTAGTACCACAGTATGAAAAACCCTGATAATACACACACACACAGACACACACACACACACACAGACGCACACACACACACACACGCACACACACACACACACACACACACACACACACATATATATATATATATATATATATATATATATATATATATATATATATAAAACATAATTATAGCTCTGAGGATATTCAACCTTTACTTGAAGACCTCCATTGATCAGGAACTTGGTAGTTCATGAGGTACCAAATCCACTTTTATAGAATTATTACTAGATAGTTTTTTAAATAATGAGTCAAAATTTGCTTTCAAATAAGATCTACCCATTTGTCCTAGTTTTACCTTATAGGGACAAGGAAAACAAGTTGAATCCTTTTGTTCATAGGACAACTATTCATATATTTGAAGAGAATGATATTATTGTTCTTCCTTCTAAACTCTAGGCTAAGTGTATTTTTCTGTTGAAGCAAAGATGCCTATTTTGCTTTACATTTTTTAGGAACTTGAACACAGTGCAGAAAGCAAGGAATTCTATCTTTAGAGGAAGTGGTGAGGAAGGCATTTCAGGTGGATTTACAGGTTCATATGCAACAATAGGAGCAAAGGTGTAGTAGAATCAGATTGGGAAGCACTTTTGCCAAGTAAAGTATGGTGTTTAATGAAAAGATCACTGCATTGGTAATTAGGTAGTCTGGGTCTCAGTTTTCAATTCTGCCTCATACTTATGTGATTGTGAGTAAAATACTTCACGTCTCTGATCTTCAATTTCTTCCTTTGTAAAGTGAGGAGTTTCATATACTTGACCTCCAGGATCCTTCCAGATCTAAAATCCTAATGATGAACTCTAGATAATTTTCTTTTTCTTTTTCTTCTCAGGGTTCATCCTTCGATATGAAAGGGGAAACTATTTAAACAACTGAAGGACCTCCACAAGCCCACACCAACTTGATCAGTTCAGCTCTTATATCTTTATCCAAAACGGGAAGAAGGGGATCCCAAAGGACTACAAGAGGCCCTTAGCCTTTACTTTTGGTCAATTCCACAAGAGGAACTCAGGAAAGGACAAAATAGATGCCACAAAATCAGTTAGGATAAAAATAAGAGAGCTAGGGAGAGAGATGCACTCTTTATCTGTCCTCGATGGAGGGAAGAAGAGAGGGAAAAGAGATATTCTAGGAGTAAAGAGTACATGGATTGCATGCAGGGAACTGGTAGCTAATAGAGGTTTTGAACAAGGATTTAGTTTCCCATAATCTGATTTCCACTTACCTTTCAATCAGTCAATCAAAAAAGTAATCATTAAGCACTTTTTATTTGTCAGAAATTGGGTTGAACTTCTAGTAACAACAAAAACCTTATGTCTACAATATATTTTTTCCTCACATGTTGGGTTGTTCCAATAAAATATAAGTTCCTTAAAGGCAATAACTGTTTAAATTATTTTGCTTTACATTCCTAGTACTTAATGCTGTGTTATTTTAACAACTTTACTTTGGCCAAATTGGTGAATTTATAGGAGTCAAGATCCTATTTTCTCTTGGACATTGGCGGGGGAGGAAGCATTTTTTCTAAGATTAACATAATTGGGTCTGCTGTGTGATCTTCAATGAGTCACAACTTCTTTGGGTCTCAGTTTATCCCTATATAAAATGAGGAGGTAGGACTCATTGGACCCTTAAAGTCCCTTCCAGCTCTAAATCTAAGGTCTTTATAGGGCACAGCGTCAAGATTTTTCTCTTTTATATCTCTAGATGTTCTCTAGCTTTTATGATATGCCTGTTTTTTTCCCCTGGATCTGAACATTATATTCTGGAGGTAGTTCCAATAGAGCAATATAGAGATAATTATTTTCTTGTTTCTCAAAGGTATGCTTCTCTTCATGATACCCAGTATTATTTTAGTTATTTTTTTATCTACTATGTCATGCTGCTCACTCATATTGAGTTTGCTATCTATTAAAATCCCTAGATATCTTTTATTACAACAGCTGGCGTGGCTCCCATATTTTATACTTGTGAGATTGATTTCTTGAACCTAAATGAAAGACTTCTGATTTAAATATATTAACTTTCATCTTTTCAATTCATTCCTGTTTTCAAGTCTGTCATAATCTTTTTGGCTCTTCATTCTCACTTAGTTGTCTCTCCCAGTTTTATGTGAAAATTCAATAAATATGCCATTAATGCCTTTATTATAGGCAATTGGGTGGTACAGTAAGTAGAACAGTGGATTTGGAATCAGGAAAACTAATCTTCATGAGTTCAAAGCTGGTTTTACCCATTTGTTAGCTGTGTGACTCTGGACAATTCACTTAATTGCATTTGCCTGAGTTTTCTCATTTGTAAAATAAGCTGGAGAAGGGAAATGACAAACCACTCCAGTATCTTTGCCAAGAAAAATTTAAATGGGGTTACAAAGAGTCAAACATGATTGAAATGACTCAACAAAATGCCTTTATCTAAAGCACTGGCATTAAAAAAGTAATATAAATACTACCTAATACAGTAGTAAATAGAACAAGGTCAGACAGACCCCTAGAGAATTCCAACAGAGGCCTACTTACAAGTTGATGAGGAACCATTAATAACTACTTAATGTCTAGCTTTTCATGAAATCACACTATTGTCTAGCAACATGCTCCTATATTTTCCACAAGAACAACAAGAAATGCTTGTTAACCCCTTTGCTAAAACTTCATTTAATTATACTTATAATTTTCTTCTGATCACCTAGTTCAGTAACTCATTCAAAAAAGAGGAAATGATATTAGTTTGGAAAGACCCAATTTTGATTAGATCCTGCTGGGTCATTGTGATTCCTACTTCCTTTTCTAGACTTTAACTTGCTTATTTTTGCAACTTCATTCTAGAATTTTGCCAGAAATGGAAGTCAGCTTGCTAGTCTATAGTTTGTAGATTTCATTCTCATTCATTCACTCATTTTAAAATAAGAACAATATGTATCTTCCATTCCTTTTATACTCCTCCTGTTTGCCATGGTTGTTTAACTATTACTGACGTATCTGTTGATTTTTTAATACAGAGAATGTAGTTCTTAATCAAGAAACAAATTTATCAAGTGAAGCTAGCTGTTCTCTTATCATTTCTTTTAACTTCATATTGTTTCCTTTTAGCAATTTTTGTTATGGAGTTGGGAGAATAGACATCTATATTCAATTCAATAAGCATTAATTAATAAACTACTATGTTCCAAGTATTTTAATAGGTTTTAGGGATACAGAGATAAAAACAAAACAGGTTTTTTTTCATAGGGAATTTATATTCTATCACAGGAGATTAAGTACTTTAATATTTATACTTATATGTTACATTTTGCCTAAATTCTTTAGATTGTCTTTTATAACAGACATAATTCTTTAACTACTTTTGGATTCTATAAATATGACTTCAGTATTTCTCTTCTTTATTATTATTATGATTTACAGGTCAAATATCATGTCCCAGGTTAAAGTCACCTCTTCTCCTAAATTTTTCTTTTTCTATTTTTTTTTAGCTTATTTAAAACTTAAATAAAAAATAGAAAAAGAAAATGAAATATATACACATATGCACATACATAAATTTAGATATCTATAATCATTCACATATATAAATACATTCATATGAATCTATGTAAGACTATACAGTTTGCTTATCTATCTTCTGTTTCTCTGAAAGTAGAAAACATCTTCCTTCATAAGTCTAAGTCTTTGAATATTTTTTAAAATCCACCAACTCATCATTTCCTACACCACAGAAATAATTCAACCTTATACTGTATAGTTATTTTAAGGAGAAAAATATTGATTAATATGATTAACACAGAAGTTTCCTTATTTTTCTCTTTTGATTAAATTTACTTAGCTTTAATTTTTTCTGAAACCATGATTGCTATACCTGCTTTTTAATCTATAAGTTCAGTTCCTGATCTTTATTTTATGTTTGTGTGTATTTGTTATTTCCTATCATTCTTGACTTCTCTGCTTTACTTCTATCTGCTACCTTGTTCTTCTATTACTTAACCTACCTACCAAAGGATCTTTTCCTTGTCTTTTTTCCATCCTTTCCATTTGCCCTCTTGTTTCTATAGAAGTTTAGAAAATGTTTATAGCTTTCCTAATATATATATATATATATATATATATATATATATATATATATGTATGTATATACATGCATGCATATATACACACATACATAATTATATATATGTTGTTCCCTCTTATCCCTTTAATTTATATACTTTTTTATACCTGCCTCCTTTATATTATTCCCTCATTATCTTTTTCTTTATAAGTTTAGAAGAATTATTCTTTTCTAAATGTATCTTTTTGTCCTCTCTTTAACTCAGATCTGATATGAGTAGAGTTCTTTCTAAAAAGCCCTCCCTTAACCTCTCTCCTCCCTATATTTTTTGCCTCAGTTTTTCTGAATTTAAAATACTTTTTACCCTTCTAAATGTAAGTGTTTCCTTTTTAACATGTTACTGATGAGAGTAGGATTCTAGAACTACCAGCTCTCCTTTCTCATCTAATTCCTCTATGTCTCTTCTTCTCATTTGGATAAGATAATTACTCATTTGTATAAGATAATTACTCTTTTTACCTTTTCCTATCTAGTTTTGCTTTTTAGATTTACATCATATTTAGTCTACCCCAAACTTTCTTTCAAACTACCCAGTTACTAATGACACAATAAGTTTTTCACAAATAACCCAGCCAAGGATAAAAATTGATTTCTCCTTCCTATTGATTCCTATAGCCCTTAGTTTATATATCAGAATCCACTTTGGAGTATGATTATTTGCATTGGTAGGTTCTTTATGCCCCTTTTTGAGTATAAATAGAATGCAACAATTTGATTTGATTCAACAATCAGTTATTAAGTGCCTATTGACAAGCAGTTATGTTATATAGTCTCAAATGGGCCCTCTGCAGTAAGACAATTCTTTTCTGTCTCCTTAATTTATTTGCCCTCCCCTTTACAATAGTAGGTATTGAAAGCCTTTTCATTCTTACTTAAGCCTTTCACAATATCTTATTCCCCATTTCTCTCAGGTGATGATTTTGCCTCATGCTTAACGAAAACAAATTGAGGGCATACGAGCTCCATCTTCTTTCCCTCATTTCACATCACTTCCCTCATTATCTTCATTACCACTCTCAAAAAGAAGGAACCCTTTTCCTTTCCAAAGCAAAATCATTTACCTACATTCTTGAACCCATTTCTTACCATCTTCTTTAACAGATTGTTTCCTCTATCATCTCCACTTTTCCTCTAATCATGAGCCTCTCTTTATCTACTGGCTCCTTTTCTTTAGCCTACAAACACATTTGTACCTCCCCCATCCTTAAAAAACTTTCCCTTGACCCTACTATTTCTGTTAGCTCTTTTCTATATCTTTCCTCCTCTTCTTGGATAAACACTTTGAGAAGACTAGACATTTAACTAAAATTGTAACTCTCTAAAATCACCAGTGATCCCTTTAATACCTAATAGCTTTTTCTCCATCCACATGATTTTTTGGAACCATCCTGAATACTTTGACACTGTTCATCATAATCTTCTCCTAGATACTCTAAGTTTTTTATAACCCTGATCTTTTTTTCATTCTCTTCTTACCTATCTAATTTTCCTTGGTATCCTTTTATGGTTAATTATCCAAGTTATGGTAACTAAACTTGCCTATCCCTGACTCCTCTTCTCTTTTACTCTCTCTCACTTGATGATATCATCAGTTCCTATGAAGTTATTTTAATGTCTGTGCAGAGTATGGCCAGATTTACAAATGCAGCCCTAACTCTAATCTCACATCAACAACTACTTTTTGGACATCTTGAAGTAGGTAGCCTGTAGATACCTCAAACTCAACATGTTCAAAACAGAACTCATTATTTCCCTCCTTAAACCATCACCTCTTCTGACTTTCCTTATAGCTATTGAGGGCATAACTATCTTCCTAGTTATTCACATTCAAAACTTCAATATCATTCTAGTTTATTCTTTCATAATCATTCCAAACATCCGATCTATTGCTGTCTTGTCATTTCTAATTGTTATATTTCTAGTATGTATTCCCTTCTTCCTAGATACATTGCCCTCATTTCCTCATGCCTGGATTATTTTAATAGCCTTCTAGTTGGCCTCCTGTCTCTCCCCACCCCAATCCATTCTCCATTCAACTGTTAATATAATTCTTTATAAAGTACATTTCTTCCTAAAGCACAGTTCTAATCATTTTACTCCCATGCTCAGTAAGCTCCAGTGACTCCCCAATGCTACCAATGGCCAAATATTTAATGCTTTCTTTGAAATCTCTTCACAATCTGGCTTTTTTCTCCTTTTCAGTCGTTTTATAGTTTTTCCCCCTTGACATACTTTGTTTCAGTGACGCTGGTGTTTTTGCTGTCATACCTTAGATTCCATGTTTACTGGGTATGTTCTCCATGCCTGAAATTCTATTCTCTCCTGGCTTCTCTGACTTCCTTCAAGATGAAGATCAAAAACTACCTTCAGATGGAGGCTTTTCCTATCCCACCTCACCTCCATATTGTTGGTCTATTGATTATCCATTGAGATAATTTTTCTGTAACTAAACATTTCAGGAAGACTCTTGGTATACCCTATTTATGGAGTATGTACATGGTTTTTTTTGCATGTATTAACTGATCATCTTCTAAGCTGTTACTCTCTCACAGCTGCTGAGGAAGTATTGCTTGTTTCTTCTCTCTGATTTTCAGAAGGGCTATTAGGGTGCCATTATACTTTTTGCTTTTCCATTTTCAAGAATTTCGTTTTAAAATACAAATATTCCTAGGAAGGGGTCTCACCCTGGACAATAATCAATTAACACCTTAAAAGTAATTAATTGATATGCAATGAGAGAATGAAAGGGACACAGTTGTGGTTGTAACAATGAAAGTAGAGGGAAAGTGGATAAGCCAAGGAAATAAGAAAGTTTCTTGGAATGAAGAAGGAGAGACTAGTGAGGGAAAATTTTACTCTCTCCAAAATTTTACTTAAATTCTGCAACATTGTTGGTATGAATAAAAATAAGATTGCTTTTTGTTTTTCTATTTTTCTACTAAAATAATTCCTTTGAAGAAATGTCTTTGAAACATTGATGGATATATGGATCTTGATACTAATTTAAAACATCTTGTAATCAGTAAAACTTATTCTAAATATTTTGCCAAGTTTTCTTAAAGTTTTTTCACTTGGATAATATCACATTCTTATCACACCATTCATTCTGAGAAAAGCAAAAAAGCATTTTGACAGGTATTGGCAGAAGACACAAGAACAAGTCTTCTGTGAAAAATATCTTCCTTCTTTTTGTACTTAGTAGAAAGCAGATTAATTTTAAAAATAAATATTTTTATTAGAAGATAGAAAACTATGGGTCACTGTATGACTTGTATAAGGTCACATAGAGGGTAGCAGAAGAAAGATTTGAACTTATGTTCTCTGGATTTAAATTCAAGTTCTTTACACTGCATCACAATTTCCCTATAAACCAGTCTTTTACCAAGGTGTTTCCTGCTGTAGTAGTGCTCACAATGTGAAAATATCTAGTTGTATCAATATAGAATTCAGTTCACCATTGAGATATATTGTTTACATAACACTAATCATTTGAATAATGTTTGAATTCAGTGCTATTTTGACCCTTAACCTACAAAGTTAAAAAAAAATCACCAGCAAGGAAACGATTTGATAATGATCCTGTTTTCAAGTGAGGTCTACATATCCTCCAGTTAATAAAGAGAAAAGGGGGGAAATCAGTTGATTGTTTTGCCTGTGATGCTGAAGGAGTAGTTTGATAATTTTTTTTGGCATTGATTTAATTCAGTTAACCAGGTATTTAAATATGACCTTTAAATGTGATTGAATTTGTTCCTGTTAAGAAAAGGATCTTGCCTCTATTTTTCTCCACTGCATGCATACAATAATAATGTTTCATGATTTCATGGATTTTTAACTCCTCCAGTGAGAGCACTCTCTCCATTAACATAGATTACACCCTTTCCAGATTTGACATTTGGTCTGGAAAACTGCTGGTTCCCCAAATATCACTCAGGGATTATGTTGCTAAATGAACTAACCTAGAATAGTCTACAAATGAGACACAAAGCAGATTTCAGAGTCTTTCTAGATTAATGGTACCTACTTGAAATGGGCTCTGATATTATAACTTTTGAGGATATAGGGTCAACTCCATAGCCATTAAGAGGCATCAGCAAAGACTCCAAGGTAAATTAATGTTACAACAATCACCACAATGGATTATACAAAACACTTTCCTCACAATAACCCTATGAAGGAGAAACTGTATTATCCCTGTTTCGCAGGTGTGGAAAATGAGACTCAGTAAGGTGGTAAGTGTGACTAAAGACCCAAAATCTGTAATAATAGAACCAGAATTCGTACCATGTTTCCTTATTTTTAGTCTAACATTCTTTCTACTATTCCAATGACACCTCATTCTTTGCAGTCCCTCAATTACATAGAAATTCATAAAAACTCATATTTACTTCTCGTTTCCTAGAAATGTTAATACTCTTAAATCCTTTATGTGTAGTTCTTTTAAGTTGTATGAAATTGGCTTTATTATAAACATAGAGCTGATTCAGACAAGACATTTATTAAAATGTAAATTACACTTGCCTGGTAAAGGAAAAGAAGAGAAAGATTTAAATGAAGATCCTTGGGGCAGTAGGAATCTAGGGTTGAAATAGTCAGAATATTTAGTGTCATGCATACTGTTAAGGATTCAGAGAATTTTGGTTGAAGAAATAAATGAATGAATAAATTTTATCTTAGAAGTATTTCTATGGAAAAAGAAATGGCAAACCTCTATAGCAGTGGTTCTCAAACTTTTGTTTTCAGTATCTTTATCCTATTAAAAATTATTGAGGATCTCTCCAAAGTGTTTTTGTTTATCTGGGTTATATTTATAGACATTTACCATATTGGAAGTAAAAATTATTTTTGAATTTGTAGACCCTCTAAAAGAATTTCGGAGATCCCCAGGATTCTCTAGACCATACTTTGAGAATCACTACGTCTATAGTATCTTTGCCAAGAAAATCCCAAATGGGGTCATGACATTTCAGACATGACTGAAAATGATTTAATAACCAAAAATGTCTCTATTTTGCATACAGGTGTTGCTATGGGAGGGGAGAAGATGGGAAGTGAATCCTTTATATCTGCTTTGAAATGATTGAGTATAAAAAATATGGCATATTCATCAAATTTGAAACACTATACTTCATTTTTAGGTGTTAATATTGAGAAAAAAGGATAGGAACTTTCAATCAATAAATAAATATTTATTAAGCACTTTTTATGTGCCAGGTACTGTGCTAAGCATTGAAGGCATTCAGACTAAAGTGCTAAGAATTGATAATAGAATTATAAACAAGAGCATAATTAGTGAACCTCTTAATTGGCATTCTTTGCTTCAGATATTAGTCCATATCATGACTTTTACCTGTGATAGATATGTTTAATTTCATATGGACTGGGGAAAATTCCTTCACTAATGCAAACTAAATGCTAAATACTACGCAAACTAGTGCATAGTAGTTGCTTATTACATGTCTGTTTACTTGATATAGTAATGAATTGGTCCTAGGACAGATGCCTGAGGCAGAAAGACATTCAGTAATTTGTTCAGGTTATAGACATGGAAGTTGAACACAGACCTTCCTGATGTCATTTCCTCCCCCCATTGCTTTACTATTTTGTTATTTCAATTATAAACTTGGTAATTTGGTCTTGACAATCCCTCAAATCAAGTTAGGGTTTTCACTATTTTTGCCAAATGCATTGGTCAATGCTGAAACTTTGTATTGGAAGCACTGATGAGGAAGTTTATATTGTTTTTCATTTCAGTATATTTATAGGCTTATAGATATAAAGCTGGAAGGAAACTGGGAAATCTAGACTAAAAGAGAAAGAAACTGAGAACCAGTGAGTTGTGTAAGGTCACTTAGTGTCAGAATCTTGACTGGAACTCAGGGCCTCCATGTGCAGCTATTGCTCCTTTTTCTGTATATGCTGCCTTTTCAATTCCATTCTATCCTATTCCATTCATCCCATTCAACAAACATGTATCAGCTACCTATTTTCAGGGTCTCTTTCACAAATTTGAAATGATTGGAAAGGAAAAGAGTATCTTATGTCTAATCATATTTACTTGTATCTACCTTAGCTTTCAATCTTTAAAACACACACACACACACATACACACACACACACAGAGCACTGTGTTTTTGACAGCACATAGTAAGAATTGCATTCTTCATCCAAATATAATGACGACATCCAGCATTCATGTGAAAACAGCAGCACTCCACTGTTTGCTTTTTTTCAATGATAACTGGTGTTACTAAGCATTATCTCTTCAGAAAAGTGTAAAAAAGACTGAATGTTCTGTACATACTCTTTCATGTTCAAAAAAATCACTATATGAAAAGAAGGAAAGTAGTCAAATGTAAACATATTACATATATTATAAGTAATCTGGTAACCATCTCTGTTTCAATGAACATTTACTAATTGAATAATTATGGTTAGACATAATTACTCTATAGTTTTGTCATGTGTGTGAACATATATGTTTTTATTATATTTGATACAAAGTGATTATAAGAATCAGCTTTGCAAAACTAAAAAGTAATCTGCAAAATTCAATCACTATTTGCATTAGACTTGACTTGTTGCTTAGTCTCTTAAATAATATTCTTGAGAATTCCTATCCTTTGGGGAAGAGGATTTTTCTCTGCCTCTCTTCACTGTAATTTAAAACAACAATTCTGTTTCTGAATTGTAAGTTTCTATAGAATGATGAGAAAATTTTTAAAAAATTCTCCCATTTTTGCTCATATTGTCTTGTCAGTTTCTTGAGGTACAACTAAACTATACTTTTAACATCATCAGGTGAAAGTGCCTTCTTGATGTTGGTACATATGCTAAACTTAATACTTTATTTCTCAGAGAGGAATACAAAATTTAAAAGTAAATTTTTAGTATTCCTTTGAATCTCATCAATAACCCAACTAATAAGATCTTACATATATACTCAAAATTTTATCATATCAGCTTTTATAGATGCTTTGAAATTAGATTTGATGGTTTATATATTAGCAGAGCATGGGGAACATGAAGATAGGAAACCTGGAAAACTGGACATGTTATGTTTTTCATCAATTGAGCACTTAAAAGAAAATCCCAACTCACTCCAGTATTCTACCTCCTTTTGCTTACTCATTTAATTGGATTTCTTACCTGCTTCCGGGAAGAAATGGTGCTATTGAAACATCTGCTAGCTGTCTTAGCATTCAGATTCTTCTTCTGATAAGCTGGATCATTTCTCCATGCATTAGAGCTTTCTTTAGGATCTGAAGGAATGGGATTCAAGAATAGTATCCTAGCTATGAGTCCATAGAGGACAGTGGCCAGAATCATTGGTACAACATAGAATATGCCAAAGTCCATCAAATAAATAGGTGAATAGTAATTCCTAGATACTTTGTAGCCACAAGATACTACAGTGGCGTCTTTGTATGTGACCATATTGAGGTCCAACAAGAAAAACCAAAGCATGCAATAAATGGAGGTGAAAGCCCACACAAAGATAATGATCTTTTTAGCTCTTGAAAAGGTACAGAGGAATTGGGCCTTGATGGGGTGACAGATGGCTATGTATCTCTCAATTGTAAATGCTGTGATGGAGCAAGAAGAAGCATTAATGCCCAAGTACTGGAGATAGGTAATACAGAGACATCCTACATAGCCATAGACCCAGGAACCATAGATACTGTCAGTGATGTTGGGGAGACCTGCAGCCACCAACACCATAAGATCAGCTATGGCTAGGCTCACCAGGTAACAGTTAGTTGGGGTCCTCATATGTTTGGTTCTCATTACCACAAGGACCACCATGACATTGCCTATGATGCCCAATCCACAAATGATGAGAACTAAGAGGATAGTGACCACTTGGTATTCTAAGGATACCAATGCTCGGGCCTGAAGTTGTGTCTGGTTCAGTTCACCTCCTGTTTTATTTTCCATCTTTAGCAGCTTAAAGCTTCTCCCAAGTCCCTGCTGCTCAGTACATCTTATCTTCCAGGGTCTTCACATTCATTCAGTGTCACTGCCCTCCCTGTAACAAAGTTGGTACAAATGAATAATTGTATGAGACACTCATTCACCTTTTTACCACTTCATAGCAAATTACAGTCCCTCCTGTGTAACTTTAACTTCTCATTTGAGTTCCCTCTACCCCTTCTATGTCTAGCAGAGGGACATTGAGCATCTCTATTACCCTTCTGTTGTAAGATATGACAGCAGATTGGCATTATTTACAGGAACGAAATCTTTTTTTCCCTACCTTACCCTTCCTTGGGGAAAACTGAATGAGAGAGGACAAAATTAAAAAGGAAAGCTCTTTATTCTGACTATGATGCTAAAACAAGAAGCTAAATACAAAGAAATAAAAATTTAAACAGTCCAACTTAACTGTTGAGGTGAGAAGGAAAGGCATAAGGATGAAAAAAAAACAGAGAAAAACATCAGTAATTTCGGCAATTCACTTTTTTCCCCTTTTTCCTATAAAGAGATGAGGTCCCTATGTAATAAAATAGCAAACATTAGGATCCACAATTTTGCCTAAAGCTTATCTTTCCTTGCACACTAGACAGGGATAGATGGATTTCTTCCCTTACCTTGTCCTTGGTAGCACTGTCTAGTTTCCTGGGTAGATGAAAAGGTAACAGGTCCAAGTTCCTAGTCTTGCAGAAAATCTTGTCTGTACTTTATTTCATGAAGAGCTCACTTGGCAGCTGCTCAGTGCTCAGAACTGCAGTTCTCTCCACCCTCTCCACCCTCCCAGCCCTTTCCAAGGGACAGCAGACCATACAGCTTCAGTAAAGCTGTCAAATGATAGACCGTCCCCTTAAAGAGAGCACCCACACACATGCACATGATCTTCCTATCCAGTATTCATCAATTCAAAATTTTTTTCTTTGGAGAATTCCTTTTCTGACAACCTTAAGTAAGAGGACTTTGAAAAACACGCTCGCTCATACACACACACACACACACACACGTGTGTGTGTGTGTGTGAGAGAGAGAAAGAGAGAGAGAGAGAGAGAGAGAGAGAGAGAGAGAGAGAGAGAGAGAGACTGACCTGGCAGAAAGCCGGGCTCTCAGCTACTTACAGGGAATCTTAGCAGCACTGCAGAAATTCCCATTTCTAAGCTAAACTTACCTGAAATGTGAATGTGCTCATTCCTCTTTTGATGGAATTTCTGTCTTTGAGTCAGTCACCTGCTGCTTAATGCCACTTTCAGTGAGAAAGGGGCAAGCACAACCTCCTCAGTCCAGAGTTAAAGAGACACTCAGCCTTTGTGTGTTAAAAACGTTTGTGCGGCTGAGCTGAAATCAATTTCTCGCTCTCTGCTTTAGAAACCTGTGGACTGTTTCTCCTCACAAAAGAAAGAAATTGGCTCTTCTGACCTCTCAAATTGTAGAGAGAGGAAAAAAAAGAAGAGTAGTTGATTCAGAAGCATTTCCATTTCAATCTTCTAACAGCTATGAAAAAAATATATTTTTTGAAAAATTGTTTGTGAAAGGCATGATTTTGAGGGTAGAAATGATCTATTTACTTTTAAAACTTTTTGGCCTGCAATATTCATCCCTTTTGTCAAATTATTCTAACTAATTACCCATTTCTTCTTCACTTGTACTCCAGCATCATTCTACTTACTCTGTTGCACCTTGTTCCTGGGTGAAAGAAGAGTCAAAAAGAAAATGAGTTCAATGCAGATTTTTAATATCCCAGCCCTGCAAGGGAAGGTTCTTTGGAAGTTATTTTCTTCTAGAAAGGGAAAACTTTCTACTACATTGTTGGCTCAGGGGGTTATTAACTTGACTTCACTGCTTTTTTGGTAGCTCCTTTACATATTTAACCATCTCTACTGAAAGTCCAGAAAATACATCCATCTTTTCCAAATCCCACTTGGACCCAGAATACTAAAACTTCTTCAAAATTAGTCAAACAACAATAAGAATAAAAAAAGGTGAAAATACTGTCCTTTGATCCATATTAAGTCTCTATCGTTCTCTGTCTGCATGGAGTTCCATCCCAAGTCTATTGGAATTGCCTTGAATCACTGAATAGTTGAAAAGAACCAAGTCCATCACAGTTGATCATATCATAATCTTGTTATTCCTGTGGACAATGTTCAAAGAGATGCAATTTCTAAAAATATCAAAATTTTTAATAAAGAAAAAAAGAAGCTTGAATTGTCATTTGGCTGGAGGGTCAGTCAGACTGCAGATGAAGGATAATTTGTGGTGCATCTTTATCTTTATCTATCTGATCACAGGTAAATTCAGGGACTCTGATGTCTATCTGGTATCTCTAATTCTCTTGGTCATTTACCTGAAAAACATTCCTCCAAAATCCTGTCTAGATGACTCCTTGGTTCCTGAACTAATGTTTTTTCCTCAGAGGCAGGTAGAGGGAACAATGGATAAAATGCTGCATTTTAGGAGGATCTCAGTTTAAATTCACTCTTAGACACTTACTAGCTACATAAATCTGGTCAAATCACTTAAGCTCTTTTTCCTAGCTTCTCATATCTCCAAACTCCCAAGGTTTTGAATGAAAATTCAAATGAGATTAAAATGCTTACTGAGTACATTGTCTCTAGACAATGCTTATTCTCTTCCATTCTTCATTAATGGGAGGTGGAATAGAAAAAGTGGGATGGGGGCCAAACAGGTAAGGAGTAGTAGTGTCAGGATATGAAACCACATTCTCAAACTTCAAAACCAATAGTCTTTCTCTTGTGCTGCTAACTAATTATACCCACAAAACACATATCTAATCAGATATTACTGAGATTTTTTTCCTTTTTTTCCCCCCAGGAAGGGGACACTGGAAAAACAAAGAAGAAGTGCTCTTCTAAAAACCAAAACAAAACAAAACAAAAACAAACCTGACTACCTCTTTCCTTAACCCTCTAAAAACCTAGAATACATTCTTTGAAGCTATTTCACTAATTTTTGTATGGTCCTTCTGTTATGGATTTTCAAAAAAAAATTCCAGTAAACATTAATTTTTTAAATACAGGAAGGTAGATGAACCTTCTATTTGATGAATTTGGATGACTTCTGTATGAAATTCTGGAACACTTCCTTATAAAGACCTACTATTTTTGTGTATAGAAAAAGTCTTTTTTTTAGATAATTGGAAGTTCTCAAAATCAATTATCCCAGGCATCAATGAGATGTTAATGGAGATTTCTCAGTATAACATTGTCTAAGAAGTAGCTAGGTAGCACAGTAGATGGAGCACTCATCCTGAAGATGGGAAAACTTGAGTTCAGGTCTAATCTGTTACTAGTTTTGGGACCCTTGCAAGTCACCTAACTTTAATTGTCTCTCCCCATCCCAATATACATTGTATACTACTGAGGAAATGGCATTATTTGTGCTACCTTATAGGATCATAGATAACAATTATAATTCTGTACATTTATATAATAGTTTAAGATTTCCAAAGTGATTTACATTGTCTTATTTATCTTTAAAATAATCTTTCGGAGGTATTATTATCATTATACACTTTATACAGGTGAGGTAAATGAGCCTTACAAAGATTAAACACTACTTGGAAAGTAAGTACCTCTGGTGGGAATCCAAAACTGATTTTCCTGAATCCCAGTCTCATACTGAATCTACTATAACATGTTACCTTTTAGCAGCCAGGATCATGGGATTAGCATTGAAAGGAAACTTAAATATCATTTGATCCTATCCCCTTCATTTTGTGGGTAGAGAAATTGAGATAAAAAGCAGGAAGAGAGGTAAACATCTGCATTCACATATAAGCTAAATAGCATTTTATGAAATTTGAATCTAGCTTTCCAAATCTAGTGTTCTTTATCTCTCTCTATCTCTATATATACACCATACTGAGTTTTGTTTGTGTTTTTTGTTTTGTTTTGTTTTGTTTTTGGGAGTGGTGGTTGTTCTTTTGTTATGTCTTTTTCTTTTTCCAGTATATTATTAACTTTGATCATTCAACTGACATCTTTAATAGATGCAGGTGTTGATTTAAGTTCGTGATGAAATTGGCAGTACCTGTATCAAATACAACTCTACTGTCATAGACTGCTTTTGCTTCTACAGCCACTTTTCAGGGAAAATAGGTATTGAATTCTTACTAAAAGAATGATACCTTGGTGTAGAGATTGGGCATCCATTCATGTCTAATATCAATTGACCAGTCAATTACTTAATTACTAAGTTCCTACTATGTGCTGAAGGTACAAAGAAAACAATGAAGTATCTTTAGATGCTTACAATTAGAAGCAACAAGTAGTTGTTATGAATACAAAGATGATTATGTAAGCAATCTACTTTATTTTCCATCCATCCATCCTTCCACAAACACACATATACATTTGTGTATATGCATATATAATTTAGAAAACTATGGGGAAACTTATATGAACTGATGCAACATAACATTCATATGATATATGTGTATGCAAAACAAAACATCCAAAATAAGACAAGAAAGGTCCAACACATGGAGGTAGGAATGCGTGGCAAAAGCCCTCCTGTGGAAGGTAAAACTTTAGCTAAATCTTGCCTGAGACTCCAGAGTTGTAGATGAGGGAGGAGAGTAATCTCTTTACTGTAGATGATTATCAATTTATTTCAAACTAAATATATATGAAATACTTTGCTATAATATTAGGATCCTATGGTATAGATCAATGGTGTCAAACTCAAATAGAAAAAAAGACCCTTGTGGGTAATGTGGGTAATGTAAATAATTGACTTAAAAAAGTACAAATTAACATTATCCACATTGAATTGTATTTTTATTTATTTTGTTAAACATTTCCCAACTAAACTCAATAATTGTACAGAGTATTCTGACACTTCTGATATACCTAGAGCAATTGTGCAATCCATATTTATTTATCCCCATGCTCAATTCTAAAACAAAACAAAACAAAAAAACCTTTGCCTATTGCATTTTTAGGCCAGGTATGATCAGTTTTTGATCTTTGTAGAAAGGTTTATTCTGACTAATCTCTAGATTTACTGTGCAGATTTGGGTTCTAACTGCTATCCCTGCAGTGCTATGCCATTCTAGACTTTTCTGAACTTCTTTTTCTTTTCTTTTTTTTTAAATTTTTAATAGCCTTTTATTTACAGGTTATATGTATGGATAACTTTACAGTATTGACAATTGCCAAACCTCTTGTTCCAATTTTTCCCCTCGTTTCCCCCACCCCCTCCCCCAGATGGCAGGATGACCAGTAGATGTTAAATACATTAAAATATAAATTAGATACACAATAAGTATATATGACCAAATCATTATTTTGCTGTACAAAAAGAATCAGACTCTGAAATATTGTACAATTAACCTGTGAAGGAAATCCAAAATGCAAGTGGGCAAAAATATAGGGATTGGGAATTCAATGTAATGTTTTTTAGTCATCTCCCAGAATTCTTTTGCTGGGCATAGCTGGTTCAGTTCATTACTGCTCCATTGGAACTGATGTGCTTTATCTCATTGCTGAGGATGGCCAGGTCCATCAGAATTGGTCATCATATAGTATTGTTGTTGAAGTATATAATGATCTTTTGGCCCTGCTTGTTTCACTCAGCATCAGTTTGTGTAAGTCTCTCCAGGCCTTTCTGAAATCATCCTGTTGGTCATTTCTTACAGAACAATAATATTCCATAATATTCATATACCACAATTTATTCAGCCATTCTCCAACTGATGGGCATCCACTCACTTTCCAGTTTCTGACCACTACAAAGATGGCTGCCACAAACATTCGTGCACATACAGGTCCCTTTCCCTTCTTTATGATCTCTTTGGGATATAAGCCTAATAGTAACACTGCTGGACCAAAGGGTATGCACAGTGTGATAACTTTTTGAGCATATGAACTTCTTTTTCCCATAAATTTCTAGTCTTGGTCCAATTGCTCAAGCTGCTATTCTATTGACTTCAGCTTTGATTTATTATCTCTTTTCTACTTTTGGCTCATACCCTTCATTCTCATTGTCTTCTCTACCCTCTTCACTCTCCTCCCTGATATCTTCTACAGTGCCTCATATACCCTGGCTCATATAATATTGGCCCCAAACTGTCTGTACCATTATGGTCCTATGTCTATAAATCAATTTCATGTTTATCTAAAATTCACATTTATAAACCAATGGCATTTACATCAAAGTATTGTCTCCGCCAAGAACCAGTCAATAATGATTGAATATATGTAATGTACTATGCAAATTCAGGGGTATACAGAGAATTCAGGAAGGAGTATATTAAATTCTTAGCAATTAGGAGCTTTTGTCATTCTGGTATTTCATATCTTAACTATCTCAGAGAGAAATACATTTCTCAAATGCAGACTAAGAGAAACAAGAAAAAATAATCATAGACTTTGAGTTGGAAGGGATATCAGAGGCCATCGAGTCTAATCCCCTCATTTTATAAATTAGGAAACCGAGGCCTTGAGAAGTAGAGTGACTTGAGCAAGATTTCACAAATAGTGTCACAGGTGTAATTTGAACTCAGAGCCTCTGATTTCAGAGAGTCTTTACACTACAGTTGAGAAATAAATGAGAGTGGCAATTTAGACTAAAGCCTCAGAATTCATAGACCTTAGAGTCTATCCTTAATCTTAATTTCTTATGATGTGGTTAAATTGGACTAGCTCCTACCTCTGCCTTCCCTTGAGCACTCCCCAAATTCCTAGCTCTGGGAAAATTAATCATATCAACCCTGCTATTCCTGGAAAAGATGTGTCAGTCAACTGCCATTCTTGTGACTTTTCAGACTAAATCAGGCCTTTCTGGCATTCCCCCTGTTTTCTTTCTCTATTAAAAACAAGAGCTGGAACTGTTAGTTGTTAGCAAAGTGTCTGGCACCAAATCATAACTTAATAAATAAGTTTTTCATTCATATTCACTTTTTCCAAAGTTGGGTTCTTAACATTTGCTAGCTGTGTGACCATGGACCACATGACTATGGTGAAGAAGGACCAAATTGCCTTTCCAGAGCTTTAATTTCCTCATTGGTAAATTAAAGCTAATGCTTTTATCACTTACTTTTTTTTATCACTATTACACACAGTGTGTTGTTTTGGGGTAAGCATTTTGCAAACTTTGAAGCACAATGTAAATGTGTATTATTATTATTATTATGTTACCTCGCCTGATTCTTATGTGTACATGTGAAGGAAGGAACTAACAGAAAAGAAAGGGGAGGGAGAGCAGGAGGAATGGAGGAAGGGAAGGAGAAAGGAAAGAAGCATTTATTAAGTGCCAGACATTGTGCTATTTTAAAAATACAATTCCACTGAATTTTCACAAAATCCTTGGAAGATAAGTGCTATTGTGATCCCTCACAAAGAGTAAGTGCTTTGCCCTGAGTCACACAGTTAGTGTTTAAGGCTAACTTTGAATTTAGGTCTTCCTGGCTCCAGGCTCTGTACTGTATCTGCTAAGCCACTTACATCCTTCTAAGCATGGGACAGTAGCATGTTACATGGTGCGATTCTGATGTGTATATTTACTCCAAAATTTCTTTAATAAGGGACTGGCACAAAGTCCACATTTTTGGACTCAGAACAATTCTTTTAGTAAAGGTACCACATCTAAAAGGCTGTAGTTAATAGAGCTATTAACCCTGTAGAATCCACAAACATTGGTGTACTTCAATTTATCTCATTCATTTTCTGAGAGAATGATTCAGAAATTTTTATTTAATAATAACATATAATATTGTCATTAATAAATAATACAATTAACAATACTAAAGCTAATAAAACTAATAATAATAATAAAATTATTTAGAAGTAATTCTAAATGAAGGATAGAAAAGACTCAAAGTCTTTGGAATCATATGGGTAAGATGGATAGATTTAAATTGCTAAATGGGCATGGTAAGGACAAATTAAAAAAAGAAGTGAGGTGATTTCATTGACTCAATATTTATATTTAGGAGGTTTCTCAGATATTTTTTGGTACTTATAATCTTAAATTGCACAGGATCTCAGAAATGCAAGTAACATCAGAAATTTTCATTACTTCTTGACTGAAATTTTGCAATTGAGTTCTAATTGTTTCCCTATCCTCAGTTTTTCTCTTCTACTTTCCACATAGCTGTAAAATTAATATTTCCCTAAAATTCCCCTAATTTCCCTAATATTTCCCTAATCATTTTATTCCTCTGCCTAAGAACTCATCTGTTATTTAAAGTTCTTCAAAAGGTGTTTCCATTTTTCCAAACTGATTCCATAATCCTACTTTTTTTGTACCATCTAGGTTCTAACCAAATCTTCCTGCTTATAGTATGTTATCAATGAAATTTCATCTTCTACCTCCATGCTTTTGCAAGGATTCTCTTTTATATCTGGAATGTACATCCTGCTCACTTCCACTTTTCTGAATTTCAACAAAGACTATATTGATACTCCTAGTTAGTAGTGCCACCCTTTCTCATTCACCTGTATTAACTGTATATAATCTATATTTACTTACCTGAGTATGTGTTGTTTTTATAATAGAATATAAGTTTTTTGAGGTGAGGGATTGTTTTGTTTTTGAATCTCCAAAGTCCAGTACTATGGACATAGTACATTTTTCCAAATTCATAGAGCCGACAAATTTTATCAGTGTATGGCTCTATATTTACCAT